>NC_072428.2:35223750-35549375 GCF_028878055.3 Symphalangus syndactylus | reverse complement strand
TTTGTTTTTGTTGTGATTGCTTTTGAAGTATTAGCCATAAATTCTTTGTCAAGGCTGATGTCCAGAATGGTATTTTCTAGGTTTTCTTCTAGGATTTTTATAGTTCGAGGCTTAAATTTAAATCTTTAATCCGTCTTGAGTTAATTTTTGTATATGGTGAAAGATAGGAGTCTATTTTCATTTTTCTGTATATGGCTAATCAGTTATCCCAGCACCATTTATTGAATAGGGAGTCCTTTCCCTATCACTTATCTTTGTCCACTTAGTAAAGATCAGATGGTTGTAGGTGTGTGGTTTTATTTCTGGATTCTCTATTCTGTTCTATTGATCTATGTGCTTGTTTTTGTACTAATACCATGCTGTTTACTGTAGGTTACTGTAGTCTTATAGTATAGTTTGGTAACAGAAAATATAGAAGTGGGGTAATGTGATGTTTCTGTGGGGTAATGCTCTTTCTGCTTAAGATTGTTTTGGTTATGTCAGCTCTTTTTTGGATCCATACACGTTTTAGTGTAGGTTTTTTTAAATTCTGTGAAAAATGATGTTGGTGGTTTTATAGGAATTTTATTGAATCCACAGATTGCTTTGGATTGTGTGGTCATTTTAATCATAGTGATTCTTCTAATCCATGAACATGGAATGTTTTTTCATTTGTTTGTGTCACCTAAGTAATTTCTTTAGCAGTGTTTTATAGTTCTTGTGGAGAGCTTTCACCTCCATTGTTAGGTGTATTTCTAGGTATTTTATTTTTGTGTGTGTATATTATAAATGAGACTGTGTTCTTGACTTGGCTGTCAGCTTGAACGTTATTGTTATATAAAAATGTTACTGATTTTTATACATTGATTTTCTATCCTGAAAGTTTACTGAAGTCGTTTATCAGTTCCAGGAACATTTTGGCATAGTCTTCAGGGTTTTCTAGGTATAGAATCATATCATCAGTGAAGAGGGATATTTTGACTTTTTCTTTTCCTGTTTGGATGCCTTTAATGTCTTTCTCTTACCTAATTGGTCTGACTAGCACTTCCAGTACCACGTTGAATAGGAGTGGTGAAAGTAGACACCTTTGCCTGTTCCAGTGCTCAAGGGGAATGCTCCCAGCTTTTGCCTGTCCAGTATGATGGTGGCTGTGGGTTTGCATAGATGGCATTTATTATTTTGAGGTATGTTCCTTTGATGTCTAGTTTCTTGAGGGTTTTTATCATAAAGAGATGTTGGATTTTATCAAGCTTTTTCTGTGCCTATTTGGATGATCATATGGTTTCTGTTTTAGTTTATGTGGTGAATCACATTTATTGATTTGTGTATGTTGATTGCATCCCTACTTGATCATGATGAATTAACTTTTTGATGTGCTACTGGATTCTGTTTGCCAGTATTTTGTGGAAGAATTTTGTGTCTATATTCATTAGGGTAGGGATACTAGCCTATAGTTTCAGTTTTTCATTGTGTCTGTTTTTGATAACAGAGTGATGCTGACTTCATAGAATGAGTTAGGAAGGAGTCCTCCCTCGATTTTTTGGAATAGTTTCAGTGGAATTGGTACCAGCTTTTCTTTGTGCATGTAGTAGAATTTGGCTGCGAATCCATCTGGCCTGGGCTTTTTTTTGGTAGACAGGATTTTTTAAAATTACTTATTCAAGCTCAGAACTTGATATTGGTTTGTTCAGGGGTTCAATTCCTTCTTGGTTCAATCATGAGAAGTTATGTGTTTCCAGGAATTTATCCATTTCTAGATAGATTTTCTGGTTGGTGTGTATAGAGATGTGTATAGTAGTCTCTGAGGATCTTTTGTATTTCTGGGGGATTTGTTGAAATGTCACCTTTGTTTTTTCTGATTGTGCTTTTTTGGATATTCTTTTTTCTTTGTTAATCTAGCTAGTGCTCTATTGATCTTGTTTATACTTTCAAATACCCAACTTCTGGTTTCATTGATTCTTTGGGTGGACTTTTGGGTCTTAATTTCTTTCAGTTCTGCTCTTATTTTAGTTATTTATTTTCTTCTGCTAGCTTTGGGGTTAGTTTTTTCTTGTTTTTCTAGGTGTGAAAAACACTAGCTTTGGGGTCATTTTTTTCTTGTTTCTCTGGGTGTGATGTTAGATCATTGATGTGAGATCTTTCTAACTTTTTGAGGTAGGCCTTTAGTGCTATAAACCTTCCTCTTAACACTGCTTTTGCTGCAGAGGGATATATTTAACATTATTGCCACATTTATTTTAAACTATGCCAAAAGGGACCTAATAAATGATGTCTATCTAGAAGAGGGAAAGCCTTTGGTAACGTTTTTCATTTTTTAACCTATTATAGGTTGTAAGGAGTGGACTATTGTTTTGTTTGTGCCTGATTATGAAGTAATAAAAACACTATTCAGTTTTTTTGGTCCACATCTCACCATTTATTTTTTATTGTCTGACACTGTCACAATAACTTCAGAAAAACTACATTTAACAAAGTTTAAGCAAAGAATAATTTGTGAATTGAACAGCCACCCTCCCCAACTCCAAACAACCAGAATAAGTGTAGTACTGTCACGTGGTTGGAGAGGATTTACAGACAGAAAAAAGAAAGTGACCAACATAAAACAAAAGTGAGGTATGGAAATAGCTGAATTGTTTATAGCTTGGCATTTGCTTTATTTAAACACTGTTTAAACAGTTGGCTGCCTTTGGTTGGCTAAAACTCAATGATTGGTGTAAGAGTATGTTACAGTCTGTTTACACATCCAGTTAGGTTTCAGTTCACTATGTATAGAAAAACCTCTAGGCCAAACTTACAAGGAGGCAACTTTAGACCAAATTTAGCAACAAATTGGCGATGGTGCCGGTAAAAGAATGAGTGTCTATGGGTAAGGCTGGCACAGATATTTAAGCTGAAAACCATCCTAAATACCAGCATTAGATTTTCAAAAATCATTTTGTAATACCTCTGCTTTGCTTTGAGTGGTACTCGGAGGAGATCTGAGAGTTTGAAACTATACTTCTCCTTGACTGACAGTGTCTTAGTGTTAAGTAGTTGGGAGGATGTGTCATTGGTGGCTCATTTATAAAAGTGAATTAGAATATGCATGAGTGCAAATTCTTTAATATGTTGCTTTTTTTTTTTTTCTGCCAGGAAAGTGCTACCTTTCAGGAGTTCTGCTTCAAAAGAGTTTCTAAAGGAAGAATAGATTGTATCTTTCAAGTAGCTTGTTTTATGTGACAAGATAGAACAAAGGCTAATGTAGCTGCTTCCAGGGGAAGATTCAGGAATTTAGCACCTATTTGCATTCTGGGCTTTGAGCTACATGTTGTGGAAGACCTAGATGAATAAGGTAAAGATCTCAGCCTCAACTAGGTTACAGTAGAGAAGGGCAAATATGACCTCTGGCACCCTAATTCAGAATAAAAGAGAACTGGCTTGCCATCAAGTGTGGATAAAGTCTTAAGAATGTTCAAGAAAGAAACTTCGTACTGGATAACCTGGGAAATGGTCTTTGGGGGAGGTGGCACCTGCACAGACCTTGGAAGATGTACAGGAGTTAAATATGTGGTTTCTTTTTCATGGGAACATTGCCCATGTGTAATCATTTTCACAAAACGGTGCTTGATGCTTGAGCTATAGCTGTTAATGCTCAGAAAATCTGAGTAAGATGGAATTACCCAAAGGGTTTGTTTAATGCCAATCTCCAGATTTCCTGCCACCCACTGTTGCCCAAGTCTGAATTGTTTTTTCTGTTGATTGGATGAGCCTAGTCACTAATTACCTCAGGGAGCATTTACTAGTCAACCTCACTTTGAGTGGAGTGATTTAGTATAACTTTGCATTTAATCAATTAGGCGAGTGATTCAATTCACATACCAGTGTCTCCCAAATATAGGTGTTTTTGCTCTTGCCAAATAAAAGCTCAAGCTAGCTGTGAGAGTGGAGTGGTTTTTCAAATCCCTCTCTGGGGCAAATTAACACCTGCACTGGCTTATTCTGGAAGATCATTAAATGGCTTTGTGATTATCGTAGAGCAAATAAACTGTGTTTATTCTCCAAATCTGTCCACTTCTACCGTCTGCACTAAAATCTATTCTCTCAGTCATGCTCCTTCTGCCATCAAATAGTACATTAAGGAAAGCAGAGACGGAGAGAGACAGCAGAGAATGCAAAATCATAAGAATTAGTTTAGAGATTATTTAGCTATATGGGCCAATTTCATCTGAACAAATTAACCTTGGGCAAATTGCTTTATCTCTTAATGTGTTGCCTCTTCAGACATTGAATAATAATGATAATGTCCAAGGTAGAAGATATTTTTAAGGATTAATTTAGATAACTTAAATTCATGGTGTGAGAAAAAGACATTTATACTAAAATTTCTTTCAATAGTTTTTGGGGAACAGGTAGTTTTTGGTTACATGGATAAGTTATTTAGTGGTGCTTTCTGAGATTTTGGTGCACTCATGACCTGGGCAGTGTACACTGTACCTAATGTGTAGTTTTTTTATCCCTCACCCCATTCCTACCCTTCCCCACAAGTCCCCAAAGTCCATTATATTATTCTTTTCCTTTGCATTCTCATAGCATAGCTCCCACTTATAAGTTATACAATATTTGGTTTTCCATTCCTGAGTTACTTCATTTAGAATAATGGTTTCCAAGCTGGGTGTGGTGGCTCATGCCTGTAATCCCAGTACTTTGGGAGGCCAAGGTGGGCAGATCACCTGAGGTCAGGAGTTTGAGACCAGTCTGGCCAACATGGTGAAACCCTGTCTCTACTAAAAATACAAAAATTAGCTGGGCATGGTGGTGCACATCTGTAGCCCTAGCTACTCGGGAGGTTGAGGCAGGAGAATTGCTTGAAACTAAGAGGTGGAGGTTGTAGTTAGTGGAGATCATACCACTGTACTCCAGCCTGGGCAACAGAGCAAGACTCTGTCTCAAAAACAAAACAAAACAAAAAACAAAAAAGAATAATGGTCTCCAACTCCATCCATGTTGCTGTGAATGCCATTATTTCTTTCTTCTTTATGGTTGAGAAGTATTCCGTGGTATGTATATATATATATATATATATATATATATCACATTTTCTTTTTCTTTTTTAAAAAATTTTATTATTATTATACTTTAAGTTTTAGGGTACATGTGCACAACATGCAGGTTTGTTACATATGTATACATGTGCCATGTTGGTGTGCTGCACCCATTAACTTGTCATTTAGCATTAGGTATATCTCCTAATGCTGTCCCTCCCCCTTCCCCCCGACCCCACAACAGTCCCCAGTGTGTGATATTCCCCTTCCTGTGTCCATGTGTTCTCATTGTTCAGTTCCCACCTCTGAGTGAGAACATGTAGTGTTTGGTTTTTTTGTCCTTGAGATAGTTTGCTGAGAATGATGGTTTCCAGTTTCATCCATGTCCCTACAAAGGACATGAACTCACCATTTTTTATGGCTGCATAGTATTACATGGTGTATATGTGCCACATTTTCTTAATCCAGTCTATCGTTGTTGGATATTTAGGTCGGTTCCAAGTCTTTGCTATTGTGAATAGTGCAGCTATAAACATGTGTGTGCATGTGTCTTTATAGCAGCATGATTTATAATCCTTTGGGTATATACCCAGTAATGGGATGGCTGGGTCAAATGGTATTTCTAGTTCTAGATCCCTGAGGAATCGTCACACTGACTTCCACAATGGTTGAACTAGTTTACAGTCCCACCAACAGTGTAAAAGTGTTCCTATTTCTCCACATCCTCTCCAGCAGCTGTTGTTTCCTGACTTTTTAATGATGGCCATTCTAACTGGTGTGAGATGGTATCTCATTGTGATTTTGATTTGCATTTCTCTGGCCAGTGATGATGAGCATTTTTTCATGTGTCTTTTGGCTGCATAAATGTCTTCTTTTGAGAAGTGTCTGTTCATATCCTTTGCCCACTTTTTCATGGGGTTGTTTTTTTCTTGTAAATTTGTTTGCGTTCATTGTAGATTCTGGATATTAGCCCTTTGTCAGATGAGTAGGTTGCAAAAATTTTCTGCCATTCTGTAGGTTGCCTACTCACTCTGATGGTAGTTTCCTTTGCTGTGCAGAAGCTCTTTAGTTTAATTAGATCCCATTTGTCAATTTTGGCTTTTGTTGCCATTGCTTTTGGTGTTTTAGACATGAAGTCCTTGCCCACGCCTATGTCCTGAATGGTATTGCCTAGGTTTTCTTCTAGGGTTTTTATGGTTTTAGGTCTAACATTTAAGTCTTTAATCCATCTTGAATTAATTTTTGTATAAGGTGTAAGGAAGGGATCCAGTTTCAGCTTTCTACATATGGCTAGCCAGTTTTCCCAGCACCATTGATTAAATAGGGAATCCTTTCCCCATTTCTTGTTTTTGTCAGGCTTCTCAAAGATCAGATGGTTGTAGATGTGTGGTATTATTTCTGAGGGCTCTGTTCTGTTCCATTTGTCTATATCTCTGTTTTGGTACCAGTACAATGCTGTTTTGGTTACTGTAGCCTTGTAGTATAGTTTGAAGTGAAGTAGTGTGATGCCTCCAGTTTTGTTCTTTTGGCTTAGAATTGTCTTGGCAATGCGGGCTCTTTTTTGGTTCCATATGAACTCGAAAGTAGTTTTTTCCAATTCTGTGAAGAAAGTCATTGGTAGCTTGATGGGGATGGCATTGAATCTATAAATTACCTTGGGCAGTATGGCCATTTTCATATTATTGAGTTTCCTGTCCATGAGCATGGAATGTTCTTCCCTTTGTTTGTGTCCTCTTTTGTTTCATTGAGCAGTGGTTTGTAGTTCTCCTTGAAGAGGTCCTTCACATCCCTTGTAGGTTGGATTCCTAGGTATTTTATTCTCTTTGAAGCAATTGTGAATGGGAGTTCACTCATGATTTGGCTGTCTGTTTGTCTGTTATTGGTGTATAAGAAGGCTTGTGATTTTTGTATATTGATTTTGTATCCTGAGACTTTGCTGAAGTTGCTTATCAGCTTAAGGAGATTTTGGGCTGAGATGATGGGGTTTTCTAGATATACAATCATGTCATCTGCAAACAGGGACAATTTGACTTCCTCTTTTCCTAATTGAATACTCTTTATTTCTTTCTCCTGCCTGATCGCCCTGGCCAGAACTTCTAACACTATGTTGAATAGGAGTGGTGAGAGAGGGCATCCTCTCTGTCTTGTGCCAGTTTTCACAGGGAATGCTTCCAGTTTTTGCCCATTCAGTATGATATTGGTTGCGGGTTTGTCATAAATACCTCTTATTATTTTGAGATACGTCCCACCAATACCTAGTTTATTGAGAGTTTTTAGTATGAAGGGCTGTTGAATTTTGTCAAAGGCCTTTTCTGCATCTATTGAGAAATCATGTGGTTTTTGTCTTTGGTTCTGTTTATATGATGGATTACGTTTATTGATTTGTGTATGTTGAACCAGCCTTGCATCCCAGGGATGAAGCCCACTTGATTGTGGTGGATAAGCTTTTTGATGTGCTGCTGGATTTGGTTTGCCAGCATTTTATTGAGGATTTTTGCATCGATGTTCATCAGGGATATTGGTCTAAAATTCTCTTTTTTGGTTGTGTCTCTGCCAGGCTTTGGTATCAGGATGATGCTGGCCTCATAAAATGAGTTAGGGAGGATTCCCTCTTTTTCTATTGTTTGGAATAGTTTCAGAAGGAATGGTACCAGCTCTTCCTTGTACCTCTGGTAGAATTCTGCTGTGAATCCGTCTGGTCCTGGACTTTTTTTGGCTGGTAGGCTATTACTTATTGCCTCAATTTCAGAGCCTGATATTGGTCTTTTCAGGGATTCAGCTTCTTCCTGGTTTAGTCTTGGGAGGGTGTATGTGTCAAGGAATTTATCCATTTCTTCTAGATTTTCTAGTTGATTTGCTTAGAGATGTTTATAGTATTCTCTGATGGTAGTTTGTGTTTCTGTGGGATTGGTGGTGATATCCCCTTTATCATTTTTTATTGCGTCTATTTGATTCTTCTCTCTTTTCTTCTTAGTCTTGCTAGTGGTCTGTCAATTTTGTTGATCTTTTCAAAAAACCAGCTCCTGGATTCATTGATTTTTTGAAGGGTTTTTTGCGTCTCTATCTCCTTCAGTTGTGCTCTGATCTTAGTTATTTCTTGTCCTCTGCTAGCTTTTGAATGTGTTTGCTCTTGCTTCTCTAGTTCTTTTAATTGTGATGTTAGGGTGTCAATTTTGGATTTTTCCTGCTTTCTCTTATAGGCATTTAGTGCTATAAATTTCTCTCTACAAGCTGCTTTAAATGTTTCCCAGAGATTCTGGTATGTTGCGTCTTTGTTCTCATTGGTTTCAAATAACATCTTTATTTCTGCCTTCATTTCATTATGTACCCAAAAGTCATTCAGGAGCAGGTTGTTCAGTTTCCATGTAGTTGAGTGGTTTTGAGTGAGTTTCTAAATCCTGAGTTCTAGTTTGATTGCACTGTGGTCTGAGAGACAGTTGTTATAATTTCTGTTCTTTTACATTTGCTGAGGAGTGCTTTACTTCCAACTATGTGATCAATTTTGGAATAAGTGCAGTGTGGTGCTGAGAAGCATGTATATTCTGTTGATTTGGGGTGGAGAGTTCTGTAGATGCCTATTAGGTCTGCTTGGTGCAGAGCTGAGTTCAAGTCCTGGATATCCTTTTTAACCTTCTGTCTCATTGATCTGTCTAATATTGACAGTGGGGTGTTAAAGTCTCCCATTATTATTGTGCGAGAGTCTAAGTCTCTTTGTAGGTCTCTAAGGACTTGCTTTATGAATCTGGGTGCTTTTGTATTGGGTGCATATATATTTAGGATCGTTAGCTCTTCTTGTTGAATTGATCCCTTTACTATTATGTAATGGCCTTCTTTGTCTCTTTTGATCTTTGCTGGTTTAAAGTCTGTTTTATCAGAGACTAGGATTGCAACCCCTGCTTTTTTTTTTTTTTGTTTTCCATTTGCTTGGTAGATCTTCCTCCATCCCTTTATTTTGAGCCTATGTGTTTCTCTGCTGGTGAGATGGGTCTCCTGAATACAGCACACTGATGGGTCTTGACTCTTTATCTAATTGCCAGTCTGTGTCTTTTAACTGGAGCACTTAGCCCATTTACATTTAAGGTTAATATTGTTATGTGTGAATTTCATCCTGTCATTATGATGTTAGCTGGCTGTTTTGCTTGTTAGTTCATGCAGTTTCTTCCTAGCATCAATGGTCTTTACAATTTGGCATGTTTTTGCAGTGGCTGGTACCGGTTGTTCCTTTCCATGTTTAGTGCTTCCTTCAGGAGCTCTTGTAAGGCAGGCCTGGTGGTGACAAAATCTCTCAGCATTTACTTATCTGTAAAGGATTTTATTTCTCCTTCACTTATGAATCTTAGTTTGGCTGGATATGAAATTCTGGGTTGAAAATTCTTTTCTTTAAGAATGTCGAGATACAAAACCAATGTGCAAAAATCACAAGCATTCTTATACGCCAATAACAGACAAACAGCCAAATCATGAGTGAACTCCCATTCACAACTGCTTCAAAGAAAATAAAATACCTAGGAATCCAACTTACAAGGGATGTGAAGGACCTCTTCAAGGAGAACTACAAACCACTGCTCAAGGTAATAAAAGAGGATACAAACAAATGGAAGAACATTCCATGCTCATGGGTAGGAAGAATCAATATCATGAAAACGGCCATACTGCCCAAGGTAATTTATAGATTCAATGCCATCCCCATCAAGCTACCAATGACTTTCTTCACAGAATTGGAAAAAACTACTTTCGAGTTCATATGGAACCAAAAAGGAGCCCGCATTGCCAAGACAATTCTAAGCAAAAAGAACAAAGCTGGAGGCATCATGCTACCTGACTTCAAACTATACTACAAGGCTACAGTAACCAAAACAGCATGGTACTGGTACCAAAGCAGAGATATAGATCAATGGAACAGAACAGAGCCCTCAGAAATAACACCGCATATCTACAACTATCTGATCTTTGACAAACCTCACAAAAACAAGCAATGGGGAAAAGATTTCCTATTTAATAAATGGTGCTGGGAAAACTGGCTAGCCATATGTAGAAAGCTGAAACTGGATCCCTTCCTTACACCTTATAAAAAATTAATTCATGATGGATTAAAGACTTAAATGTTAGACCTAAAACCATAAAAACCCTAGAAGAAAACCTAGGCAATACCATTCAGGACATATGTTTGGGCAAGGACTTCATGTCTAAAACACCAAAAGCAATGGCAACAAAAGCCAAAATTGACAAATGGGATCTAATTAAACTAAAGAGCTTCTGCACAGCAAAAGAAACTACCATCAGAGTGAGCAGGCAACCTACAGAATGGCAGTAAATGTTTACAATCTACCCATCTGACAAAGGGATAATATGCAGAATCTACAAATAACTTAAACAAATTTACAAGAAAAAATCAAACAACCCCATCAAAAAGTGGGCAAAGGATATGAATAGACACTTCTCAAAAGAAGACATTTATGCAGCCAAAAGACACATGAAAAAATGCTTATCATCACTGGCCATCAGAGAAATGCAAATCAAAACCACAATGAGATACCATCTCACACCAGTTAGAATGGCCATCATTAAAAAGTCAGGAAACAACAGGTGCTGGAGAGGATGTGGAGAAATAGGAACACTTTTACACTGTTGGTGGGACTGTAAACTAGTTCAACCATTGTGGAAGTCAGTGTGACGATTCCTCAGGGATCTAGAACTAGAAATACCATTTGACCCAGCCATCCCATTACTGGGTATATACCCAAAGGACTATAAATCATGCTGCTATAAAGACACATGCACACACATGTTTATAGCTGCACTATTCACAACAGCAAAGACTTGGAACCAATCCAAATGTCCAACAACGATCGACTGGATTAAGAAAATGTGGCACATATACACCATGTAATAATATGCAGCCATAAAAATGATGAATTCATGTCCTTTGTAGGGACATGGATGAAGCTGAAAACCATCATTCTCAGCAAACTATCACAAGGACAAAAAACCAAACACCGCATGTTCTCACTCATAGGTGGGAATTGAACAATGAGAACACATGAACACAGGAAGGGGAACATCACACACCAGGGACTGTTGTGGGGTGAGGGGAGGGGAGAGGCATAGCATTAGGAGATACACCTAATGCTAAATGACGAGTTAATGGGTACAGCACACCAACATGGCACATGTATACATATGTAACAAACCTGCACATTGTGCACATGTACCCTAAAACTTAAAGTATAATAATAATAAAAAAATAGAATGTCGAATATTGGCCCCCACTCTCTTCTGGCTTGTAGAGTTTCTGCCGAGAGATCTGCTCTTAGTCTGATGGGCTTCCCTTTGTGGGTAACCCAACCTTTCTCTCTGGCTGCCCTTAATATTTTTTCCTTCATTTCTACTTTGGTGAATCTGACAATTATGTGTCTTGGAGTTGCTCTTCTCGAGGAGTATCTTTGTGGCGTTCTCTGTATTTCCTGAATTTGAATGTTGGCCTGCCTTGCTAGGTTGGGGAAGTTCTCCTGGATAATATCCTGAAGAATATTTCCCAACTTGGTTCCATTCTCCCTGTCATTTTCAGGTACACCAATCAGACGTAGACTTGGTCTTTTCTCATAATCCCATATTTCTTGGAGGCTTTGTTCATTTCTTTTTACTCGTTTTTTCTCTAAACGTTTCTTCTTGCTTCATTTCATTCATTTGATCTTCAGTCACTGATACTCTTTCTTCCACTTGGTCGAATCGGCTACTGAAACTTGTGCATTTGTCACGTAGTTCTCGTGCCATGGTTTTCAGCTCCATCAGGTCATTTAAGTTCTTCTCTGTGCTGTTTATTCTAGTTAGCCATTTGTCTAATCTTTTTTCAGGGTTTTTAGCTTCTTTGTGATGGGTTCAAACTTCCTCTTTTAGCTCGGATAAGTTTGTTATTACCAATCGTCTGAAGTCTTCTTCCCTCAACTCATCAAAGTCGTTTTCTGTCCAGCTTTGTTCCATTGCTGTCGAGGAGCTGCATTCCTTTGGAGGAGAAGAGGTGCTCTGATTTTGAGAATTTTCAGCTTTTCTGCTCTGGTTTCTCCCCATCTTTGTGGTTTTATCTACCTTTGGTCTTTGATGATGGTGATGTACAGATCGGGTTTTGGTGTGGATGTCCTTTCTCTTTGTTAGTTTTCCTTCTAACAGTCAGGACCCTCAGCTGCAGGTCTGTTGGAGTTTGCTGGAGGTCCACTCCAGGACCCTTCTTGCCTGGGTATCACCAGTAGAGGCTGCAGAATAGCAAATATTGTAGAATGGCAGATGTTGCTGCCTGATCCTTCCTCTGGAAGCTTTGTCTCAGAGGGGCACCTGGCTGTATGAGGTGTCAGTTGGTTAGGCTACTCAGGGGTCAGGGACCCACTTGAGGAGGCAGTCTGTCTGTTTTCAGATCTCAAACTCCATGCTGGGAGAACCACTGCTTTCTTCAAAGCTGTCAGACAGGGACGTTTAAGTCTGCAGAACTTTCTGCTGCCTTTTGTTCAGCTATGCCCTGCCCCCAGAGGTGGAGTATACAGAGGCAGGCAGGCCTCCCTGAGCTGCAGTGGGCTCCACTCAGTTTGAGCTTCCCAGCTGCTTTGTTTACCTACTCAAGCCTCAGCAATGGTGGGCGCCCCTCTCCCAGCCTTGCTGCCACCTTGCAGTTGGATCTCAGACTGCTGCCCTAGCAGTGAGTAAGGCTGTGTGGGCATGGGACCCTCCAAGCCAGGCACAGGATGTAATCTCCTAGTGTGTCATTTGCTAAGATCGTTGGAAAGCACAGTATTAGGGTGGGAGTGTCCCGATTTTCCAGGTACCATCTGTCACATCTTCCCTTGGCTAGGAAAGGGAATTCCCTGATCCCTTGTGATTCCTGGGTGAGGCGATGCCCCACCCTGCTTTGGCTCATGCTCCATGGGTTACACCCACTGTCTGACAAGCCCCGGTGAGATGAACCTGGTACCACAGTTGGAAATGCAGAATTCACCTATCTTCTGTGTCGCTCACGCTGGGAGCTGTGGATTGGAGCTCTTCCTATTCAGCCATCTTGGAACCTCTCCAAACATTTTTTTTATGTTTGTTGGCCATTTGTATATCTTCTTTTGAGAATTGTCTCTTCATGTCCTTTGCTTACTTTTTGATGGTATTATTTGCTTTCTTTCTTGCTGATTTGCTTGAGTTCCTTGTAGAGTCTGGATATTAGTCCTTTGTCAGATGCATAATTTGTGAATATTTTCTCCCCCTCTTTTGGTTGTCTTTTTACTCTGCTGGTTATTTCTTTTCCTGTGCAGAAGTTTTTTAGTTTAATTAGGTCCCATCCATTTATTTTTTGTTGCATTTGCTTTCAGGTTCTTGGTCATGAAGTCTATGTCTAAGCGAATGTCTAGAACAGTGGTCCCCAAACTTTTTGGCACCAGGTACCAGTTGCATGTAAGACGATATTTCCACAGACTGTGGTGGGGGCAGGCGATGGTTTCAGGATGAAGCTGTTTCACCTCAGATCATCAGGCATTAGATTCTCATAAGGAGCATGCAACCTAGATTCCTTGCATGCACAGTTCACAATAGGGGTCATGCTCCTATGAGAATCTAATGCTGCTGGTGAGCTGATAGGTGGCAGAACTCAGATGGTAATGCTTGCTTCTTTACTGCTCACCTGCTGCTGTGTGGCCCCGTTCCTGACAAGGGGTTGGGGACTCCTTATCTAGAAGAGTTTTTCTGATGTTATCTTCTAGAATTTTTATGGTTTCTGGTCTTAGATTTAAGTCTGACCCATCTTGAGTTGATATTTATATAAGGAGAGAGATGAGGATCCAGTTTCATTATTCGACATGGGGCTTGCCAATTATCCCAGCACCATTTATTTAATAGGGTGTCTTTTCCCTACTTTGTATTTTTGTTTGCTTAGTTGAAGATTAGTTGGCTGTAAGTATTTGGATTTAATTTCTGGGTTCTCTGTTCTGTTCCACTGGTCTATGTGACTATTTTTATACCAGTACCATGCTGTTTTGTTAACTATAGCCTTGTAGTACAGTTTGAAGTTGGGTAATGTGATGCCTCCAAATTTGTTCTTTTTGTTTAGCCTTGCTTTGGATGCATGGAGTATTTCTTGGTCCCATAGGAATTTTAGGATTCTTTTTTCTAGTTCTGTGAAGAATTATGATGGTATTTTGATGGGAATTGCATTGAATCTGTAGATTGCTTTTGGCACTATGGTCATTTTCACAATATTGATTCTACCCATCCATAAGTCTGGGATGTATTTCCACTTGTTTGTGTCATCAATAATTTCTTTCAATAGTGTTTTCTAGTTTTCCTCATATAGATCTTTCATGCCCTTGGTTAGGTATATTAAGTATTTTATTATTATTATTTTTTCAGCTGATGTAAAAGGAATTGAGTTCTTGATTTGGTTCTCGGCTTTGTCATTGTTGGTGTATGTCAGTGCTACTGATTTGTGTACATTGATTTTGTATCCTGAATCTTTACTGAATTCATTTGTCAGATTTAGGAGCTTTTTGGATGAGTATTTAGGGTTCCCTAGATATACGATCATATCATCAGTGAACAGCAACAGCTTGTCTTCCTCTTTACAGATTTGGGTGCCCTTTATTTCTTTCTCTTGTCTGATTGCTCTGGCTAGGTCTTCCAGTACTATGTTGCATAGAAGTGGTGAAAGTGAGTATCTTTGTCTTGTTCCAGATCTTAGGGGAAATGCTTTCAACTTTTCCCCCATTCAGTATAACGTAGATGGTGGGTTTGTCATAGAAGGCTTTTATTACCTTGAGGTATATCCCTTCTATGCCAATTTTGCTGAGGGTTTTTAATCATAAAGAGATGCTAGATTTTGTCAAATGCTTTTTCTGCATGTATTCAGATGATCATATATTTGTTTTTAATTGTCTATGTGATGTAGCACATTTGTTGACTTGCATATGTTAAACCATCCCTCCATCCCTGGTATGAAACCCACTTGAACATGGTGTGATATCTTTTTGATATGCTCTTGGATTCAGTTAGCTAGTATTTTGTTGAGGATTTTTGCATCTGTGTTCATCAGGGATATTGGTCTGTAGTTTTCTTTTTTTGTTATGTCCTTTCCTGGTTTTGGTGTTAGGGTGACACTGGTTTCACAGAATGATTTAGGGAGAATGCCCTCCTTTGGAATAGTTTTAGTAAGATTAATATTAATTCTTCTTTGAATGTTTGATAGAATTTAGCTGTGAATACATCTGGTCCTGGAGTGTTTTTTGTTGGCAGTTTTTTTTAAATTACTGTTTCAATCTTGCTACTTGTTATTGGTCTCTTCAGAGTTTCTATTTCTTCCTGATTTAATCTAGGAGGGTTGGATTTCATCCATCTCCTCTAGATTTTCTAGTTTGTGTGAGCAAAGGTGCTCACAGTAGCCTTGAATGATCTTTTGAGTTTCTTTGGTATCCGTTGTAATATCTCCTGTTTCATTTCTAATTGAGCTTATTTGGTTATTCTCCCTTCTTTTCTTGGTTAACCTTACTAATGGATTATTTATTGTGTTTATCTTTTCAAATAATCAGATTTTTGTTTTATTTATTTTTTTTGTATTTTTTTGTTTCAATTTCTTTTAGTTCTACTCTGATCTTTGTTATTTATTTTGTTTTTCTGAGTTTAGGTTTGGTTTGTTCTTGTTTCTCTAGTTCCTTGGGGTGTGACCTTAGATAATCTATTTGTGCTCTTTCAGACTTTTTGTTGTAGGCATTTAATACTATGAACTTTCCTCCTAGCACCACTTTTGCAGTATCCCAGGGGCTTTGATAAGTTGTGTCCCTATTATGAGCTTTTTCCACCCCTTTACCTTAAGTTAATGTGAGTCCTTAGGTGTTAGATGAGTCTCTCAAACAGTGATTTGGTTGGTAGATTTTTATTCATTCTGTCATTCTGTATTTTTTAAGTTGAGCATTTAGGCCATTCAATTCAACATTAGTTTTGAGATGTGAGGTACTGTTCTATTCATCATGTTGTTGCCTAAATACCTTGTATTTTTTTCTCATTGTGTTATTGTTTTATAGGCCCTGTGAGATTTATGTTTCTCAGAGGTTCTATTTTAGTGTATTTTGAGGTTTTATTTCAAGATTTAGAACTCCTTTTAGCATTCCTTGTGGTGCTGGCTTGGTAGTGGCAAATTCTCTAAGCATTTTTTTTTGTCTGAAAAAGACTATCTCTTCTTCATTTATAAAGCTTTGTTTTGCTGGAAAATTCTTGGCTGATAATTATTTTTTTTCAGGACACTAAAGATAGGACCCCAACCCCTTTTGGCTTGAAAAGTTTCTGCTGAGAAATCTGCTGTTAATCTGATAGGTTTTCCTTTATAGGTTACTTGATGCTTTTGTCTCACAGCTCTTAAGATTCTTTCCTTCATCTTGACTTTAGATAACCTGATGACTGTGTGCCTAGGTGAAGATCTTTTTGCAATAAATTTCCCAAGTGTTCTTTGAGCTTCTTGTCTAGATGTCTAGATCTTTAGTACGATGCCTAGATCTAAATGTCTAGATCTTTAGTTCTTTGAGCTTCTTGTCTAGCTCTCTAGATCTTTAGTAAGGCCAGTGAGGTTTTCCTCAATTATTCCCTCAAATATGTTTTCCAGACTTTTAGATTTTTCTTCTTCCTCTGGAGCACCAATTATTCTTAGATTTGGTCATATAACATATTCCCATATATTTTGGAGGCTTTGTTAATTTTTAAAAAATTCTTTTTTCTTTGTTTTTGTCTGATTGAGTTAATTCAAAAGCCTTGTCTTTGAGCTCTGAAGTTCTTTCTTTTACTTGTTCTAGTCTATTGTTGAAACTTTCCTGTGTGTTTTGTATTTCTTTAAGTGTGTCTTTCATTTCCAGAAATTATTATTTTTTTTATGGCATCTATTTCTCTGGATAATTTTTCATCCATAGCCTGCATTGTTTTTTAAACTTTCTTTAACTTGGTTTTCACCTTTCTCTGGCATCTCCTTGAGTAGCTTAATAATCAACCTTTTGAACTTTGAGTAGCTTAATAATCAACCTTCTGAATTTATCTGACAATTCAGATTTCTTCTTGGTTTGGATCCATTGCTGGGGAGCTAGTGTGATCTTTTGGGGGTGTTATAGAACCTGTTTTGTCATGTTATCAGAATTACTTTTTTGGTTCCTTCTCTTTTGGGTAGAGTAATCCAGTGGAGAGGTCTGCAACGAAAGGCCTGCTGTTCAGATTCTCTTGTCCCATGGGGTGATCCCTTGATGTGGTGCTCTCCCACTTTCACTATGGATGGGGCTTACTGAGAGCTAGACTACAGGGATTGTTATTGCTCTTCAGGATTTAGCCACCCAGTGGGGCTACCAGGCTCTAAGCTGGTGCTGGAGAATGTTTGCAATGAGTCCTGTGATGTGATCCGTCTTCAGGTCTCCCAGCTGTGGATACCAGCACCTGCTCTGGTGGAGGTGGCAGGGGAGTAAAATAGACTCTATGAGAGTCCTTGGTTGTAGATATGTTTAGTGTGCTTACTTTCTCGAATGCTAGTTATGTTAACAGTGAAGCCATCACATGGACAGACAGGACCTCTGGTTAGCTAGGATGTTGCAGGCAGTGGAATTACCTGTTGTTTTCTCTTTCCTGGGAGCAGGATTATTCCATCATGAGTTGCTTTAATGGCCTGAGTTGGTTGGCCTCTGGCCAGGAGGTGGCACTTTCAAGAGAGCACCAGCTGTGGTAGTAGGGGGATCTGAGCTTGCCCTAAGTTGGCCAGGGTAAGTATTCTGGTTTCTCAGGTGATGGGTAGGTCTACAAAGCTCCGGAGTTTCTGTCTTTTGTGTTCAGCTACCAGGGTTGGTAGAGAAATACCATCAGGTGGGAGAAGATTTAGGCAGGTCTGGGCTCAGACTCTCCTTGGGTGGGGCTTGCTGCAGCCACTGTGAGGGCTGGTAGAGGGGCGGTGGTTCTCAGGCCAATGGGGTTATGTTTCAGAGGGGATTATGGCTGCCTCTTCTGTGTCGTATGGGAGTTCGCCAGGAAAGTGGGGGATAGCTGGTGGCGAAAGGTCTCACCCAGCTCCCATACAGTTGGTGAGGCTGGTCTTGCTCCTGCAGTGCTCCCTGTTCAGATCTTGCCCAGGTCATAAACTTCCCACTGAGAAAGAAAACATGGCTTTCAGGCCTCGCCCTCTCCCTGTCTGTCCACATTGTGGTCAGCAGCTCCTGTGCTCCTATCTGCAGCAGTTCCTGGCCACCCCCCAGATTTTACTCAAGAAAATTTGTGTCCAGCTGAAATTATTACAGATTTCATTTGGAGGCTTGGTTCACCTTGTGACCCCCCCTCAGTGATACTCATTGCCTTCTTTGAGGATGCCTATGAGTATAGTAAGTGATGGCTTCCCTGGACTCAAGCTGGAGATTGGGAGTGCCTAGAAGGCTCTTCCCACTGCTGCTTCTATTTTTTATTTTGTGCAGCTCCCTAAATTTGTTTCAGTTCTAGGTAAGGTTAAATCTTTCTCCTGAGATCTGGATATTCAGATTCCTCAGTTTGCATGTGTATTTGGAGGCCAGTTTTTCCCCTCTCACTCTTTGGGAACTCAGTTTTTTGTCTGTCTCCCAGAGTTTGCTTCAGTGTGCCACTTCTTTCAAAAGATCAATGAATTCTTTTGTTTTTTTCTGGTATGTTTCTGTGGCAGTTCTTCAAGCAAAAGTTCATGGTGTGAGTCTCCACACACTGTTCTGTCAGTTGAAGTGGGAGCTACCTCCCCTATCTGCTATCTCCCCGATTTTTTTTTTTTTTTTTTTTTTTGAGATGGAGTTTTGCTCTTGTCACCCAGGCTGGAGTTCAGTGGTGTCTTCTCAGCTCACTGCAACCTCTACCTCCCAGGCTCGAGCAGTTCTCCTGCCTCAGCCTCCTGAGTAGCTGGAACTACAGGATCACGCCACTACGCCCAGCTTTTTTTTTTTTTTGTAGTTTTAGTAGAGACAGAGTTTCACCATGTTGGACAGGCTGGTCTCAAACTCCTGACCTCAGGTGACCTGCCCGCCTCAGCCTCCCTAAGTGCTGGAATTACAGGCGTGAACCATCATGCCTGGCCCTGATGTGTTTTTTTATTTATTATTATTATTTTTTTGAGGCAGGGTCTTACTCTCTCACCTAGGCTGGAGTGCAGTGGCATGTTCCCAGCTCACTGCAGCCTCGACCTCCCAGGCTCAGGTGATCCTTCCACATCAGTCTCCTGAGTAGTTAGGACCCACAGGCATGTGCCACCACACCTGGCTAATGAGAAAAAGAAAATTAAATGTTAATTAATGTTGTTATTAAGATTATTTGTTAGAAAATATACTTTTTAAATTAAATAAATACCTAGCAATTTCCTACCATGTGCTAGGCACTTTTTAAAGCATTAGGGATATAACAGTGAACAAATCAAAGACAAAAGGCAAATAAGTAAGTGTAGAGTATGTTCACCTTATATAACTTAAGAAAATTCGTGCATTTAAATCAGGAAAATATTTCTGCTTTGTTTTCTCTCAGGAAGTATATATTTGAAATTATAGGCCGGGCGCGGTGGCTCACGCCTGTAATCCCAGTACTTTGGGAGGCTGAGGCGGGCGGATCACAAGGTCAGGAGATTGAGACCATCCTGGCTAATATGGTGAAACCCCGTCTCTACGAAAAATACAAAAAAAATTAGCTGGGCGTGGTGGCGGGTGCCTGTAGTCC
The DNA here is from genome assembly GCF_028878055.3 of Symphalangus syndactylus. Lineage (NCBI taxonomy): Eukaryota > Metazoa > Chordata > Mammalia > Primates > Hylobatidae > Symphalangus > Symphalangus syndactylus. The sequence continues at coordinate 35,529,675 of NC_072428.2, read as the reverse complement.
CAGCTACTCGGGAGGCTGAGGCAGGAGAATGGCGTGAACCCAGGAAGCAGAGCTTGCAGTGAGTCGAGATCGTGCCAGTGCACGCCAGCCTGGGGACAGAGTGAGACTCTGTCTTAAAAAAAAAAAAAAAAAATTGTGCTTAATTCCTAGTGAGGATGGATAACTGTCATTTGAGCTGAGTTTTTTTTTTTTCAAAGAATGATTTCAAATACCTAAAATTTATAATTTAATCCTTCTGTCAGCCTTCCTATAGAGGTACTATTTTTATATTTTGTATCCAGATGAGGAAATTGAGACCCAGGAGGTTCTAGTAACTCATTTGTGATCACAGATTAGCTGTTATGGCAGACATAGGATTTGAACTCAGGGGACTATGCCTGCGGAGCCTGTGGCTTAGACTCACTCCACCTTATGCATGTTTCCCCTACTTCATGAAAGTGGAAAGGAATAAATAAGTGCAACCTGATAGAAATACAGCTTCTCTTAAGAGACACCAAAGGACATCTAGCCAATGTGTCTTTTGACAGGTATTTTAAATTAACCAGGACAGATGGTTGTCTTGTCAGTTGGTGAATTCCATTTAATGGAATTTTGATGATCCTTTCACTCGGAGGAGCCTGCTGAATACCTAGAGTTGAGTATCTGGTAGTCTTTTTGGCTGCTTAAAGAAAATGTGCGAGAACATCTGAATTAACCATGGGGCCACAATTTAATAGGCAGCTATTTCAATGTAGCCTTTGTGGATATTTGACATGGGCTTTCTTGAGAAAGCATTGTGGGAGAATTAGATCTCTATTGACTACACTGTCTTTCATGAATGTTCTGATTCTAATTAAGATTTATTTTTACATATTGGGGCTAAATTATTTTCTGTGGGAACACATCTCTAAAATTAAAATGTAAGTGAAAAAAATGATTCGATATGCAAATATTTTACTTAAATACAACTTTCTGTGAATGCAGCCAATGTATGAAATAAAGCACATGTAGTGATAAGCTAGGCTGGCTCCAGTCTCATGCTTACAGTCTGTTAAAAAATAAGGCACACAAACTGCTTAGCAGCATGGGCTAGCAGAGCAAGCATGGGTCCACGTGCCTGGGGACCCAAGCTCTAGCCTTCACTATTGACCCCTGGGTATATCACTTAACTTTTCCTGGCCTTAGCTCTCAGTCAAATGGCTATATAGCTTGACAAGGAACTAGTTTACAAAACAAAATAAAAATACACACAAGCACAAAGGATGCTGTTAGCAACAACCCTGTAGCTGTCTCTCAGAATCAACACATCTTCACATTTTGTCATATTTGCCTCGATCTTTAACAAAAAATAATTGCAAAATAAATGGAAGTTCCCCTCCTGGTTCCTTTCCTTTATCAACCTTGCCAGAAGTCACTACTAATGTGATTGAAAGCATTCAATCCATGTCCATGTACATGTGCATGTATGTGTGTATGCTTACATATTACTACGTTTACATGTGTCCATATACAAGATAGATAGTAGAGCGGGCTTATGTCTAGTGGCAAAATGTGATTCCTTTGGGGACAGACTGCCTAAATTCAAATCCTAGCTATGACTCTTACTAGCTGGGTAATCTTGGGCAATTTCCTTAACTTCTTCACTTCATTTTTACCGTTTGTAAATAGAGTGTCTATTTCATAGTATTGTTCTGTGGATTAAGTAAATTAGTTAATATAATGTATTAGAACATCATTGGGCATGTAGCAAACATTCAGTGAGTGTTAACTGTTGCCTTATGCGGTTTACAAAATTATCTAAATGGCATAATACAATATGGATTCCTCTGAAACTTATCATTTCGCTCTCCATTATTCTTTTGAACACATTTAGATCTAGTTCATTAGTTTGAACTACTGCATAATACCACAATGTATTCATCCATTTGCTATCGATGAAAACTTGGCTTGGTTCAGATTTTTGACAAACAGTGCTGCAACATACATCTTCATGCATACCTGCTTGTTCATGGCTTTTAAATTCTTATGGCACATACGTCACCATAGAGAGAATTCTTTAGGAAATCCTTAATTATCCAACAACTTATTAGTCCAATCCTATGCCTGGTCATTCCAATGATGGAGATAATACTACATTGTGAGGCAGCAAATAATGTTTTTGGACTACTCTGTTAGAAGTAATTTGAAGGAAGACTAAATTTGGTTTAATGCAGTGGTCTTACGTTTGTCCCACCTAAATCACTTCAGTCATGCTGGTCACGTTTTGGTTCCTTGAATACTCCAAGATTTTCCCTGACTCATGCCACCATTTCTGCTTGCCTTTTGCCTGGAAGACCTGTTTGTCTTTACATAGTTCCTTTACACAAGGAACTTTACAACAATAGTTTCTGTTCCTTGTCAACAGAGGTTCTATTTACAAATGGGAAAAATGAAGTGAGGAAGTTAAACACCTTGCCCAAGATTACACAGCTCGTCAGAGTCTTAACTGGGGTTTGAACTTAGGCAGCTTGTTTGGTTTTCTGTATCTGGCTCTTACTCATCATCTCTTTTTAACTTAAATGTTACTTTCTTAAGGACTGTCTTACCTTTGAGGGTTCCCCATTTTGTTATCAATCACTACTTCCTGTTTAGTCCTTCAGAGTTGTTTTCATAAATTGAAATTACATACTTTTTTGGTCTCCTTTAATTTTCGTCCCCCAGTAAATAATAAATAGCTCCATAAACTCTACTTGTTTTGTTTTCCATCATAAATCAGTACCCAGCACAATGTGTGACGCTCAGTGCAATTGCATATGTTGGTGTTAGTGTAGCCCCTGTCACAATATTAATTTGTAGTAAACATATTGTGGGCCCAAACCCCAAAGAGGTTTGTTTGTTTTTCACTTGCTCCTGCTAATCTCTGACTTCTCCCTTGAGCTCATGCAGTTAGTTTTTCGGACTCACATTTATATCCTTATGTTCATTACCATTAAATTTCATTACTATCTATAAAAGGAGAGGGTTGAATTAAATAACCAAGGTCACTTTCTGCTTCTAAAAATGAAATTGGTTATTCCAAAGCAGTATTATCCAATAGAACTTTCTGTGATGATGGAAAAGATCTATAGCTACACTACTCAATCCTATAGTCACAAGCCACACGTGGCTATTGAGTAGTTAAAATGTGACTAGTGCAACTGAGAAGCTGGATTTTAAATTTAAATTTAAGTAGCCACATGTGGCCATTGGCTGCTCTATTGGGCAGTGCCATTCTAGGAAAACAGTATCAGAATTTTAAAAGATGAAGTGGCATGTATAGCATATGTGGAGAAACCAGCAAGCAGATAGGATGGCCTGTTTAGGGTCAGGGTTTGTTTATTCATTGTTCTTTTATTTATTTAATAGATTAAAATGTTTTTTCTTTCACTGAGCATCTGCTATGTGCTAGGCACAGTACTGGGTACTGGGATATAGCTTTGAAGAAGGCAGTCATGACCCTTGCTCTCAAGGGTCTTCCTGTTTTAGGTGTCAAACCTAAAGCATTTCTTCAAGGTAAGCTATGAGCTCCTGGCTATTCTTCAGACTGGATTTCTGTGCATAGTGTTTTTATATCTGTAATCTTGGTTAGTCTGGATTCTAGAACTTAAAGCTCTAGAACTCAGCCCCAGTACTATGAGGAGAGTGAGGAGCCAAATGTTTATGAGGCAGAAGGAATATCAGCTTGGATCTTTCAAAGAGGAGGGAATTTATGGTTGTATCATTCAATATAGGCTGGATTGCACTGTAGCTAGTACCAAGGGCTGATTTCTTGACATGTTCATTATGGGACATCTGGGACTCCTGGAGCAAGCTGACAGGGTAGCCTTTATGTAGAACCTTGCTGGTGTTCTGACAGAAGGAAAAGAGCATGATGAAGCAGGAGCTGGCCTCGAAAGCATCTTCTAGAAGTGTATCCCTTTTGCTCAAAGCAAATTCCATGGCTAAGCAAGGAAGTGGCCTCCCCTAGGAAAAGGCAACAAATGTTTGTGAATGATAATAAAGTTTATTGTAGTCTTTTCTTCTCATCACAAGTATTTGGTTCAATCTCTTTTTGATTGAAAAAATACACTCTTCCGGCCTTTCTCTAGGGAGGCCAAACAAATGTCCCATCTAATCTTGGCAATAGGATCATAGCCCAGGATCTTGTGATGTGTCTTTCTCTAGGTATTTATTTGATTCTCTTGCTTCAGGTGTCCATGTGAAGCAGAAAAGCAAATTATCTGCTTCTCATGTTAAATATTCATTGTTAGAACAAGGCCAGAATATTTAAATATACTGTTACACACACACACACACACACACACACACACACACACTCACAGTTTTGGAAAAAGGAAGAATGGAGGATACAAAATAGTTACTTCTAGAAAAAATTTGGGATTTAATGGAACAGACATTACAAGGATCCTTACCTTAGAAGTTGAGCATGTTCTTTAGCTCCCTGGAAACAGATCTCTAGTTCCTTGTTTTTCATGGCTTATGGTTTCACTTTCTTGGGGTCCTTCTTTTTCCATTATAGTCTTGAAAAACTCTGTCAGTCCACTCTTTACCCATAGAGGTTGGAAGCATGAGGATTATTTTATTTCCTAAACAATCATAGACTCTTTTAGTCTAAGATAGTGTGACTCTTTGGCTATGAAATAAAAGTGAAACTTGGTCATTTTTATCATCTATTTAATTCCAATCAGCCACGGTATGTACCAGGAACCATACTCACAATTAATTTTGAGTACCACAAACCTATCAGGATTTCATGGAAAAACCAGACTGTTAGTCACTTTTCTTTATCTCATCCAACTGAAAAGATTCACTGGTACTACCTTAATTTGTTCAGATGCTTTAACAATGGGTGGGACATCTATTTCCTTGACTTAATCCTTGCCTCAAGGCTGAGTTTTTTTGTTTTCTTTTCAAGGCTGAGATTTCATTGGCCTGCCCAAAGCCTTTTTCAGGTTTATCTTTTATTGTTGGAGATGAGAAAAAGTTGTTGCTTTCAATACTACAAGCTCTGGAATTTCTGGACTCTATTTCCTTTCATTCTCATTTATAAGGTGGCCAGTTCGTTCCTGTTTTTTTTTTTTTTTTTTTTTTTTTTTTTCCTTTTGAGATGGAGTCTTGCTCTGTCACCCAGGCTGGAGTGAGTGCAGTGGTGTGATCTCAGCTCACTGCAACCTCCGCCTGAAGGGTTCAAGTGATTCTCCTGCCTCAGCCTCCCGAGTAGCTGGGACTACAGGCGTGCACCACCATACATGTCAATTTTTTTTGTATTTTTAGTAAAGACGGGGTTTCACCATGCTGGCCAGGCTGGTCTCGAACTCCTGACCTTGTGATCCGCCTGCCTCAGCCTCCCAGAGTGCTGGGATTACAGGCATGAGCCACCGCTCCCAGCCTCTTTTCTGTTCTTATCTTGTATTAGTTTGCAAGGGCTGCTGTAGCAAAGTACTGTTGACTAGGTGGCTTAGAAAACAGAAATTTTTCTCTCCATTTTTGGATGCTAGAAGTCCAAAATCAAGGTATTGGTAGAGTTGGTTCCTTCTGAGAGCTGTGAGGGAAGGATCTGTTATGGGCCTGTCTCCCTGACTTGTAGATGGCTATCTTCTCTCTATGTCTCTTCAAATCATTTTCCCTCTAAGTGGATCTCTATGTTCAAATTTCTTCTTTTTACAAGGATACCAGTCATACTGGATTAGAGCTCACCCTACCAACCTCATTTTAGCTTCATTACCTCTGTAAGGCCCTACCTCTAAACAAAGTAACATTCTGAGGAATTGGAGATTAGGACTTCAACATATGAATTTTGGGGGGGACACAGTTCAATGCGTAACACATCTTTTTCTTCTGGTCTTTGTCTGATGCAGCCAATAGTAACCAAGACACACTACTGACTTTCTGTTTTCCAAGCTCATCAGGTACATTTTTCTCTTCCAATTTATTTTGGATGACAGCTTTAGCAAATGTTTCATCCTTGTAAAGTATGAATCAAAATCAGTCTAGCTTCCAACAATACAGTCTCCTTTCTGCCCACTGCATGGCTCCAGAAACCAAAGATATATATATATATATATTTGTTTATTTGTTGTTGTTGTGTTGTTAGGGTAGCACCTCGCACTTCCTGTACCAATTTTGTATCAACAGGAAGACTGGATGTTGTTGCAACAACCCTCAAATCTCAGTGGCATACAATATCAAGAGTTTATTTCTTGCTTGTAATACATGTTCATCATGAATTGCCTACCTTTCTCCTTCACATTTTTCACCCCCTGGGATCCATGCAACTGCTATTAGGAGGCTTGCTGTTGCTGTGGCCAATTGTGGGAAAATAAGAAAGGTGAAGCATCCACTGGCATTTAAAGCTACTGCTCAGAAATGATATGTGTCAATTCTGCTCAAATTTCATTGGCCAAAGTAAGTCTTATCGCCAAGGCTTAAGTTAAAGGAGATGGAAAGTACAATTCTCCTCTAGGGAGGGGCAGCAAATATTTGTGAGCACTGTTGGTCACAGTCTAGCATAATATAATATTTTAATGTTTTTAGAAAAGCTCGGGGAGATAGTAGACAGAGTTTAACGACTTGACTCTAGGTGAGTGGGAAGACCAGGGCAAAGGGTAAAGAGAAGGACTTTGGCTTTGGTACAGAGATCTAACTGTAGTTAACACCAGAAGAATATATCCCTTATCAGATGCTTAACAGGTTAATATGTCAGGGCTTGAAGAGTTCTTGGCAGTGGGGGAGGGCAGATAGTTGGTGCAGGCTTTGTATTCCAGGACTTCAAGTTGCAGCTCTGCCACTTAGTAGCTGTGTAAATTTTGTCATGTTACTTGACCTTTCTGAGTCTCTATTTTTTTTTTTTTTTTTTTTTTGAGACAAAGTCTTGCTCCATCACCCAGGCTGGAGTGCAGTGGTGTGGATCTCAACTCACTGCACCCGCATCTCCCAGGTTCAAGCTATCCTTCTGCCTCAGCCTCCCAAGTAGCTGAGATTATAGGTGTGTGCCAGGACACCCAGCTAATTTTTGTATTTTTAGTAGAGATGTGATTTTGCCGTGTTGGCCAGGCTGGTCTTGAAGTCCTGACCTCAAGTGATCTGCTTGCCTCAGCCTTCCAAAGTGCTGGGATTACAGGCATGAGCCACTGTGCCCAGCCCTGAGTCTCCATTCCTCACCTCTCAAAGGGAACAGCAGTATCATCCACCTTACAGTAATATTTTGAGTAATACCTCTTTACACAGTAGTTGTATGACATTGGGCAAGTTGGTTAATGTATACTTCAGTTTCCTCATCTGTCACATTGAGATAATACTAGTACACATTTTGTAGGGTTATTACAGGATTTAGTGATTTAAAACATTTAAGCCAGTGCTTGTGGTAAATCCTCAATAAATGGTAATTATTCTCATTGTAGTTAGCTAAGGTGATACATATAAAGCTTTTAGCACAGTGCCAGGCTCACAGTGAGAACACAATAAATATGAGGCAATCATTTTCTGTACTAACCCTTATTAAGAAGTGCAAGCCTAAGTAGCCAGAGTCAGAGAAATGAAGCAGGGAAGGAGGGAGAGCAAATACAAGGGAGTTCATTACCAAGCAAGCCATAGTTGCCTGGCAAGTTGATTACTCAGTCTCTGTATCAGTCTGTTCTCACACTGCTGTAAAGATACTACCTGAGACTGGGTAATTTATAAAGAAAGGAGGTTTAATTGACTCACAGTTTTGCATGGCTGGGGTGGCCTCAGGAAACTTACAATTATGGTGGAAGGTGAAGGGGAAGCAAGGCACATCTTACATGACAGCAGGAGAGAGAGAGAATGAGGAAATGCCACACTTTAAAACTATCAGCTCTCATAAGAACTCACTCATTATCATGAGAATAGCATGAGGGAAACTGCCCCCATGATCCAATCACCTCCCCTGACAAGTGGGGATTACAATTCAAGATGAGATTTGGGTGGAAAACAGTACCAAACCATATCATTCTTCCCCTGGCCCCTCCCAAATCTCATGTCCTTTTCACATTTCAAAATCATCCCTTCCCAACTGTTCTGTAAAGTCTTAACTCAGTCCAGCATTAACTCAAAATTCTAAGTCCAAAGTATTATCTGAGATAAGGCAAGTCCCTTCTCCCTATGAGCATGTAAAATAAAAAACAAATTAGTTACTTCCAAGATACAGTGGGGGTGCAGGCATTGGGTAGATGTTCCCATTCCAAATGGGAGAAATTGGCCAAAACACAGGGGCCACAGGCCTCCTCCAAGTCCAGAATCCTAAAGGGCACTCAGTAAATCTTAAAGCTCCAAAGTAATCTCCTTTGACTTCATGTCTCACGTTCAGGGCATGCTGATGCAAGAGGTGGGTTCCCAAGGCCTTAGGCAGCTGCACCCCTGAAGCTCTGGAGGGTACAGCCCCCAGAGCTGCTTTCATAGGTTGGTGTTGAGCACCTGTGGCTTTTCCAAGCACACAGTAGTAAGCTGTTGCTGGATCTATCATTCTGGGGTCTACAGAATGGTGGCCCTTTTCTCATAGCTCTGTTAGGCAGTGCCCCAGTGGGGACTCTGTGGGGGGCTCCAAACCCACATTTTCCTTTCACACTGGCCTAGCAGAGCTTTTCCATGAGGGCTCTGCCCCTGCAGTAGAATTCTACCTGGACAGCTAGGCATTTCCATACATCCTCTGAAATCTAGGTGGAGGTATGCAAGCCTCAGCTCTTGACTTCTGCACACCCACATGCCCAACACCACATGGAAACTGCCAAGGCTTGGGGCTTGCACCCTCTGAAGTCACAGCCCAAGCTGTACCTTGGTCCCTTTTAGCCACTGCTGGAGCTGGAGCAGCTGGAAGACAGGGTGCCATGTCCTGAGGCTGCACAGAGCAGCTGGGCCCTGGGCCTGGCCAATGAAGCCATTTTTCCCTCCTTGGCCTTGGGCCTGTGATGGGAGGGGTTGCCTTGAAGATCTCTAAGATGCCATGGAGATGTTTTCCCCATTGTCTTGACAGTTAACATTCAGCTCCTTGTAACTTATGCAAATTTCTGCAGCCAGCTTGAACTTCTCCCCAGAAAATGGGTTTTTCTTTTCTACCACATGGTCAGGCTGCAAATTTTCCAAACTTATATAGTCTGCTTCCCTTTTAAACCTAAGTTCCAATTTCAGACCATCTCTTTGTGAACATATATAACTGAATGCTTTCAGAATAAGCCAGGTCACCTCTTAAGTGCTTTGCTGGTTAGAAATTTCTTCCACCAGGTACCCGAAATCATCTCTCTCAAGCTGAAAGTCCCGTAGATTCCTAGGGCAGGGGAAAATGCCACCAGTCTCTTTGCTAAAGCATAGCATGAGTGACCTTTATTCCAGTTCACAGCAAGTTCTTCATCTCCATCTGAGACCATCTTGGCCTGGACTTCATTGTCAATATCATTATCAGCATTTTGGTCAAAACCATTCAATGAGTCTCTAGGGCATTCCAAACTTTCCCATATCGTCTTTTTTTCTTCTGAATCTTCTAAACTGTTTTAACCTCTTCCCATTCCCCAGTTCCAAAGTCACTTCCACATTTTCAGTTTATCTTTATAGCAGTACCCCACTCTGCCGGTACTAATTATTTGTATTAGTCCATTCTCACACTGTTACAAAGATACTACCTGACACTGGGTAATTTATAAAGAAAAGTTTAATTGGCTCACAGTTCTGAATGGCTGGGGAAGACTCAGGAAACTTACAATCATGGCAGAAGGCAAAGGGGAAGCAAGGCACATCTTACATGGTGGAAGGAGAGAGAGAGAATGAGGAAGTGCCATACTTTAAAACTGTCATCTCTCATAAGAACTCACTCACTCTCATGAGAACAGCATGGGGAAACTGCCCACATGATCCAGTCACCTCCCTCAACATGTGGGGATTATAATTTGAGATGAGATTTGGGTGGGGACACAGAGCCAAATTATATCTGTCTCCAGGATGTTTTTAAAGACACCATATATAGTCACAGCATCTCCAACCAGTTCATGCAGTAAGGGAGGAGGGGAAAAAATTCATCTGTTGACTCCCAACTACTGTTGTTCCAAATTCCCTACATGAAACATCCACTTCCCCAGACTTCCAGGTTGCATGTGCCTGGATGCCGTATGAGTTCTGAGGTATTTCCTGTGTCAGTGGCATCATGGAAGCCCCAGAGATGGCATGAAGGTAGGTAAGGAACCATCGGAGCAGGTATGTGAGCAACAGGAGTATCTGAGTACAGTCTCCAAGGCAGGCTGTAAGTCTGGGGTGATGTGGCAGCAGCAATCTGCTGGATCACCGTGGGAATTGTGTAAGCTAATGAGAGGGTCCTTTCTGGCTTAAAAGCAAAGAAAATGCATGAATCTGGGGTTTTATATAAACATACTCACCTTTTAAGCCCCATTTTCTCACTTTGTATGTGAGGAAATAGGTGCTAATTTGGAAAAAGATTCATTTAGATTTATACAGCTTGTTAATTGCAGAATAAAAATTAGAATCCAGGTCGTACTAAGAGTTAGTTTTGATGTTTTCTGATCTCTAGGTTGCTAGTTTTTATTTATTTTTCAACTTTTATTTTAGATTCAGGGGGTACATGTGTAGGTTTGTTACCTTGGTATATTGTGTGATGTTGAGGTTTGGAGTATGAATGATCCCATCATCCAAGTAGTGAGCATAGTACCCAAAAGTTAGTTTTTCAACCCTTTCTTCCTCCTTTCCCACTCTAGTAGTCCTCAGTGTCTATTGTTGCCATCTTTATGTCCATGTTTCCCAATGTTTAGCTCCCAGTTGTGAGAACATGCAGTATTTTGTTTTCTGTTCCTTTGTTAATACACATAGGATAGTGGCCTCCAGCTGCATCCATGTTGCTGCAAAGGACATGATTTCAGTCTTTTTTATGACTACATGATATTCCGTGGCACAAACATACCACACTTTCCTTATCTAATTCACCAGTGATGGGCACCTGGGTTTAGTCCATGTTTTTGCCATTGGGAATAGCACTGTGATGAATATGTGAGCACATGTGTCTTTTGGTAGAACGATTTTTTTTTTTGGGAAATATACCCAGCAATGGGATTGTTGCATCAAATGGTAGTTTTTTTATTAAAAATATTTTACTGAGGCATAATCATAAAGAAATGTGTACAAATTATAACTTTACAACTTGCTGGGTTTTTGCAAAGTGAATACACCTGTATAGTCAGTCTCTGGACTAAGAAATAGAATATACCAGCACCCTAGTCACTTGCACCTGAAAAAAGATAACCACAATCTGACTTCTATCATCATTGGTTAGATTAGTTTTGCATAGTATTGAACTTTACATAAGTTGAGCCCCACAGTAGAAAAATATTTGTTCCTGCTTTAAAAAAGACCACTCAATATTATGTTAATACATAAACCAATATTTTTTTCTTTTTTTTTAAATTATAGTTTAAGTTCTAGGGTACATGTGCACAATGTGCAGGTTTGTTACATAGGTATAAATGTGCCATGTTGGTTAGCTGCACCTATTAACTCGTCATTTACATTAGGTATTTCTCCTAATGCTATCCCTCCCCCCTCCCCCCACCCCGTGACAGGCCCCCATGTATGATGTTCCCTGTCCTGTGTCCAAGTGTTCTCATTCTTCCGTTCCCACCTATGAGTGAGAACATGCGGTGTTTGGTTTTCTGTCCTTGTGATAGTTTGCTCAGAATGATGGTTTCCAGCTTCATCCATGTCCCTGCAAAGGACATGAACTCATCTTTTTTTTATGGCTGCATAGTATTCCATGGTGTATATGTGCCACATTTTCTTAATCCAGTCTATCATTGATGGACATTTGGGTCAGTTCCAAGTTTTTGCTATTGTGAATAGTGCTGCAATAAACATACGCATGCATGTGTCTTTATAGTAGAATGATTTATAATCCTTTGGGTATATACCCAGTAATGGGATCGCTGGGTCAAATGGTACTTCTAGTTCTAGATCCTTGAGGAATCCCCATACTGTCTTCCACAATGGTTGAACTAGTTTACACTCCCAACAGTGTAAAAGCGTTCCTATTTCTCCACATCCTCTCCAGCACCTCTTGTTTCCTGACTTTTTAATGATGGCCATTCTAACTGGTGTGAGATGGTATCTCATTGTGGTTTTGATTTGCATTTCTCTGATGGCCAGTGATGATGAGCATTTTTTCATGTGTCTGTTGGCTGCATAAATGTCTTCTTTTGAGAAGTGTCTGTTCATATCCTTTGCCCACTTTTTGATGGGGTTGTTTGATTTTTTCTTGTAAATTTGTTTAAGTTATTTGTAGATTCTGCATATTATCCCTTTGTCAGATGGGTAGATTGTAAAAATTTTCTCCCATTCTGTAGGTTGCCTGCTCACTCTGATGGTAGTTTCTTTTGCTGTGCAGAAGCTCTTTAGTTTAATTAGATCCCATTTGTCAATTTTGGCTTTTGTTGCCATTGCTTTTGGTGTTTTAGTCATGAAGTCCTTGCCCATGCCTATGTCCTTAATGGTGTTGCGTAGGTTTTCTTCTAGGGTTTTTATGGTTTTAGGTCTAACATGTAAGTCTTTAATCCGTCTTGAATTAATTTTTGTATAAGGCGTAAGGAAGGGATCCAGTTTCAGCTTTCTACATATGGCTAGCCAGTTTTCCCAGCACCTGAAATGGTAGTTTTGTTTTAAGTTCTTTGAGAAATCTCCTAACTGCTTTCCACAGTGGTTGCACTAATTTACATTCCCACCAACAGTGTATAAGTGTTCCATTCTCCACAGCCTAACTAGAAGAATCCTTTGTTGTTTTTTGGCTGTTTAGTAATAGTTATTCTATTCATACCAATGAGGTGGTATTTTATTGTGGTTTTGATTTGCATTTCTTTAATGATTAGTCATGCTGAGCATTTTTTCATATGTTTGTTGGCCGCTTGTATGTATCTTTTTGAGAAGTGTTTGTTCACGTCTTTTATGCATTTTTTAATGGGGTTATTTGTTTTATGCCTGTTCAATTGTTTAAGTTCCTTATAGATTCTGGATCTTAGACTTTTGTTGAATGCATAGGTTGTGAATATTGTCTCCTATTCTATACATTGTCTGTTTACTCTGTTGATAGTTTCTTTTGCTGTGCAGAAGCTCTTTAGTTTAATTAGGTTCTACTTGTCAATTTTTGTTTTTATCGTAATTGCATTTTAGGACTTAGTCATAAATTCTTTTTGAAGGTCAATGTCAAGAATGGTGTTTCCTAGGTTTTCTTATATGATTCGTGTGGTTTGAGGTCTTACATTTAAATCTTTAATCAATATTGAGTTAATTTTTGTAAATGGTGAAAGGTACTTGTCTAATTTCATTCTGCATATGGCTAGTCAGCTATCTCAGCATCATTTATTGAATAGGAAATCCTTTCTTCATTGCTTATTTTTTTTTCAACTTTGTCAATGATTAGATGGCTGTAGATTTGTGGCTTTATTTCTGAGTTCTCTATTCTGTTCTCTTGGTCTATGTGTCTGTTTTTGTACCAGTATCATGCTGTTTTGGTTACTGTAGTCTTATAGTTTGAAGCGAGGTAATGTGATATTTCTGGCTTTGTTCTTTTTGCTTAGGATTGCTTTGACTATTGGGCTCTACTTTTGGTTCCATGTGAATTTTATCACAGTTTTTACTAATTCTATGAAAAATGACATTGGTTATTTAATATGAATAGTGTTGAATCTGTAGATTGCTCTGGGCAGTATGGCCATGTTAATGATGTTGATTCTTCCAATCCAAAAGTAGGGAATGCTTTTTCAAATCTTTGTGTCATCTATGATTTCCTTTAACTGTTTTGCAGTTGTCCTTGTAGAAATCTTTCACCTCCTTGGCTAGCTGTATTCCTAGGTATTTTATTTTTTTATGGCTATTATAAGTGGGATTACATTCTTGAATTGGCTCTCAGCTTGAACGTTATTGGTATATAAAAATGCTACTGATTTTTTTAAACATTGATTTTGTGTCATGAAACCTTGCTGAAATAGTTTATTAGCTCTCATATCCTTTTGGCAGTGTTCTTAGAGTTTCCTAGATATAGAATTGTATTGTCAGTGAAGAGATAGTTTAACTTCTTTTTTGACCTATTTAGATGCCTCTTATTTTTTTCTCTTGTCTGATTGCTCTGGCTAGCACTTCCAGTACTATGTTGAATAGGAGTGGTGAGAGTGAGCGTCATTATCTTGTGACAGTTCTCAAGGGGAATGCTTCTAGTTTTTGTCCATTCAGTATGATGTTGGCTATGGGTTTGTCATAGATGGCTCTTATTATTTTGAGGTATGTTCCTTTGATGCCTAGTTTCTTGAGGATTTTTATCATAAAGCGATGTTGGATTTTATGGAAAGCTTTTTCTGTATATATTGAGATGATCATATGGTTTTAAAAATTCTGTTTATGTGGTGAATTACATTTATTGATTTGAATATGTTGATAGATTGCTAGTTTAATTGTATCTCATCTTCATCCATCCATCCTTTCATCTATCCATCCATTCATCCACTCACCTATCTCCATGCTTAAAGACCTCTCTTATATCTAGTGCTGGGCAGGTATTTCCCACACAGTAATGGAGCACTAGAAGAGAATAACTGTGAGTCACTTTGCCTGACTTTATGCTCTCTTCTGCTGTGGCGGTTGGGAAGGCAAGCTGTCTGTGGAGCTGAGCCAATGGGGAGGAAATTGGATGCACTCAGGATGTCTGATAGATGGAATGACTGAGTTTGTCTGGGCCAAGGGAAAGGGAAAGCAGCTGTTCCATCTCTGGCTTGATCTCCAGTGGATTGGCTGTAGCTTCAAAATGTAGAGAGAAGATAAATTTCCAAGGAGGACACTTGGCTTTGCTTAATCATATAGGACCTTAGACACAGCTTCCCCATTGAAACAAATCATCAGAGAGGACTGATGGCTCACTAACTGCAAGGTACAATGTAGGAACTGTGAATTATAGGCAGATCCAAGTTTGATTCCTGTCCTTTAAGAAATGAAAGTATAGTTGGAAGATAAGCAAATATGTAAAAGATTATTAATATTATGCCATTAAATTAGCAGCTAACAGTATTGTGCTTGTCTAAGAGAGACCTGTTGTATCTTAGAGATCTTAACAGTCCATGGAGAAGCATCAGTGAGCCTGCGAACTGCCTGAAATTACATGTAAATTTTGTGTGTGTATGCATTTTACTGGGGAAAGGGTCTATTTTTGCATCATATTCCCAAAGATGTGTGCAGTCTGTCACAAATTTAAGTCCATTGTATTTCATTCTCATAGCAGTCTTCTTTTTCACATGAGAAAGCCAATAGCCAGAGAGGTTAAATGGTAGAATCGGTACTTGAACCTAGACTTCTTTGACATCACAGCTTGGGCTTGGCTCATCTTGCTATGGTGCACTCCTGCCATAGTAGAGGAAACAGAGGCAAGCAGTGATTGGTCCATTCCCCCAGCTTTGATTTGTACCCGTGAATGGTGTATGGCTGTGACTGCTGCTTTGAACAGAAGTCTGTGCTTCTGGGTGAAAGCCAGCAAGGTTTGGGATCATTTAACCTTGAGAGCAGCAGACTGAGGATGGCATGCTTCCTAGTGGATACTTGAATGTGTAAGATGAAGATGATGGCAGGCAGTTTTCCCTGACTTCACAGAGGCTGGATGAGGAGTATAGTTTATACCCAAGGAAGAACTTCCGAACTTCAAAGTGGCTACTGAGGGAGGAATTACATTTTCAAAGCAGCCAGATTTGGATATGTCTTGAATAGTTTTGTCTAAGATTAGGGGATGGATACATAGATCTCTGAAGATTTCCTTTGGTCATTGTTCTTTTCTGTGATTCTAAATGCACTTTATTTTCCTGATGTCCAGAAGCCAGTGGAGAGTTAATCAGTATATGTAAGTTGGGAATCTATGATAATTCCAGCTGCAGCCTCAGAAGGGGCATTTGACATCTACACTACTTAACATTGCTGTTCACTTTGAGAAACACAGTTCTGCAGACACCTGAGGAGATCTGCACTTACATGAGGCACCCAGGGCTTCAGATACTCTGTGAATGCCTTGACACCTTGACAAGCTGCAAGGCTTTAATGGGCTTAAAGCACTTTGGAAATTACCTGCTGAGGTTCTGTTGCACAAATTAAGACCACATGGGAAATTATTATGTTGGGTTTACTTGGCTGATGCCTGTGGCTGAATGAAAGAAGGGGAGAGAGTAGGAAGCTTTGTTTCTAGCAATACAGAACTTGGAGCTAGGTTAGGTAGGTTAGGTTAGAGGGGGCGTCACTGTGTGTGTGTGCATAAAAGGTGGAATTGTGTGTGTGAGTGCATGCCTGTGGCTCTGTGAGTGTGAATGTGCAGATACCCGATACCCATGTGTCTGCATGGGCATGAGTGTGGGGATGTGCCCAAGTATGAGGCTGTTGGGATATATGTGGATAGTAATTAAGACCTGGGTTTGAATTCCAGACTTAGCATTTACAAGCCGGGTAGGTTAGGTAACTTACCTCTCTGCATGTCAGTTTTCTTATCTGTCAAGTAAGAATAATAATAACCATCTCACAGGGTTACTATAAGGATGAAAATAAAAACCATGTATAAAAAATGCTAAGCATATGTCCGGGATTAGCAAGTGTTGAGTAAATGGCAGCTGTTGTCATTTGTAGTAGGAGCAGTGTGCACAGATACATGTGGTAAGGATGTACATATGTGTGTGTACACACGTTGGCTTTGTCCTCAGCTGTCTTAGAAGACTCTCTGGGTAAAGGGCTTCCCTTCATGCAAAATCGCTGGTATGCTCTCTAAACCAACTTTTCTAGAGAAGCATTTCACAGTGAGGCTCCTTTAATGGAGTCCTCTGGGACCCATCCCTTCTAGGACTTGCCTAGCTTTCTGCTGGGCTTGTTCAAAGTTTTAGAGTCTTTTTTTTCTCACTAATCATCATTTTCTGAGTCCTTTCCCTCGGTGGAAGGAGGAGGTATCCTGGAGGAATGGGTGATCTGATTTACACTGGGCCCACTTGCTACCACCTGAGACCTAGATAGAACTTTGCCCTTTCTTCCTGCCCATTCCCTCTTTGTTCTTATGCTTTGTTCTTATGAATCTGAATAAATGGGAGAGAATATTTGAGTTCCTTCTGTGTTAAGCTCCATCTTTAATCCTCACTTCAGCTTTTCATGGCCTCAGTTGCCTCTTTTACTGCATGGATTTTTGTCTTTTTGTTCTGCACTAATAGTTTGGGGTCTTACTGTTGTTTTTAGGTAAGGTAACTACCAGCAGAGTCTAGCTGGGAAGGAAATACAGATATATGTGTAAAGATAATGAGCATTAATGGTGTACCTGAATGACTCCCAGGTGGTGAGTGCTGTTGGAGGTCTGAGGATTTGGAGATCATTTGGGGCTGGCAGGATCCTGGAGGATTTGCAAGAGGGGAAAAGTGAGTATGGCTGGGAAAGGCTGAAAAGTGGGGGAAGGCATATGAGGCAGCAGGGGATATACTGTCAAGGGACAGTGTAGATGCCAGTTTGACATGAGTAATGAGTTCATGTGGCAAGACAGAGAAAATCCTGGAAAGTTAGGTTAGAGCTTAGCTGTACAAAGTTTTAAGTACCTGGCTTTGGAGCTTATTGTCCTGGGAAGGCATGGGCTTTTGTATCATTTAGACCTGAGTTCATTCATTAATTCTTTTGTAAGTCATTTATTGAAATGCCAGGTACCATTCCAGGTTCTGGTGATACAGTGGGGAACACAAAGGCCAGTCTCTACATTTACAGAACTTACATTCTAGTGTATTCAAACGCTTGCTTTGTTATTTTCCAGCTGGGTAAACTTAAACAGGTTATTTAAACTTTCTAAGTCTCAGTTTCTTCAATTGTAAAATAGGGATAGTTGGACCTAAATGAAATAATGTAAATCAAAGGGACTGATATATGGCTGCTATCCAAGTGTGTTAGCTCCCCTGTTCCTCTTCCTCCCTGCCATCTCTCTTTCTCTACCTTCCCTCCATAGATTTTGAGAGTCTTGGCTCTCTTCTACATCTGTTGCTCTGACAGAAGAGCACTGCACCTTCTAACATTCAGTTACAATTTAGCAGTCTCCTAAGATACTTGGCCTAATGTATTTGCTTCCTAGAAGTGACATCAAATTGATGTAGATCAAGGTAGTTCATCAGTAGTAGAAATTAACCTATACGTGCTTGGAAATTTCTCCAGGACAACTGCAAATTCAGAGCATAGGCCGGGCGCGGTGGCTCACGCTTGTAATCCCAGCACTTTGGGAGGCCGAGGCGGGCGGATCACGAGGTCAGGAGATCGAGACCACGGTGAAACCCCGTCTCTACTAAAAATACAAAAAATTAGCCGGGCGTGGTGGCGGGCGCCTGTAGTCCCAGCTACTCGGAGAGGCTGAGGCAGGAGAATGGCGTGAACCCGGGAGGCGGAGCTTGCAGTGAGCCGAGATTGCGCCACTGCACTCCAGCCTGGGTGACAGAGCGAGACTCCGCCTCAAAAAAAAAAAAAAAAAAAAAAAATTCAGAGCATAGTCTGAGCTCAAGCTGGACCATGCCTAAAGAGAACCTTGATTAGGAGCCTAGGCTGGGAGAAGCAGGAACAGATGAGGATAGGAGGCAGAATCAGAAGAGGAGGGGATGGGGACAAGAGGAAATAAAAAAGGCCCCAGGTCTAGTGGGAAATTCTAATGGGTAAGAGTGGTCCCTATGTAGAAGTTTATTTTTTCCTTATGTATTTGTTGAGTACCTACCACTGTGCAGTTTTTGAGGCTACAGCAATGACCAAGAGAACAAATTCTCTTATGAAGGTTATATAAAATCAGAAGAGAGAGAAAACAAACACATGAACAAATAAATTACAAGATAATGTTGAATAGAGACAAAGGCTATTCATTCATTTATTCAATCAACAAAATTTTGAGTGTCTACTCTTTACTAGTTATTGTTTTAGTTAATGGTACTATAACAAGAAAAGGGACAGTCTTTACCCTCATGGACTTTGCATTCTAGCATAGACACAATTAACCAGTAGACAAATAAATATATAATAAAACTCTGTTAGTGACAAGTGCTATGAAGTAAAATAAAGGAAAGCAACAGAGTACAGGTGATAGGGATGTTTTTAGATGAAATGCTTAGAAAAGTCCCCGAGAAGGAGTTAATATTAGGGGAGAGACCTACCTGAGGTGATGGAAGAAGCCATTTCCTACCCCAGGGGAAGGACATCCTGGGTAGATGGAACAGCAAGTATGAAGGCTCCAAGCTTGATGAGTTTGAGGAAAATGTAGAAGATCATGGTGACTAAAGTAGGGAAGGTGAGAAGGGGGAGTAGCAGGAGTTAATGTCAGAGAGGTAAGCAGGAGACAGATCATATTGGGCCTTGGAGGATATGGAGAGAAGTTTAGATTTTGTTTTCCATGTGTGGGAAGCAGTTGGAGGATTTTGAGCAGGGCAATGATCTATGATTAGTGTTTTTGAAATATGACTGGCTGCTTTTGTGTAGAGGATGAAGAATGTAACAAGAGAGACTGGATAGGAGGAGAGGTGCAGGAATCCAGGTGAGATGATAGCTCTGATGAGGATCATCATGAAGGTGATGGTGAGAAGCATTCAGATTTGGGATATATATATATATATATATATTGGAGGTAGAGACAATAGGATTTATGATGGATTGGATATGGTGTATGAGGGATCCTGTGGAATCAAGGCTGCATTTGTGGTATTACCATTGGAAAGACTAGGGGATGTGCTGATATCATTCAGTCATCTAAGATCATGTTAGATTTGAGAAATCCATTAGATGTCCACAGGGAGATGTCAGGAAGGCATTAGGTCAAACAAGTCCAGGGTTCAGAGGAGAGATTGGGCTGGAGGTGTATTTCTGGAGTTCATCAGCACAAGTGTGATATTTGAGGCCAAGGTGTTGATGAGATTATTTACAGCAGCATCTCTCAAAGTGTGGTTCTTGAAGCAACAGCAGCAGCAGTGGCCCCTGGGGATTTGTTAGAAATCCAATTTCTCAGGCTTCTCCCTAGAATTGCTGAATTAGAAACTCTGGGGGTGGGGTCTAGATAAGTTTTAATAATTCCTCCAACCAATTCTGTTGCTAACTCAAATTAAGTATTGGGGAGTGAGATAGAGAGGAGTCCTAGACTGATCCCAGGATCTCTAGCAATTAGTATTAGGAAGAGAAGAAGGAGCCAGCAAAGGTTACTAAGAAGAACCAACTTGGAACTTCAAAGGAAAACTCAGAAAGTGTTTTGCAATGGATGCTAAGAGTTTAAGGTGGTGAGCAGTCGGGTCAAATGCTGCTGAGGATTGAGGGAGATAAGGACTAAAAATTGTCCAATGGCTTCGGAAAGATGAGGATTTTATTAGTCCATTCTCATGCTACTATAAAGAACTACCCAAGACTGGGTAACTTATAAAGGAAAGAGGTTTAATTGACTCACAGTTTTGCATGGCTGGGAGGCCTCAGGAAACTTACAATCATGACAGAAGGAGAAGCAAACATGTTCTTCTTCACATGATGGCAGGAAGGAGAAGTGCCAAGCAGAGGGGGTAAAGCCCCTTATAAAACCATCAGGTCTTGTGAGAAGTTACTATCATGAGAACAGCAGCATGCGGATAACTGCCCCCATGATTAAATTACCTCCAACTAGGTCCCTCCTACAATATGTGGGGATTATGGGAACTACAATTCAACATGAGATTTGGGTGGGGACACAGCCAAACCATATCAAGGATCTTTTTGTAGCCTTGACTGGAACAGTTTCAATGGAGTGGCCAGCATGAAAGCTTGTTTGAAGTAAGGTTAAAAGAGAAAGGATGGTAAAGAAACAGAGACAAGTATAGCCAGCTGTTTATGGGGTTAGATAAAAAGGTATGGTGACAAAGAGCAGTAGCTGAATGTTGACTTTGGGTCTAAGGAGTTTTTGTTTTGGAAGGGGAGCTTTTTTCTTAAGGTCAGAGATATTATAACATATTTGAAAGTGGGCAGGGATCCTGTAGTAGAGTCTGTAAAGTATGATGCAGTAGAGGGGTTGCTAATTGCAGGAAGGAAATCCTTGAATAGGAGAGAGGGGCTGGGATGCCATATGTGAGTGAGGCGACTCATCTTAGGAGCAGGGTAAGCTGATCCTTGGCATCAGGAGGAAAGGGAGAGGATAATGAATATGGATTTATGAGGTTGGTATACTTGAAGATGCAAAGATGAGCTAGTTCTGCCTCTATTCTCAGTGAAATAAGAAGTGAGGTCATCCACTGAAGGCAAGTTGGGGGTGAAGGTTTGAGTGGGAAGAATGTGTGAAAAGAGGAAAATAAATGAGGCCATGTGATTTGCTAGAGCATGCCTCCTCACATGCTCTCCAAACACTCACGGTGGGCAGGTGAGAGGGCAGGGCAGGAGGCAGTTAGAGCTTCTCCTATATGGGCTGCTCCTCTTGCCCCAGCAGCCCCAGCAAGCCCCTGGCTGAGCAGAGCAACCTGTCATTGCACAAGTGGGGCAAGCAGAGATGCCCACACTACCCTCACTGGGGTAAAAATTTAGGCACTTAGCCCAGCGTCAAAACTGGCCCCTTCATCATGGTTTAGGATAATCTTTAAGTTCAAGAATCATCTTGGAGTTTCTTGTTCAGAGAAGATTGTGGTTTGCTTCGTCTCTGGAATTTCTCAGGCCTGCTCTTGGTTGTCCATTGTCTAAAATACAGCATCACTTTATTTACTTCATCAAACATTCTGTGCTTATTTTTTAAATCATGAAGTTATTTTCACCATAACAAGGGATATATTTCTAAAACGTTTAAAGGAAAAGTTGATAATTTCTGGACCCCTTCCCTCCTCCCCTCCCCTCCCTTCCTCTCTCTCCTTTCCTTTCATTTTTTTGAGACAGAGTCTTGCTCTGTCACCCAGGCTGGAGTGCAGTGGTGTGATCTCAGCTCACTGCAACCTCTGCATCTCTGGTTCATGCAATTCTCCTGCCTCAGCCTCCCGAGTAGCTGGGATTACAGGCATGTGCCACCATGCCCGGCTAATTTTTGTGTTTTTAATAGAGACGGGATTTTACCATGTTGTCCAGGCTGGTCTCAAACTCCTGACCTCATGATCTGCCTGCCTTGGCCTCCCAAAGTGCTGGGATTACAGATGTGAGCCACCACGCCTGCCCCGCTTTCCCCTTTTCTACACCTTTACTCTCCAGTCCTGTACAGCCTTCTTCCCTACGTTTTTTTTTGTTTTTGTTTTTGTTTTTTTTTTTTTTACTTTTCTGCTCTTATTTTTATCATTTCTCCTCATTCTAGAGCTCACATAGGCTCTGGAGTCTGATAGCCTGGTATGAATCCTGGCCCCCAGTTTGTTATTGTTATTCTCCTTTAAAAAGAGCTAGAGCTCCCTGGATAGAACTGATTACAAAATTTGGGACAGGGTACATCAAGATGGCTCTGGGGTGTCTGTTTTCAGATATATCTGAGTTAGAGCAAAAAAGGGCCAAGAGGTAAACCGAAGGGGCTCCCATTGGTCAATGTGGAGCAATTTAATTATAAGAAAGCAACAATTATTATAATTGATAAAAATAACTAGCTACAAAAAAATCCATGAATACATGATAATGCTCAAAAAGAATGTGACCCCGAGTCAGTTTTTTAATGTGTTGTGCCTCAGTTTACATGTGTAAAACAGGTAGATAATAGTAGTGTGTGCCTCATAGTACTGTGGTAAGGATTAAGGAATACAGTGCCTGCAGAGAGATTAGCAAGCGATTGAAACATCATGCTTAAGTGTCAGCCATAGTTAGCATTATTATTATTATACATCTTCTACTACGAGCATTATTATTAGTAATATTATTCCATAATGGTAATATTATTGGTTACAGTCTCGACTATTAACATTATTATTATTTCCAAGGAATATTTTACAAGATTCTATGATAAACATTCCAAGTACAAAAATTTCAAGTGGAGAAAAAATCAAATTTATTGAGAGCTACTATTACCTAGGCACAGTGCAATGCTCAGAGTTGGAACGATCAGGAATTATAGTTTATGTTTATATGTGGATTTGTTTAATGTTGTTCTTCCATACTAGATATAAGTGCCCTGAGTTTAGCTTCCTTTAAGTTGTGGTGTTCACTGCTATATCCCAGTTATTGGTATAGTATTCGTTAAGTAAATGAAGTAGTGAAAAGCACCCACAATCATCTATGATGCAGTGTGAGAAAATGTAGTATAGAAAATTGTAAGATCACAGCAAATATTTCTGCTGAGAGTTAGAGGGTGTGTGCGTGTGCATACCTGTGCATGTGTGTTTTCCAGGCAAGTGTCCCAGAAGAGGATGCCCCAAGCCCCGGTGGGTGGGGGCATTTTCATCAGGTTGAGAGGCAGGCAGGAGGCATTCTGAGCAGAGATGCAGTGCTTTACAGAGAGCCTGGCACACAGGAGTGCTCAGTGCTGAGGGACTGAGTGGATGAATGGAACAGGCATTGAGGTGCTGTCAGGTCACTGGGTTTGCTGGCTTGCTAGGGCACAGGGAGTACAGATGATGGGGAATCACTGATGGTTTTAAGCAGAAGTGCTTCAGCTTAGATGCAGGGTCCTGGGAGAGACTGGTTTGAGCTACAGTGGATCAAAATCTGGGTCACTTTGCTGTTTGTGTTCATGTTAGAAAATTTGATGTTTTCAAAAAGACTTTTTCTTTCTTTTCTTCATTCTTTTCCGATGAAATTGAATAATAGCCCAGGCTGTGGACTTGGACCTGGATTCAAGTCCCAGCTTAGGCAGGACTAGCTTCATGACCTTGGATCATGTCCCCACATGTAAAGTGTGGGGGGAAATACCTATTTCCCAGGGTATTGTGAACCACCAATGAGGTAATGCCTGGGGAAGAACTTTTACTGCTAGAGGACAAGAAGCCAGATTTGAAAGATGGGACCTATTTCTTTATTCCTCAGAAGTGGTAGTGTACTTGGTCTTTAACCCCAGGAAGTGGAGGCAGACTTTGCTTAATGTATTTCTTAAAGGTGTGTTTCCTATTGGAGGAGCAAGCAAGTCACTGAGGTATTAGAACTGGGAGCAGAGTTTCAAGTAGGGCTCTTTTAGCACCTTAGAGCTGAGTTGTCCTATGTGATCGCTGCAAGCTACATGTGGCTATTTAAATTTATTTATTTTTAGTTTTAGTTTTATTTTTTTTGAGATGGAGTCTTGCTCTGTCACCCAGGCTGGAGTGCAGTGGCGCGATCTCGGCTCACTGCAAGCTCCGCCTCCCAGGTTCACGCCATTCTCCTGCCTCAGCCTCTCCGAGTAGCTGGGACTACAGGTGCCCGCCACCATGCCCGGCTAATTTTTTGTATTTTTAGTAGAGACGGGGTTTCACCGTGGTCTCGATCTCCTGACCTCGTGATCCGCCCGCCTCGGCCTCCCAAAGTGCTGGGATTACAAGCGTGAGCCACCGCACCCGGCCTTTTAAATTTAAATTGATTAAAATAAAAGTTAAAAATTCAGGTCCTCATTTGCACTAGCTACATTTCAAGTGCTCAGTAATCATGCTGTATTGGCTACTGTGTTGGACAGCACAGCTGTCCTTGTAGAAAGCTCTGTTGGACCCACTGCCTGACAAAGAGCAGGGAACACGGCAACGTTGATCAGCAGAGCTCTGCTAAAATCATGCTTTGGCAGCACCTTCCAGGGCCCGTTGACATTGTCCAGTGAGGCCTGCAGAGGACAGAGCCCTTGAGTGAAAGTGAAATGATGAACTGACAATGTTACTATGTTCTTTGTGCTGTATTTGCAGATGGGCAAGATGCACACCACATTGTCAAGTTGCATCTTGGGAGCCAAATGCTCAACAGAAATGAATACTGTCTCTTGCTTTCCTGCTGTGCTTTGTTGCTCTTTAAATGTTCCCAGCGGACAATAATCCAGCCTCTGTCTGTCTGTATTTACATTTTCTGTCACGATAGAGAGAGTGGGAGCTGTGGCATGGTAAAAGCACTTCACCATTTCTGTCATTTCCTTGACAGTGTCTTCTGAGAAACCCCGGAAAGTGAAAGGGATGGAGGTCCTTGCTCAAGTGACTGCAATGGGATTTGGGTGGGATTCAGCTGGATAAATTGCCAGTCATGTTAATGGACATGTTCCCACACTGCCATTCCCTGGGCACAGAGAGGAAGAGACCTCTTCTCACTTTCTGCAGGGTTCACAAGAGGGTGTTCTTAATATACTGTAGGGGGTAGCATGAGAAAGGAAGGAGTGACATGGCCTAGAAAACTCAAGTGCTCTGGAAGCCCGGTTTTTAAAGGAGTCACTCAGAGACATGCAACAAAACAAACAGACAATAAACAAGAAACTTTACCCTCAAGCGCCATCATTATACCAGGAGGAAGATTCAGAGAGGGAACTATTTATTCACTCAACAAATATTTATTGAGTCACCGCCATTTGCCGTGTACTATTCTTGTGCCTAAGTTACAGCAGTAACAAATAATCAATCTCTGTTCTGGTGGAATTTACATTTCAGTGAGGGAAGAATAGCCAACACTTACTGAGTGCAGACCACATGCTGGGCCCTTTTCTAGCCCACTCAATCTTCATAACAACCCCCTGAGATGTCCTCATTTTTCAAAGGGTCACTTGCTTGGAATTGGCAGAACTGGTCATGGCTACCTGGCTTCCTAGTCCACACTCTTGATCGTACCCTGCCCTTTGCTGTCACTCCTCAAACTGGAAAAGGAGAAGGTCTTCCTGGATGAAGACAGACTGAGCAGTCCCTGCCATCTCTGGGAGCAGGAACCCCATGTTTAGGACAGGGGACTTTGTAATTGGCCTGCATTTCCCTGGTCCCAGGCTCTTGCTCCTCTCCTTTGGGGCATTTTCCAGACCCGAAGAATCCTGAAGCTTTCTTAGCCTTGTAATACCATTGAGGGCACTGCAACTTCCATGGTTGCCCCTGGCCCTGGAGTCCCTTAGATCTAGGAATCCTTCCTTCCTTGATCCTCAGTGGAGAATCCCCTTAACAGATTCCTGCTGATGCTGGTGTCCCAAGTTGCAGCATTTGATTTCTTTAGCCTTAAATAACTTTTCTTAATGTTGTCATGATGATGACAGGAATATCAGTGATGTCAGAAATATTCTTTTTCTAGTACCTGCTTGGTTGCAAAAAAGAAATTCAGATCTACTTTTTCTAATATTTTATTTTCATTTTATTTTATCTTAATTTTATTTTTTGTAGAGACAGGATCTTGCTATGTTGGCTAGGCTGGATTCAAACTCCTGGGCCCAAGTGATCCTCCTGCCTCAGCCTCCTGAGTAGCTGGTACTACAGCTGTGCACCACCATGTCCAGCTCTAATGTTTTATTTTCTGTTCCTTCTGATGTTCCCTTCCTGCTTTCTGCAGATTTAACTTTTTTAAAAGGGCTTGAAACCTGCTGCTTCAGTTCCTTCTCTGAACTGACACGTTTTCTGGTTCTGAGTTTTCTCCTCTCCTTTACTTCTTTCTTGCCCCCCTCCACCGCCGTTTTAACTTTAAGAACAAAACCAATTTTTAAGCTGATTCTAATCCTCCCTGGGTTTCTGATGTTCTCATTCTAAAGTTCAAATAGTAGCTTTCTGTGCACATGTGAATTCCTGGAGCCTTCTTGCCCTTCATGGTGTTTTTCCCTCTGCCTTGATGCACGTCTGATTCTTAATCCATGTTCCAAATACAGACCTTTTAGCTTTCCCTCCTAGACCCTGGGCTTATGCTATTGCCATTTGTCTTTTCTCCTATCTCAGCTTAAGAAAGTGTCATATTGTGTCACCTGGCAGAAGGGCTTCTATTCATCCCTAACTGCTCACAGATGATAACATTTTTCCATTGTGATTAAACTGACCTCCAGGTCTCTGAAGCCTACAAGCATAATCAGGACTTATTTAATATTCCTGATTAGGATAAAAAGGGCAGAGCCATTTTAGAATCTTCCCTGTCAAGCCACCAAGAACATAATGGTGTTTCTTTTCATCTCTGTGAATAATCCTAAGAACTTTTCAGAGATTAGAGCTTCCTTCCTTAAAGAGCGATTGCTAGTGGTAGTGGGTACTTCAAAGAAAATGTAGATGAGTTGCCCAAACCCACCAAGGTTAATTCTACAGTGGAACACTCCAAGTCTTTATAAATTTCTCTCAATTTTCAGAATTCCGGTACCGTGTTTCCACAGAGATTAGATGGTGTATTTGTCAGGGGAACTGATGAATACGTAATTCTTTGCTCAGTCAGCCACCCCTTCCTGCAAAGTCCTAAGGGAAATACATGACAGAGTTATGCTTCTTAAACTTTAATGTGTATATGAACCTTCTGGGGATCTTGATAATACATGGATTCTAATTCAGGAGATTAGGCATTCTGCATTTCTAACAAGTTCCCAGAAGACACTGATGCTGCAGGTCTGTGGACCATACTTTGAGCAACAAAGCGCTAGAGGACGAGAAACCAGGAAAGGAGCATTGTTATTACTAGCTGGGGCTTTTCTCCATGCTTTGGTGCATTCCTCTATTGAGGTGGACTTTGCAGTAAGAAGGACTTCTTTTTCCAAGAGGAGACTGTTGTTTACACCTAGGCATCAGCCAGGCTCTTGCTTGGCTCTGTTGGGAATGAAGTGCTGTGGTGGACACATCCTCCCAAGCTGGAGAAAGTGCTGGGCTATGTCTTACTTTAATGGTTATAGGTAAGGAGGAGAGTTCAAAGAGGTAGTAGGGGGAAACCAAGAAGAAAATGACTGAAATCTTTCCAAGCAAGAGCAAAAAGTATAATACCTTTCCTCCAGACTCAGGGATCTTGGCTCCCATGGGTCTACTCATTACCTCCCGTTATGGCGCATTGAAAACTCTATCTGTAGTAGTCTGTTCTCACACTGCTAATAAACACATATATGAGACTGGGTAATTTATAATGAAAAGGGGTTTAATGGACTCACAGTTCCATGTTGCTGGGAGGCCTCATAATCATGGCGGAAGGTGAATGAGAAGCAAAGTCATGTCTTACGTGACAGCAGGCAAGAGAGTGTGTGCAGGGGAACTCCTCTTTGTAAAACCATCAGATCTCATGAGACTTATTCACTATCACAAGAACAGCATGGGAAAGACCCAGCCCCATGATTCAATGACCTCCTACTGGGTCCCTCCCATGACATGTGGGAATTATGGGAGCTACAATTCAAGATGAGATTTGAGTGAGGACACAGCCAAACCATATCACCACCTTCTGCCCCTTGATATCCCTAACCCATAGCAGTGCTTTTTGGAGGTGGAAGAGCTGTGGCAGGTGGGGGAGGGAAGAGCTCTTCCTTTGAATTCTATTCTTTTCACCTAGAATGTCTCTGTGTGCACATTTTCAATAGATATATACATCAGGTAATCTACACCGAGCTAACGTAGCTTCTAACCAATCTATATTCAAAAACTCTAGAAAGCTCAAAGGGCTTGTAGAAACTATTAAATCCAGTGACTCTGGCTGGGCATGGGAGCTCATACCTGTAATCCCAGCACTTTGGGAGGCCTAGGCAGGTGTATCACTTAAGGTCAGGAGTTCGAGATCAGCCTGGCCAACATGGTGATCTCATCATCTCCACTAAAAATACAAAGATTAGCCAGGTGTGATGGTGCACACCTGTAATCCTAGCTACTCAGGAGACTGAGGTGGGAGAATCCTTGAAACCCGGGGGCGGTGGCTGCAGTGAGCCAAGATTGTGCCACTGTACTCTAGCCTGTGTGATAGAGTGAGACTCTGTCTTAAAAAAAAAAATCCAGTGACTCTGAAACTTTTCTGACTAAAACCTATTTGTGCAGGGAACAAGACTCATGGCTTATCTGCCAAACCCAACCCCACTTTCTAGACATGAGTTGTTGTAACAATGAGATTACTGTTTACTTTTCTTGGTATTTTCTTTTGTAATTAGTTGTATATCTTCTTTAGCCATCACCTAAAGCTAGGAATGAATCAAATTTGAGCCTTGAATCTTCTCTAGGTATCCTGCTTCAGTCCTTGCCTGCTTTCCTCTTACCCCACAGACCCTTATTTCCCTGTAACCTTTGCTGGCTTATCCTCAGCTTCTATATCTTCAAATATTGAGCTGAGCTCTGTCTCATCTTCTCCACCTCTTCAGGTGCTCTCTGGTCACATGGCTCCAAATATCATCTGTACACTGATGACACTCAGATTTATATTTCTAACTCACACCACTTCCCTGAAAGGCAGAGTTAAATATCTAACTGCCAAGCTAGCATCTCAAACATGGTATGCCAAAACTATCCACTCTCCTCACCACTCTGGACATCTTCTTGCCCCAATCCCAAGCCTTTTCTATCTCACTAAACAGCTCCATCATCTACTCAGTTACTCAGGCCCAAGATTTAGGGGCCATTCTTGAACACGGTTATCTTTATGTTCCTCATCTAGTCTATTGATTAGTACCATCTCCTCTACCTCCAAAAATATATCTTCAATTAGATCACATCTCACCATGTCCATAGCCACAATCTTGTTCCAAGCTACTATTGTTTCTTGCTTAGAAAAATCACAATAGCCTCCTGACTGGTATCCTGTCCTCCACTTATGCTCTGCTGTAGTCCATCCTACAGGCAACACTCTTATGCTGAAAACTCTCCAGTGACTTACCGCTATGATTAAAATGAAGCCCAAACTAAAGACTTTTCTTGTAAAGTTTTACCTTATCTGACTCCTTTCTATCTTATCCATATTATTATACTATTTATCCTCCTTGCTTGTCATAATCAGACCAATCTTCTCATTTTCTAAACATGCTGTATCAGTCAGCTATTGCTGTATAACAAACTACTCTAAAACTCAGGAGCATACATTGGTAAGCATTTATTCTCTCTTTTATAGGACTACAAGTTGATGGAATCAGCTAATCTAGGCTGAGTTTGACTGGGAGTTCAGCTTCAAGTTGAAAATACAGTTGGGCTTGGCTCTTTACAGTCGTTTAAGCTCAAATCTTCTCCATAGGTGGTCCTTCTGGAGCCCAGAATGATGGGGCAGCACATACTCAGGGCAGACTCTTTTCTTTGCAAGGCAGTAGCCCAGGAGGGCAAGCCTATTGCACAGCATGTTTTAAGCCTTTGCATATATCACATCTATTTATGCTCCATTGGCCAAAGCAAATTCATATGGTCAAACTCAACATCAGGGGCCATGGTAATATGTTCTGTCCACAGTAGGAGTAGGGAGGGAATATATTTGCTGAATGACAGTCCAGGCCATGATACTCCAAGCTTGTTCCTGCCTCAGAAGCTCTTTTCCTTACTGTTCCCTCTGCCTGGAATACAGTTGCCCAGATCTTCACAAGTCTGCCACTCATTATTTAGTTTATGACTTATGTGTTACCTCCTCAGAGACATCTTTGAGGACCTTTGCCTTGGCTAAAGAAGCCTTCTCACTACCACATTACCCTATTTTATCTTTTCCATCACACTTTTTTGAAACCAGGTATCACTTCATTTACTTGTTTTGTTCATGTGTTTATTGTCTGTAATCTTCTGCTAGAATGTACAATTTTGAACGACAGGACATTATCTTGTTCACATAAGTGTTCCAGTGCCTAGAACAGAACTTGTCACATAATAGGTGATCAGTAAATATTTGTTTTTTGGCCAGCCATCTAATTTTTATATGCCTTAAAGCCCAACTATTGAAAATTATAGGTCTCACACATTGATCCAAGTATGTATCACCACACATGGTAGGATTAACCAAATGACCCATTACAATCTAAATGGATAATTATGGAGCTTATTAACATCAATTTATAAGCAGTCATAACAGCAATCGAAAGCCATGATCAACTGAAGATAGCAGTGACATTAGTGTGTTCTTCCTCAAAATTGTGGGCTTTACAACCATCTGCACATGTTCGTACACAGTATGAACTTTGAATGTTGCTAAGTAGTTGAGTCCTGAATAAACTGAAAGCACATTAATTTTAGTTGACTGTTAACAAATTACAGTAACCTACTTAGTAGGTTACTAGTAAGTAATCTTTGGCTGTATACAAAATAACACCTTGAAATGGGATGCCATTTACTCATGCAATTAATAAAAGAAGCTTTGTTTTTCCATCCAGTTTGGACCCATCAAGGCAACCCTTATGGTCTACCACTGGGTGTGGGCCACATTTGAAGGGTGATTGATCTGGTTCAATGCCATAATCTTCTAGATGAGGACATTGAGGCTCAAAGCAGGGAAATGGCTTGTCCAAGAACACATGGGAAGTAATGGCTGAGCTATGAAATATTTTATTCTTGTCCTCTGACTCTGAGCTTAGTGTTCCTTCTGCTTCTCTGTGCTGGACCTCCATGTAAAGTGAAAATATCTTTGCAAGGAAAAAGAATTTCTTATCTGTCTAAAGTCTGTTACCTCTAATTATTTAACTAATGAAGAGATTGTGAGGTGAGCAAGGAGAGAAATTATCCTATTTAAAAGGGAGGAAACTGAGACACTGAGGAGCCAATCAGTGACAGAGCCCCACTAGAATCCATGTCTTTTGGGTGAGGGAAGACTTCTGTAGTCACCTGGACTGTGGTTACAGGTAGGGAGTATCTTTTGACAGTGTCTGTTGGCAGAGGGAGAAGCACAGGGTCTGCTGGACCTTTGACCTTACTTCTTACTATAGTTCATATAATGAAGTTCTATGGAATCTTTACACAAAAATCTCCAAGTTTTTCAAGAACTCTAAGGTGACATGGACGAGTGGAAATATGTGATTTGGAGTCAGACAGATTTGGGTTCAAATCTTTCTCCCCACTTACTAGGTCAGTAATCTTAGGCAAGTAACTTAACCGCTCTAACGTCAGACTTCTAATCTGTAAGACTGAGATATTAGTATTGTCCTCCCTTCACATATGTAGAAAAGCACTGAAGTATGTGGCATACAGAGGCACTTAATAGATAGTGGTTATGATTATTTAAAAGCGAAATAGTGACAGATTTCACACACACACACAGACACACACACACACAGACACACACACACACAGACACACACACACACACGGAATTGAACATTGCCCTTTTCTCATCCTATCGTTTTTGCCAAGTGTGATTTTCAGATAAAGGACATTGAAGGTGAAATCTTATTTACAAGACATATTCTAGATCATTTTTAGACTGTTTTCTCAGTACACTCACCAATTTTGACATTGTTTATTTCTCTGTAGTGGTTTTGGTAAGTGGAAATCCAGGATGTGTACAATACACAGCTTGCCAGGTAGTTTGTTCCTGGTTCTACACCATTATGTCCTGAAGGCTGGAAACAACCTTGAAAAGACTTTTGTGCCATCCCCATGGCTGAAGTTAACACCTTGTGCACACTATTCCAGGCTGATAAAACCCTTTCATTTTCTTTGCCCTCAAAAGGAGAAGTCTCCGGTGGGTGGTGACTCCAGTTAGCTGATTATTGATCTGCTACCCTGGTTCACAGATATGTCTTGTTCACAATTACATGCCTGACTTCCTTTTTATAGAACACCTGGCACATATAATAATTTTTGAGTATTGCCTCAAAGTGATGGGTTGTGCTGACCAGGAAGGCAATTGAATGTATTTAAATAGTGAGAAAATGTTAAGTAGTCTGTGTGGGCAATGTATCTGTGTATAAAGATATATCAATGTATGGTTTTGCATGTTTGGGAATATTTTGTATGATACGTTTTATTAGTGGAAACAGAATGTGCTGAATCTTTTGAAATATGCATCTAAACATGATTTCTCCAGCAAGAGGAACATGTCTTGGTCAGCAAGATACTAGGTCATCTAGGCGTGATGAAAAGGAAGAGCTATTCAGTTTGGCACCCTTTCATTCAAAAGAGAGAAGGAACTGAGATGGAATTCAGATGTCTTAGTCCATTTTCTGTTGATTATAACAGAATGTCTGAAACTGAGTAAATTATAAAGAAAAATAATTTATTTCTTCAATCATGGAGGCTGAGAAGTCCAAGGTTGAAGGCTGCGTCTATACACCCATAAATGGATTAATCTATTCATGAAAGCAGAACCCTCATCACCCAGTCACTTCCTAAAGGCCCCACCTCTCAATATGTCAGTCTTGGAAACTAAATTTCAACATGTGTTTTGGAGGTGACAAATGTTCACATCATAGCAGAAGGCATTTATTGCAGAGGGTAGCACTTGAGGTCATGGGATTATATGGGGATACAAGTGATCTGAGTATCAGAAGGAAAACCTGAGTTTGTGAGTTTTAGGCCTTCTTGAGCATGGCAGCTGTGTATGGTTTCCCTTGCTTGAGCTATAGTTGGGAACTGCATGTCCTCAAGCGATGCGTCTTCATTTGTTCTGTCTGTTGGCATCACTGCATGAATGAAAAGCTGGCTGGGGAGGTGGGGAAATTTGTATTCTTAGTGGCTTTCTGATGGGTTGGATTGCAAAGCTCCAATTACTTTCCTTACCCTTGCCATAGCTAAAGAGAGTTGAGCTTCTGCTAAGAGTTAGCCCTCCAACATGTCAGTTCAGATGCAAAACTTTCATTCTATAGCCAACATTTTTGTCCTCTTGCTCCATCTGCAGTGGATTTAGGAAACCCAGTATTCTCTCAGTGACTTAGTGTTGCCCCTAGGATAGGATCATTGATGACTTACTGTTGCACCTAGGATAGACCACCTAAGAATCATTAGGTGGTCTTTGTGGTATGGTTTCTGTCTACATGTCCAACAGTGTCTTACCACTTACCTCCCTGCTCCCTGTACTCCAGCCACATTGAGGTCCTTTTGATTCCTTGAATACCTCGTATTTCCTCAGGCCTCTTGGGTACATTTTAGATTATTTTGTCTGCAAGTAACTGCCAACACTCAATTAGCTTAAATATATATAAAATTTATTTATTTCAGTAGCTTTTGGGATACAAAGTAGTTTTTGGTTACATGACTTAATTGTACAGTGGTAAAGTCTGAGATTTTAGGGTACCCATCGTCTTAGTAGTGTACATTGTACCCAGTATGTAGTTTTTTTTATTCCTTATTCCCCTTCCTACCCTCCTGCCTTCTCAGTCTCCAAAATTTATCATAAATTTTGTATGCCTTTGCATACCCATAGCTTATCTCTCACTTATAAGTAAGAACTCATGGTATTTGATTTTCCATTCTCGAGTTACTTCACTTAGAACATCGGCCTCCAGCTCCGTTCAAGTTGCTGTAGAAGACATTATTTTGTTCTTTTTACGGCTAAATAGTATTCCATAGTATATGTGTATATATATAATTTTCTTTATCCACTCCTCAGTTGATGGGCACTTAGGTTGGTTCCATGTCTTTGCAATTGTGTATTGGAGCATATTCTATCATCCATCTATCCATCTATCCATCTATCCACCCATCCACCCACCCAGCCACCCACCCATCCATCTATCCATCCATCCATATTTTGACATATATTTACTGAGGGGCTATTATACCCCAGGAATTGTTCTAGGCAATAGGGTTAGAATAGAGAACAAAGCAGACAAAACCTCTACTCTCATGGGATTTATAATCCAGTGATAGAGATAGATGTTAAATAATTATAAGTAATGCAGCTATTCTAGGGCTGTTTGATCTTGGTTGAGTGATAATTCTTTGTACAGTTAGCTTTTAGGGCAGGGATGGAAGAAAGCAGGGGATGTCACACACCATAGTGAAGAGCTGGGACTATGGCAGGTGAGAGATTACTAGCATGTTTTGTAAAAGAGCAAAAACGTTCAATGTTTTCATATTTTTTCTCTTTTAAAAATTAAGGTATAGGTTGTGTGCTGTGTTTCACGCCTATAATCCCAGCACTTTGGGAGGTCAAGGTGGGTGGATGCTTGAGCCCAGGAATTCAAGACAAGCCTGGGTAACACAATGAGGCCTCATCTCTACAAAACATTAAAAAGTTTATCCAGGCATAGTGGCACATGCTTCTGGACCAAGCTACTCGGGAGGCTGAGGTAGGAGGAATGCTTGAGCCTAGGAGGTTGAGGCTGCAGTAAGCTGTGTTCATGCCACCATGCTTCAGCTTGGGTGACAGAGCAAGATCCTTTCTCAAAAATAACTAACTGAATAAATAAAATACATAAAATTAAGGTGTAATTAACATACAATAAAACAAGTAGATATTAACTGTTATTGATGAGTTTTTATAACTTTATACACCCATAAAACCACCCTCTAAATAAAAGTATTTTTATTATCCCTTCCTGACACCTCATCTACCCCCAGCTATTTAGCTTTGCCTGTCCTTGAACTTCAGATGAATAGAATACTACTATTCACTATACTTTTTGTATTTGGTTTCATTTTTCTCAACATAAAATTTTTAGATTTAGCCATGTTGCATATATCAGTGGCTTATTTTTATTGTCAGCTAGTTTTCCATTGTATGAAAATATTATTTATTTTGGGTAAATATCTAGGAGTGGAATTGCTGGGACAGAGAGTAGGTGTAACTTTATAAGAAACCGCCAATGAGTTCTCCAAAGTGGTTATTTATTTTACAATCCTATCATTAATGTATGAGAGTTGCAGTTGCTATACATTCTCCAACATTCAGTATTGTCAGTCCCTTTGATTTTAGCCATTCAAATGTATATTTAGTATTATCTCATTGTGGTTTAAATTTCTATTTCCCTGATGACTAATGATGTTTAGCATCTTTTCACGTGTGTTTTGTTTTTATCCCTATGTCTCTGTGCAGGGTCCATTAAAGTCTTTTCTTCATTATTATTATTTAAAAAATTGACTTGTAGGAGTAATTGACTCGTAGGGGTTCTTTATTCTGGCTACAAGTTCTTTTTCAGATAGATGCATGCAGGTACTTTTCTTACAGTCTCTGGCTTATCTATTCATAGTCTTGCTGGTGTTTCTCATGAACAGAAATGTTAAATTTTGATGAAGCCCAGTATATATATTTTTTCTTTTGTGGATTTTTTTTTGACATTCTTTTTTTTTCTTTTTTTCTTTTTTCTTTTTTTTCTTTTTTTATTTTTATTATTATTTTTATTATTATACTTTAGGTTTTAGGGTACATGTGCACAATGTGCAGGTTTGTTACATATGTATCCATGTGCCATGTTGTTTTGCTGCACCCATTAACTCGTCATTTAGCATTAGGTGTATCTCTTAATGCTGTCCCTCCCCCCTCCCCCCACCCCACAACAGTCCCCGGAGTGTGATGTTCCCCTTCCTGTGTCCATGAGTTCTCATTGTTCAGTTCCCACCTATGAGTGAGAACATGCAGTGTTTGGTTTTTTGTCCTTGTGATAGTTTACTGAGAATGATGATTTCCAGTTTCATCCATGTCCCTACAAAGGACATGAACTCATCCTTTCTTATGGCTGCATAGTATTCCATGGTGTATATGTGCCACATTTTCTTAATCCAGTCTATCGTTGTTGGACATTTGGGTTGGTTCCAACTCTTTGCTATTGTGAATAGTGCTGCAATAAACATACGTGTGCATGTGTCTTTATAGCAGCATGATTTATAGTCCTTTGGGTATATACCCAGTAATGGGATGGCTGGGTCAAATGGCATTTCTAGTTCTAGATCCCTGAGGAATCGCCACACTGACTTCCACAATGGTTGAACTAGTTGACAGTCCCACCAACAGTGTAAAAGTGTTCCTATTTCTCCACATCCTCTCCAGCACCTGTTGTTTCCTGACTTTTTAATGATGGCCATTCTAACTGGTGTGAGATGGTATCTCACTGTGGTTTTGATTTGCATTTCTCTGATGGCCAGTGATGATGAGCATTTTTTCATATGTTTTTTGGCTGCATACATGTCTTCTTTTGAGAAGTGTCTGTTCATGTCCTTCGCCCACTTTTTGATGAGGTTGTTTGTTTTTTTCTTGTAAATTTGTTAGAGTTCATTGTAGATTCTGGATATTAGCCCTTTGTCAGATGAGTAGGTTGCAAAAATTTTCTGCCATTCTGTAGGTTGCCTGTTCACTCTGATGGTAGTTTCTTTTGCTGTGCAGAAGCTCTTTAGTTTAATTAGATCCCATTTGTCAATTTTGGCTTTTGTTGCCATTGCTTTTGGTGTTTTAGACATGAAATCCTTGCCCATGCCTATGTCCTGAATGGTATTGCCTAGGTTTTCTTGTAGGATTTTAATGGTTTTAGGTCTAACATTTAAGTCTTTAATCCATCTTGAATTAATTTTTGTATAAGGTGTGAGGAAGGGATCCAGTTTCAGCTTTCTACATTTGGCTATCCAGTTTTCCCAGCACCATTTATTAAATAGGGAATCCTTTCCCCATTTCTTATTTTTGTCAGGTTTGTCAAAGATCAGATAGTTGTAGACATGTGGCATTATTTCTGAGGGCTGTGTTCTGTTCCATTGATCTATGTCTCTGTTGTGGTACCAGTACCATGCTGTTTTGGTTACTGTAGCCTTGTAGTATAGTTTGAAGTCAGGTAGCGTGATGCCTCCAGCTTTGTTCTTGTGGCTTAGGATTGACTTGGTGATGCGGGCTCTTTTTTGGTTCCATATGAACTTTAAAGTAGTTTTTTCCAATTCTGTGAAGAAAGTCATTGGTAGCTTGATGGGGATGGCATTGAATGTATAAATTACCTTGGGCAGTATGGCCATTTTCACAATATTGATTCTTCCAACCCATGAGCATGGAATGTTCTTCCATTTGTTTGTATCCTCTTTTATTTCATTGAGCAGTGGTTTGTAGTTCTCCTTGAAGAGGTCCTTCACATCCCTTGTAAGTTGGATTCCTAGGTATTTTATTCTCTTTGAAACAATTGTGAATGGTAGTTCACTCATGATTTGGCTCTCTGTTTGTCTGTGATTGGTGTACAAGAATGCTTGTGATTTTTGTACACTGATTTTGTATCCTGAGACTTTGCTGAAGTTGCTAATCAGCTTGAGGAGATTTTGGGCTGAGACAATGGGGTTTTCTAGATATACAATCATGTCATCTGCAAACAGGGACAATTTGACTTCCTCTTTTCCTAATTGAATACCCTTTATTTCCTTCTCTTGCCTGATTGCCCTGGCCAGAACTTCCAGCACTGTGTTGAATAGGAGTGGTGAGAGAGGGCATCCCTGTCTTGTGCCAGTTTTCAAAGGGAATGCTTCCAGTTTTTGCCCATTCAGTATGATATCATACTTTTGTGGATTTTTGTGTCTTTTCTAAGAAATCGTTTCCTACTTTAAAGCCATGAAGAAATTTTATCATGTAGAAATGTATGGCTTTTATGTTTAGTATATAATGTACCTTGGAATTATTATTATCATTTTATCATTTTGAGACAGGGTTCTCATTCTGTCACTCAGGCTGGTTGCAGTGGCATGATCATTGTTCACTGTACCCTTGAATTCTTGGGATCAGGTGATCCTCCTGTCTCAACCTTCCCAGTAGCTAGGAATGCAGGTGCACCCCACCACACCTGGCTAATTTTTTGTATTTTTTGTAGAGATGGGGTTTCACAATGTTGCTCAGGCTGGTCTTTAACTCCTGATCTCAAGGAATCCACCTACTTCAGCCTCTCAAAGTGTTGGGATTACAGGCGTGAGACACCATGCCCAGCCTGGAATTAATTTTTGTGTGTGATATAAAATAATGGTTGGGGTTCAGTTTTTAAAACACAGCTCCCCAGATGTTCTGGCACTATGTGTTTAAAAGACTTTTCCTGTTTCATTGACTTTGTCAAAAATTGTTTGTTTATATATATATGTGTGTGTGTGTGTATATATGTGTGTGTGTGTATGTATATATATATATATATATGTATATATATATATATATATGAATCTATTTCTGTTCCACTGATCTATAGCTTATCCTTATGCTAATACCACACTTTCCTGATTACTGCAGTTTTGTGGCAAATATTGAAATCAGGCAGTATAAGAATTCCAAATTTTTTTTTTTTATGATTGCTTTTCTGTTCTAGGTTCTTTTCATTTTAATTTACATTTTAGAATAAGTTGTCAATTTCTTTAAAAAAATTCTGCTGGTATTTTGATTTGGATTGCATTAAATCTATGCATCAATTTTGGATAATGCACATCTTAAAAATATTTTTAATATTAATAAAATATTGAGTTTTCCATGACTCAATCCATTAACATTGTCTATCACTCCATCAATTTAGGTTTCTTTAATATCTCTCAGCATTGTTTTGTAGTTTTACTATAGAGATGTTGCACATTTTCTGTTGGATTTATTCTTTTTCTTTTGGAGTTGGGGTCTCACTCTGTTGCCCAGGCCGGAGTGTGATGGCATGACCGTGGCTTACTGCAGCCTTGAACTCCTAGGCTCAAATGATTCTACCACTCCAGCCTTCTTAGTAGCCGGGACTACAGACACATGCCACCAGACCTGGCTAAATTAAAAAAAAAAACAACTTTTTTTAGAGATGAAGTCTTGCTGTGTTGCTCAGGCTGGTTTTGAGCTCCTGGCCTCAAGCAGTCCTCCTGCCTCAGCCTCCTGAGTCATTGGGATTACAGATTAATCACCATGGCCAGCTTTTTGTTGGATTTATTTTTTAATATTAGATTTTTAATGCTAATTAAATGGTATTACACTTTCATTTTTATTGTTTATTACTATTTCATAGAATTGCAATTAACTTTTATATATTGGCCATTCATCTTGAGATTTTGCTAAATCCACTGATTTTGGCATTTTTTTTTTTTAAATGTGGCAGATTCCGTAAGCTTTTCTCCATTTACAATGTTGTCATCTGTAAACAATGGCAGTCTTACTTTTCTCATCTTTTATCTTTTATTTCTTTTCTTGCCTTATTGCATTGATTAGTACTTACAGTACAATGGTGAATAGAAATGATGATGAATATTTCTGTTCCAATTTTAGTTGAAAGCATTCAATATTTCATCATTAAGTCTGATGTTACCTGTAGATTTTTTTGTAGATGCCCTGTGTCAGAATGAGTTGTCATGTATTCCTAGTTTGCTGAGAGATTTAAAAAATAAAATCCTTGGCTGCGTGTGGTGGCTCACACCTATAATCCCAGCAGTTTGGGAGGCTGAGGCAGGCGCATCACCTGAGGTTGGGAGTTCGAGACCAGCCTGACCAACATGGAGAAACCCCATCTCTACTAAAAATACCAAAGTAGCTGGGCGTGGTGGTGCATGCCTGTAATCCCAGCTACTTGGGAGGCTGAGGCAGGAGAATCACTTGAATCTAGGAGGTGGAGGTTGTGGTGAGCCAAGATCACACCATTGCACTCCAGCCTTGGCAACAAAAGTGAAACTCCATCTCTAAATAAATAAATAAATAAAATCCTTAAGAATGGTGCATTTTGTCAAGTGTCTTTTTTGCATCTGTTGAGAAAACCTGGCACCAACTCTAGTTTAAGTCAGCTTTGGAAGTAGTCATTTCAATAATAGAAGCTGTAAGAGGGCAAAAATTTATAAACATCTTTTGTAAAGATGGCAAAGGAAAACTGACTTTTCTTTGAGAATTTTCTCTGTTAAATAAAGTTACAAATGGGGAGACCACAACATTACTTTTCACTCAAATTATTGTCCTTGAAGCAGAAAATTTTGTATATGGCCCATGTACCAGAAATTACCATAATTTTAAGATATTATTAACTATGTCTGGGTGAAGTAGAAGAAAAAGGAAAAAATGGGCACCATGCTTGAAATAGAAACTATAACATTAACAGATGACACACACACACACACACACACACACACACACTTTTTCTCATTTGATTCCATTTTTCCTTCCAGAAGAATGATCTTAATACAGTACGGTATAAAGCAAGCAGGAGAAAGAAAAAATTCAGCCCTAATTTGGTTATAACAGGAAGAGGGCCTCAATGTGCTTTAAACAGCTTCTAATCCTGAGCCCAGATGAATCTCATCCAAAGAAATAGAACAAATTTAGTTTTGGTCATCCAACTTCTATGCTATAATCTTAGAAAAATCGAGGAGAGTGAGGGATGTGCTAATGGCTCCTACGCTATCTGTCCTTATTATTTTTAATGGAGAAATTTTGTATTCCAAAAAGCATAGGATAGCAGAGCCTAGTGATCTTAATATCTCTTCTTGGTAAAATTCTGAATTAAAGAAATTAAACAGTTGGGAACATTAGAAATGACTGACTCTGCTGGAGCAAGTTCAAGCATACACTCATATGTCACTTTTTTTCTCATGGCTTCTTCAACCCTGGAAGGTAGAATCAGTTCAGTTTGGTCTTTGTGCCTCTACATTAATCATATTTTACTCTAGCTCTAACTACATATTTTCTTGTAATTTGTATTTTTAGATGTCAGTCTCCTTCATTAGGCCACCATCTCTTTAAAAACCAGGGCCAAGTCTAAAAGATCAATAGCCAATTCAAAATGGCTTAAGTAAAAAGGAGAAATTAATTAGCTTTTGTAACCAAAGTTAATATTGGATGTAACCTGCATCCTCCTGGAATAAGGTGCTCCAATGATGTCATCATGGCTTAATCTCACTTTCTCTCCATCTTTTTGCTCCACTCTGTTTTGGGCTGGTTATTGTCCTCACTGAAGCAGAAAATTTTGCATATGGCCCATGTGCCAGAAATTACCATAATTTTAAGATCTTATCATTAACTATGTCTGGGTGAAG
Organism: Symphalangus syndactylus; assembly: GCF_028878055.3. Lineage (NCBI taxonomy): Eukaryota > Metazoa > Chordata > Mammalia > Primates > Hylobatidae > Symphalangus > Symphalangus syndactylus. Next base: position 35,488,093 of record NC_072428.2, on the reverse strand, counting down.
TAGGCTGTCCCCATAGGAGCAAAGTGGTCTCTCGGATCCCAGGCTAATATCATATTTTCTCAGGAATCCCAGTTGGAAGATGCCACTCAAATTGTTTTGTTTTGTTTTCATCAATAAGCAGAACAAAACTTCTGGAACTGTGTCTCATTGGTTTGTCATGGGGCATATACACATCCTTAAGCCAAATATATGGTCAAGAGGATAGACGGTGTTGATGGACCAGACCTGGACCCCATGCCTACCCATAGAGTTGCATGGTGGAGTGAACACCTGCATCATATGGGCTGGAAGTGGGTGAGTGGTAGATCTCCAGAGGAAAATCACTGTGTAGCTACCACAAAAGAGGGAGTACATGACAAGCAGGAAAAATAAATTCAAGTACCTCCAGGTTCTGGACCAGGTTATCTGTTGCTATCTCACAGACAAGTTGACTTTGATGTCAGTAGGGCCTTTAACAGTCTCTCAGAAATAAGATGGTTAAATGTGCGTGTGTTGATAATAGAGTTAGGCAGATTTATAGTTTACTGAACAAACATATCCTAAGAGTGTTGATTCATGAATTGATGTTGACCTGAAGGATGAACACTAGGGGCATGCTGTGTGATTTTGTATATAATAACTTCTGGGCTGACATTTCTCATCAGCAACTTGCACAAACACATCACAGGTGTATTTGTTAAATGTTTAGGTCACCTGCTCCTAGAATTTTGGGTTTCACAGTCTCGGAATGTTGTAGAAAAAATTATTTAGGAAATGATGCAGAGTCTCCAACTTTTTATTTTTGCAAAGGAAGGATGTACATATATTAACTGTCATCTATTCATTTCACTAACATTTTACTAAGATATGACATTTTAATATTTAAAAAAGGATATGATGTCATAAGAAAAGACAGTGAGTTCCAAGAAAGGAAAATTGGCTGCCTTATACTGACATTAAAATAAAATAATGTAATGGATATAACACAAACAATCGTAACATAAGAATTCAATTTTCAAAATTACAATGAATCTAATTTCTGTAATTTTCTCTCTGAAGATTTGTCATTTGGAGATCGTAGACTGGAGGCTTAATGTTAGCCTGTGGATTTGATTGTCTTTTAGACTTAGTGAAAAGTTCAGGTCCATATAGCTCTGCTGACAAAAATAGAAGAACCATACTCTTAATGCTGTTTTATTCAATTCAAATATTTTGCATTATACAGAGAGTGGTTGAGAAACAACTCCCCCAACCCCAAGCCACATACACGTACATCTCTGGCCTGACTCATCTCAGCCATTTCTGCTCCCTCCTTTTCCCTACAGGGGAGGGAAGAAGCTGTGGTACCTGGCAGTGAGATGTGCAGGAAGTATGATAGGGGGCGCTGTTACTTAGAGGGCTGCTCTCACCTGAGTGCTCAGGTAAAAAGCCAGCTCATTTTGACTGAAGCAGGCAGAAAACTAGCTGAGAGAATGCTGCCAATCACCAGCATCCTGGAACCAGTTTGTAGTCCCCTATTTGGGAGCTGCTGCTGGAAGTAATGAAGTGCTGAGAGAAACTGCTCCTTCACTGAATGTTAGAACCAAGCCTCTCATTTCATTATTTCCATGGACTGTAAACAGAAACCAAAACTGAAAGGATAGAATTTCATAGGGGTTAATATAAAGTTCTTCCAAGGGGTCTAGCACCTCAGCTGTACAACAAGAAGTCTGACTTGAGAGCATTTCATGTAAAAAAGACCTGCGTGTTTTGTTTTTGTTTTTGTTTTTTTTTGGGACAGAGTCTGGCTCTGTTACCCAGGCTGGAGTGCAGTGGTGAGATCTCAGCTCACTGCAACCTCTGCCTCCTGGGTTCAAACAATTCTCCTGCCTCAGCCTCCTGAGTAGCCGAGATTACAGGCATGAGCCACCATGCCTGGCTAATTTTTCTATTTTTAGTAGAGACGGGGTTTCACCATGTTGGCCAGGCTGGTCTTGAACTCCTGAACTCAGGTAATCCACCCACCTTGGCATCCCAAAGTGCTAGAATTATAGGCATTAGGCATGAGCCACCATGCCCAGCCAGACCTGCGTTTTTTGTTTTTTGTTTTGAGATGGAGTCTCTCTGTGTCGCCCAGGCTGGAGTGCGGTGGCGTGATCTCAGCTCAGTGCAAGCTCTGCCTCCTGGGTTCACACCATTCTCCTGCCTCAGCCTCCCGAGTAGCTGGGACTACAGGCGCCCACCACCATGCCTGGCTAATTTTTTGTATTTTTAGTAGAGACGAGATTTCACCGTGGTCTCGATCGCCTGACATCGTGATCGGCCTGCCTCGGCCTCCCAAAGTGCTGGGATTACAAGCGTGAGCCACCGCGCCCAGACAGACCTGCATTTTTTAATTGAGTCAAGTTCATTATGATCCAGAAGAGCCTATGTCATCTATCTTAGGCCACCTTAATAGGGACATAATGTCCAGATCATGGGAGATGATAGTTGCACTAGAGCAGAGTTATTGACATTTTAGGTCAGATAATTCTTTTTTGATGGGGTCTTTTTTTTTTTGAGACGGAGTCTCGCTCTGTCGCCCAGGCTGGAGTGCAGTGGCGCGATCTCGGCTCACTGCAAGCTCCGCCTCCCGGGTTCATGCCATTCTCCTGCCTCAGCCTCCCGAGTAGCTGGGACTACAGGCGCCCGCCATGACGCCCGGCTAATTTTTTTTTGTATTTTTAGTAGAGACGGGATTTCACCGTGTTAGCCAGAATGGTCTCCATCTCCTGACCTCGTGATCTGCCTGCCTTGGCCTCCCAAGGTGCTGGGATTACAGGCGTGAGCCACCGTGCCCAGCATTGATGGGGTCTTCTTATGCTTTGGGCATTAGCAGCATCCTGGGCTTCCACCCACTCACTGCCGGTAGGTTCCTCCAGATGTGGAAACCAAAATATCTCCAGATACTGCCAAATATCCCTGAGTCGGGGGGAAATGCCTCTAGTTAAGAACCATTGCACTAGACTCCATAGTGGAGCTCATATTCAGTTCTGGGCAATGCATTTTACGAGGAAAATTCACAAACTGGTAAAGCCCAGAGAAATTGCATGGACCAGGGTGAGATGTGTGAACACCGTATCACTAGTATATTGGAGGAACTAAGACTGTTCAGACTGGAAGAGAACAGACTCTGGTGGTGGTGATAAAGCTAGATGTTGGGGAAGGATATTCAAGCTTTACATCCATCCTTCCTTCTCTTTCTTCTTTCTCTCCCAGCATTTTTTCTCTATAACTCTTTCCTTTGTTTCTTTCTTCCTCTTTCTCTTCTCTCTGGCTTCATTTTCCTTTACACTTAGTTTTGTTTAAATATAATTTTAAAATTGTGATACTATATCTATATATATATGTACAATTCAGTGACATTAATTACAGTCACAATGTTGTGCCATCATCACCACTATTTCCAAAATTTTTTATTACCCCTAAGGGAATTCACTCGGTTTTATCTTCCCACCCCATCACTGGGTATAGAGAGACTTCTCCTGGCTGCCTTTCTATAATCCCCCACCTTGGGTAAATTCCACCATCCATGCTCAGTAGGAGTGGTGAGACTCGGCTGCTTACAGCCTTTCAAATTTCTATTAGCTGGACTCTTATTACCTTCCTTTGGTGCTTATATATCCCAAATGCTTTCTGGCCCTATATACATACCAGAGCAGCTGTTTCAAACCTTTCCATTTTTGTTATTTGGCTCACTCTTACACTACCCATAACCTTGCCTTTATCTCACTAAAAATTTAGATTATGTGAAATGAGTTTCCTTAACTCTTTTTTTCCTCTGGAATTCCACCCTGTCATCACCTCTCTTCTCATCCTTTAGGCTCAGCCTCTGAGAGCCATATGATTGTCTTCCTTTCTAAACTGATTTTACCTGAGCCCGTGGAATCTCCTGCCTCCAAAACCTGATTTGAGAGCCATGTTCTCCTTCTTTTGCAATTTTGGTATGTTCCTTCTATTTCCTCTTAACATGCTGTCTTAGTCAGCTCAGGCTGCCATAACAAATCGTAGAACTTGATGGCTTAAACCACAGAAATTTAACAGTTTTGGAGGCTGAGAAGTCCCAGATCAGGGTTTCAGCATGGTCAGGTTCTGGTGAGAACCTTGCCCCTGGTTTGCGGATAGCTTCCTCCTTGCTCTATCTTCACATGGCAGAGAGAGAGGGGCCAAGTTCTCTGGTCTCTTCTTGTAAGAGCACTTATTCCATGATAAGGTCCTTGTCTAACCTGATTACCTTCCAAAGGCCTCGTCTCCAAATACCATCACATTGAGGGCTTCAACATACGAATTTTGGGGTGATGGAATTCTGTCTCTAGCACATACTCATGTTTCTGCCTCCTAAAATTGAAAACATCCCTTCACCCTGATATCCCCTTATACTGTCACTAATCTCCCTCTTGTCCGGTTGATACTCTAAACTGTGGCAGGCATTGTCCTCCCATGAGACCCATCATGGTGTTGCCCGACTCAGAATGTGGCCTGTAGCCTAGTAAATCCAAACTTCTTAGCATGACATTTCAGACCTTCCATGAATCTGGCTCCAAACCACTTTTCTCATTTTCCACTACATCACCCTCCTGATTCTAAGCTCTTCCTATCCTACTGACCCTTAGTGTATGCTGCACTTTTATGATGGCAGTCTTTGCTTTCAGTGTCTTGTCATCCAAAGATGTCTTTGTTTCCGTATCAATCCCTTTAACTTTCTTCATATGTATCACGTTTTTTCTTGACCCACCCTGGATGACTTCAGTTAGAATTAAATGGGTTTTTTCTCTTGGAGGATGCAGCATATTTTTAAAAATTCTATTTGATGTACATTTATTCTGCTTTGTTTTGCAGTTTCTTTTCCTCTTTCTTGTTTCTGTTAGAGTATAAGCTTCCTGAGGGCAGGAATTCTTTTTATGTTTGATTCTCCTCTAGGGCCTTGAACATGCGAGAATCTATGATGCATCTGCTGCTTGATGAACTCAGGTGGTTTTATATTTATTTTGTGGAGACGAAGAGGGCAAAAGTAGGACCAACAGCTTAAAGTTCTTGATTTTGATTTAAGCTAAGGAGAGGCATTTTGAGTTAGAACCAATTGACAATAGAGAGAGGGTGTATCGGGTAGTGAGTGCCTGTCCCTGAAAATGTTCAAACCAAAGCCAGGAAAACAATTCCTCAGAGTTATTATAGAGAGAATTCCCAAAGTAATGGGAAGATGGTTAGCGGTCCTCCCAGGCCAGATTTCTTAGTGTTCGTACTTGACATTTGGGGCTAGATAATTCTTTGTTGTGGGGAGATATCCTGTGCATTGTAGATGTTTAGCAGTATTCTTGACCACTACTCACTAGATTACAGTGTGCCCCTAAGTGGTGGGAATGATAAAGGTCTCAAGACATTGCCAAATGTCCCCTGGGGGCAAAACCCAGTTGAGGATGACTGTTTTAGGGTCTCTTCTATTAATAAGAATATGTAACATTTTGTTCTTCTATTTTCTAAGTAATAAGTACTTAAAAAATCAGTGGAAGTACCTAAGGTTGGGAGAATGAAGGGAAGGATGGGAAGGAACTGATCTTCATTAAGCCTACCATATACCACAAAAATCTGTGAGACAGAGAATTTTATCCCATCTTACAGATGAGGAACTTGAGGCTCAGAAAAATTATGCAGCTGGTAAGTAGTGTAGCTAAGTCCCAAATGTGGACCTGCCTGACAAACTCTGTCTTCCTCTACTTTCCTCTTGCTTTTATCTAAATGTATCTCCATTGCTTTTAACTCAACTCTTACATTAACCTGCCTCCCTTTATGAACTACACATTTAAAATTTGGGAGTATTTTGTTATTTGCTTCTTGTAATTAACTTTTCCATAGAGCCTTGGCTGAACACTCTCCTATAGGGCTGACCTGGAGTCTCAGACATTGAAAGGATCCATGATCCACGTGGAAGAAGATCACATTGAAATGCTGTACACTTCTACTTAATGCTGCTAATGGCTTGTTGTGAGACTCAGTGTCACCAGGATTCACAAACCCGTGAATACCAATGGAACTACAGTATTGCTAATAACCATAAAACATCTATTCTTGCGTCATTCTGTCCAAGCATAACCTCTCGTGTTTTGTGCATCATCTCAGGAATCTGTCTTTCTGAGATTCCTTCTGGGGCACCTCACCACTCAGTCTGACAGCTTCATCCACCACTGGGCAGGTTGTTCTCTTTTCTCAACTCTGGCCAGTTCAAGAAGCTGCTGGAGGAGGTTTGTCATTGCCAGGGCTGATAGAATCCCCTCTAAATCACCACCTCTGTCCAGGGTGCCGTGCCTGATTGGCCTCCAGAGATGCAGGTCTTTAGAGATACAGTTGGAGACAGAGGTGTCCTCCCCACTTTGACCAGAATCCAGCCCTCTGGGGGAGCAGAGTGTTCCTGGGTCCAGAAGGACTCTTACTCCAATTACACCACACTTTGTTTCCTGGATTCTATCCCTGCTTTGCCCAGAATCCACAGAATCTCTTAAGGAACTCTCCTGTCTCCTGTGTGTTCTTATACCTCTAAACACAGTGGCTCCAACCCTGCCCAAACGCCTGGGGAGGAGAGAGAGATACTTCATTCTCTCCCTACAGGCTACCATCATAATGAAAAAAGAGAAACACTCCCTTTCCTCTCCCCAGATACCAAACAAAGGTCTCAGAACATATAGCGGCTATATGGTGTGGGGTGGGAGGTAGGTTGCTTACAGCTATAGCACCGGGCCTCAACTTAGCTGGCCACTATGCCCCCTTAGACAAATGAAAAGAGGAGATTGACACGTGATTGGAGAAATGCCAACATTTTTGCACCATCAGTGAAAGATTTCAGCTGGAGTGTATGTAGCCGTAATGTTGTTGTCAAGTGTGTTTAACTCATCCTTTTGGTTGACTTAACTAGTGTGGCTGGTCCAATTCCCTGCTACTCAGTCTGTGTCCAGGATGCCACTGATCAGCCAGCTTTAGAGTTGTGAAAAGAGAGCCCCAGAGACATTAGGGTACACACTGGTACTGGCACAAATGCAGATTACTAATAGTTTTATGTTCCACACCATGAGTCCCTAGACTTTTTCTGGAAAAAGTGAATCTAATGACTGTTGTAGTTTCTCTGTCCTCAAGGGCATGGGTGGAAGAAGGCACATGGAGTGTGTCCAGCCAGTGGAGGACAGAGAGGGAATGATTGATTAGGGCTTATGGTGATGGGTGTTAGCTCCTAGATCTATGAGGCAAGACCTTGAGATTTCCATCTGGGATTCTTTGAAAGAAAAACAAGATTTCTTAGGATTTCAAGCAAGATTGGTATAGGCGTACATTCAGCTAGTTTGGAAATCTTTTTATCTTTCTACTTTATTTTTACCACTAAATCTGAAGTATGGTGCCTAATCCCATTTGACCGTGTCTGTTAAAGATTTAAATGCCACTGCCAAATTCCCAGGTCTCATTTGGTCCCTTTGGAAAATCAGGTCTGATGGAAGTAAAACTCGGCCCAACATCTCAGAGTGCCAAAAGCCGCTGTTGTGTGCTGTCCTGCAGGTATAAAAATTAGCTCTTTTTCATGAGTGTTCAAGCTGCTGCCTTATTTATCTGCCAAAGATTCAGACTCATCTTGCGGTCCAAACTGCAGGCATGTCTGGCATGAGAGTGTGTTTGAGGGTGTGAGGTGGTAGAGGAGGAAGAATTTTATTTTGCATCTGCACATAACCACTGTTGGGTTGCCTGGTGTCATGAAGTGTCAATGGTAAGGTGCAGTTTAACATAACATGACATTAGGTTAGACAGTGTGACTAAACTCACCCCCTCAGGAGCTATAGCCTCAATATAGTAGCCATTCACTTGGGCTTAAGACTTGTTTTAGTGGATAGAAGCAGTCACAGTTCAAGGCTGCCTGGCTTCTTGGAGCACCTGCAGTACCTGGGTGAAGAGAAAAAAAATGTGGAGTTGCAGTCTTCAAAAATAGTTATCACCGTGCCTCTGCATAGTAAACATACGAAAATACAACATACCCTTCAAGCTTTTTGCATTCTGCTTTTCCTGAGAATACCAGGGTTCATTTTCTTGAGGAATGTCAGAAATGTTTTGTAGTCTCCGCTTAATCTTAGATTTGTTTGTAAAGCTCCACAAACAAACCCACAACTTTGGAAGTTTGGCAAATGCTCAGTCCAGGAGATCTAAATCTTGACTCAGTTCTTCAAGTTTTAGGCAAGGAATGACTTTAAAATATCTTCTTGCTTTTACATGCTTTGAAACAAGCTCTGGGAGAAAGTGTATTTGGAAGGAATCTTGGAAGCTGGCTGGTTTTGTATGTGTGATAGAACAAGATGCTTATAGGTTTGCTTTAAAAAAATAAAACCTCAAAACTTGAAGTCTGATATCCCTGGGGCCATTTGATAAATGTTGACGGTTTTGCAGAGCCACACATTACTTCCCTTTCCTTTTCACATTTATTTCTTTGAAAGACATACCAGAGTCTGAACTTTGAAGGGACCTGGCAGCCTTTGCTAAGAAAAGGAAACTTCTCAGAAGAGAACTTTGTGAGTGCCTTAAATGTCTTTCCAGGTGGGCACCATCACACGAGTGATTTTTCCGATGTAAAGTTGCCCACTTTGTGGATTAGTCTGTGGTCTGACCATGTCTTTTAGAGTAAATTGTTTGATGTGTTGTTTCAAGCCAGGTTCATATGGAGCAGAGTGCCCTTTGGTTTTTTATTTGTTCCCTAATTGTTTAGAAATGTGCTCATTAAAAGACAAAGTAAACACGGTTCAGGTGTTGTGCTGAAGGCAGGGATTGTGGGGTATTGGGAGGGAGACAGGAGAGATGAGAGAACACACGTGGTCCTTCTTTTAGATAAAAGCCTGTCCCAGAAACAAAGGCTGTTGGAATACAAAAGCTCTTTGTACACTGAGCACGTCTGCGGTTACGGATGAACCCTCTCCAATGGCTGCTATCAAACTTGTCATATTTTATTCATGAGTTGTGGTGTGCCTGGATGAGATAAGAAAAGCAAAGCTTCAAATCATAATTAGGGCATAAAAAAGATAAAATAGTTATTATTTTGACATTTTTGAAGAATTTTTAAATCTCCCCGATAATTCATTTGAAAAAGTTGCATGGAAGGACTGGGTGTGTGGCATGTATTTATGCTGGTTGGAGTCTCAGTTACACCCAGACCCACAGTGACAGACTCCATGTGTACGGTGAATAAGAGCGTAATTAAGGAGAGGGCTACAGCCATCATTACCCATAAATAGAAACGTTGACAGGCATCTTTGCATTTCTCATGCTCACATTATTATTCTGTGGTTGATCAAAATATTGCTTTCCTGTTTACGTTTTTGTCTTTTTTATAGAACGTGGGGTCTGGATCATTTGGTATGCCTGGTATGGGGGGACTTGAGGGAATAGTGGCAGGAAAAACTTAAAAGGATAGCTGCACCTACAGATGTTGTGGGACAGCCACACGGGGTTGAAGAAAGATACTTGTCCTGTTGGTTTACATCATGAATTTGAAAAAGTAAGCCGAAACACTTTAAAAAAAGATATGCCAACCTTACTGGAAAGACAAAAAAGTCCAACTGTTGTTCCATGGCTTTCTCTGTGGATGCAGGGCTTAGTGACTCCTCATTTATTGACTAACTTACCCAGAGACATCTATCACCTACACCATCCGTATGCTCATGGCCTCTCTCCTCCCTGGGGATTCAGCGTGAGGTATTTATTTACTCAGGGTTTATCTTTGTCATGCTGGGGTCTATCCACCCATTCTCACTGCTGGGTTGTAAGCTATTTGAGAAGGGTGGTAAGAGCAAGCCCTCCCAATGTAGCCACCGCATGTACCCAGCCTGCATGGGGTTGTCCTACCCTGGCACTCAGGCACGGAGGAAAGTGAGAGTGACATTTTCAAAACTGGTCATGTGCATGATCACATGTATTAATGTTTGTTGTGTGGATTCTGGGATAGAAGAATTATACTCATTAGTCACCGTTCTATGAAGGAGACACCAAGATTCAGAGGGATTAAATGACCGCCCAGATATTAGTGTTGGAGTATTAAATATCACCCAGATACTAAGTGGCAGGACTGATGGTGCATCCCAGATCTTCTGATCCCCAAACACTGGGCTGCATTCTGTGACCTTTTTCACGTCATGGCACATAAGGAAAATGGCTGTATTTGTACATTACACGCAAGGAAAGAGAAGGGACTGTTTTTATGCCAAAAGTGCTCTGCCGCGCCACCATGAGGGCTGAGGGACTCATACTACAGTGACATCTGTAACTCAGGCCCTGGCAGGCCAGCTGAGAAGCACCAGGGTGAGGCTGGAGAACCTAGAGGGACTGGGAAGAACCTGGAAGAGCAGGAATGGAGGGGGTTTGTGTGGGGCCTGGGTGAGTGTGTGTAGTATTAGCATAAGTTAGAGACGTGCTGGGGAGGGGCTTCAATTCCAGGTGCATAGGGGGCCAGCCAGGTAACAGCTGAGTGATGTGCACTGGCAAGGGAATGCAGCCAACAGGCAACATTGTGCCATGAGCTGCATTTCTTCAACTCTGCATTCACTGCACTGTTGCCTGTGGGAATGTGGGCTCTGTGTTGCCAGGTCATCTAATTTTTTAATGGAGATTTGAATTTTTATATGAAATGTTTCAATTTTTATACTGTATTTCACTGATTCCAAGGCACACACACTTATTCACATAACAGCTATCCAGAACTTTTTTATTTTGCAAATTGAAATGCTATATCCTTTAAATAATAACTATATTTTAGGGTAGGATTGGATTTTGCCTTACAGGCAATTGGTATAATTATGTAATAAATTACATATGTGTTACAATTATGGTGTCTCTTATAATCAACAGCTTTTTGTTTATTTCTTAGGGTATGTCAAATGATGGTGTATTTTATAATCTGTGGCACCATGGACTTGATGAAATATGGTGGGTTGGGTGAGTAACACTGGGAGCTACACCAACATGCTGAGGCTGCATCTGGTCGGAGGCTGGTCAGTATGCTACTTTTGACCTGGAGCCAGGACAGTCACCAAGACACCAAGACCTGAGGCTGGGACACCAGTTCTCAGCTGTGACTGCCCATCATGTTTATTTGAAACAAATAAATATTGACACCTGGCCTACACGCCAGACCCTTTTTTTTTTTTTTTTTTTTTTTTTTTTTTTTTTTAGTCTCTCAGGGTGCAGACTGGAAATCACATTTAAAAAATGTTACCCAGGTGATTCTGATGCACAGTGAGTGCTGAGAACTGCTCAGCTGGAGGGAGTTGGGAGGAGGAAAAGGTGAGATGTTGAGTCTGTGTTCACAAAAAGCTCAGGGGAAGGAAACTACACCTGAGAGTCAGATATTTGTTGATCTTGTTGACCAAAATCTCCAATCAAGGAAAGAGAACTGGGGGCTGCTGTTTAAATTGAAATGAGGGCTGGGAAGGATGACTCACGCCTATAATCCGAAGCCAAGGCTGGAGGATCACTTGAGGCCAGGGGTTCAACACCAGACTAAGCAACATAGCAAGATGTCTCTACAAAATTTTAAAAATTAGCCAGGCAGGATGACAGATGACCGTAGTCCCAGCTATTTCAGAGGCTGAGGTAGGAGGATTGCTTGAGCCCAGGAGGTCAAGGCTGCAGTGAGCTATGAACATGCTATTGCACTCTAGCCTGGGTGACAGAGCAAGACCCTGTCTCTGTTAAAAAAAAAAAATAGGCAGATACAGGGGAAATTCTAATGCTACTGTATACTGTAGGCATTGTACTTGCATGGTGGGTTTAGGGACAACGTACAGATAGCTTCAGAAAGGCTTAACTTTCTAGGTTCATACAGGTTCAGAAGGGATTACCAAGGATTACCAATGGATTACCAGTCATCCATCCATCCATTTCTCCAATGTCCTTCAGTACCTGATCTTTGTGCTATGTGTGGCACCAGACACCACAGCACAGTGGTGAGCTTCCATGCAGCCTCACACTAGGATAAGCACAAAGAAGGAAAAGCTGTGGTATGGTAATTAATGTAGATGAGGAGGCCTACTTTAGCTGGGGGCTGGGGTCTAGGGAAATGACGTTTCAGCGAAGCCTGAATGATGAATGGCAGGTAACCAGGTATGGAGTGGGCCAAAGTGTGTTTCAGGCAAAATAATGGCCTGACTGGAGACCCTAAGGTGGAACGGAGCTTGTGTATTAGTTGGTGGAACCTGAAGAAGGGCCAAGAAGGAGGGAAGAGGTGGGAGTTGGGCCTGGTGAGGTCTATAGGAGTCCATTGTGTAGAGTTTTGTTGGTCATATTAAGGAGATTCAATTTTTATTAAATTTGCATTTTTAATTGTGGATAAAAAAACACATAACATAAAATTGACCACAGTTACCATTTCCAAGTGTGCATTCCAGCAGTGTTAAGTATATTCATGGTGTATAACAGCTCTCCAGAACTTTTTTATTTTGTAAAACTGAAATGCTATATCCATTAAATAATAACTTCATATTTTAGGAGGATTGGATTTTTTCTTAGAGGCAATTAGAGTCATTGAAGGGCTTTGAGCAAGGCAGTGGCATATGTAATCAGTTGTGACACAAGTATGTACCAGGAGCTGTAAGCACAGGGAAGCTGCACCTAAGCTATTCAAGGGAGTGAGGAAGGTGTAGGTAGACATCTCCATACTTCAGGATTGATGTCGAGAATGACCCTTTCCTGGGCCCCCTGTCAAAGCCCAAACACTGGGCTAGATGGCAGTAATAGTGCAGCACTTTATGGCAGTGAGAGGAGCAACCGTTTTCATGTGAAGTCATGTCATTTCTACTCTAAACTGCAGGCAGTGCGAAAGCAGGGAATGCAACCAGGTGGTACCTCAAAGAGGAAGGTCCTCATCTGACTGGGCGTGAGCTGCTTGTTTTATTGGAAAGAAGAGATGCAAGGTGGTTGGCATTCAGGGCATGGCAAGGTTTTCCCCATCAACTGGCTTTTAGCCACATATTTTATGTATAATTTAGCCACAGCATCGTTTTTGGTATTTCATTTAAACAGAACTCACCATGATTAAAGAACTATCTAAACACTCTAGTGTGTATTGGGGACAGGGCAAGGTTGAGAGAGCAACTTCCTGGGGTCCTGCTTGAATCTTTCTTTTGTCAACATGTGACTTTGGCATCCCTTCTCTCTCAATCTTTGACTGGATGGAGAAAAATCATTTCTTATTTTGAGCACTTACCTTTAAAGGAGGCTTTAAATCCTGTTTCCTATTGACATATTTATTTTTTTGTTTGTTTCAGACAGAGCCTCATTCTGTTGCCCAGGCTGAAGTGCAGTGGCACGATCTTGACTTACTGCTGCCTCTGCCTCCTGGGTTCAAGTGATTCTCCTGCCTCAGCCTCCCAAGTAGCTGGGATTACAGGCGTGCACCACCATGCCCAGTTAATTTTTTGTATTTTTAGTAAAGATGGGGTTTCACTATGTTGGCCAGGCTGCTCTTGAACTCCTGGCCTCAAGTGATCTGCCTGCCTTGGTCTCCCAGACTGTTGGGATTACAGGTGTGAGCCACTGGGCATGGCCGCTATTGACATATTGATCAATCACGATAGTCTGTTATGCTGCTGTGTGCCAGCCACTGTCCTGGTGTGTCCAGAGTTGGTTACTTCCAGTGGGTTCTTGGTCTTGCTGACTTCAAGAATGAAGCTGTGGACCTTCGCAGTGAGTGTTACAGCTCTTAAAGGTGGCACGGACCCAAAGAGTGAGCAGCAGCAAGATTTATTGTGAAGAGCGAAAGAACAAAGTTTCCACAGCGTGGAAGGGGACCCAAGTGGGTTGCTGCTGCTGGCTGGGGTGGCCAGCTTTTATTTCCTTATTTGTCCCCACCCACGTCCTGCTGATTAGTTCATTTTACAGAGTGCTCATTGGTCCATTTTACAGAGTGCTGATTGGCGTGTTTACAATCCTTTAGCTGGACACAGAGCACTGATTGGGACGTTTTTACAGAGTGCTGATTGGTGCATTTACAATCCTTTAGCTAGACAGAAAAATTCTCCAAGTCCCCACTCGACCCAGGAAGTCTAGCTGGCTTCACCTCTCACTGGGTCTTGATTATATAAGAGTATGACAGACACCCTGTCCTTGAGGGGCTATTGGCCTAGGTACAGTGAAGAGAGAACCAGAAATATATCATATTCATTCATTCATTCATTCATTCATTCACTCAACAAATATTTATTGTACATCACGTGACAGGCACTGTTCTGAGTGTTAAGGATGCAGCAGAGAAAAGACAGTCCCTGTCTACATGAAGCCTATATTCTAGCAAAGATGGCCAATGGCCACTCACAGTAAACAAGTATAGTAATAAATGAGTAACTTTAGATTGTAATATATACTATGAAGGAAAATATAAGAGCTATACTGGAGAAAGAAAGAGAGCGAGAGAGACTTAGGGGGAGAGTTGACTTTACATTGGGGAAGGCTTCCCCACAGAGGTGACGTTTGAGCTGATGCCTAAATGAAGAAGCCAGCCATGCAAAGGTAATATTATTATTAATAATCACTCACATTATTAATGATGAACACTTCATATGCTAGATACTATTCTAAATTCTTTATATTCATGAGCTCATTTAATCCTTATAACAATTGTACGAAGGAGATAGGTATTATGAGCCACAGAAAGGAAAACAGAGGCAGAGAAAGGAAAATAGAGGTTAAATCACTTGGCCAAGGTTAGGTATAGGTCCAGTAAGCTGAGAGTTGAATCCACGCTGTTGTGCTCCAGAGCCTTTGTTCTTGAAACAGCTAGCCAAAAGGCCCCTTGGATCAAATAAGTTTAAAGGGCACAAGGATGGCACATGTAGGTGAAGGTACCAAAGGAGCCCAGAGAGCATAGCCAGGGCCTTTCAGGCCATGGCAAGGAGTTAGGGTTTTATTCAAGTCATAATGGGCAGTGTGGAGAGCTGGATAATGCTGCCCTCCTCCCCAGTGATGGCCACGTTCTCATCTCCATAACCTGTGACTATATTACTTCAAATGGTAAAAGGGACTTTGCAGATGTGATTAAGTTAAGGGTCTTGAGGTGAGAAGGTTATCCTGGATTCCAGGTGGGGCCTGTGTAATCACAAGTGTTCTCATAAGAGAAAGGCATGAGGATCGGATAGAAAAATGATGTGAAGATGGAAGCAGAGATCATAAGATTCTATGCTGCTTGTGTTGAAGATGGGGGAAGACACGACCCAAGGGAAGCTGAAAAAGGCAAGGAAACAGTCTCCCCTAGAGCTTCCAGAGGGAGTATGGCCATGCCCCCGTCTTGGTTTTTGTCCTGTGAAACCTGTTTCAGACATCTGACCTCCAGAACTATAATATAATAAAACTGTGTTGCCTTAAGCCTCTAGGTTTGCTGTAATTTGTTACAATAGCCATAAGAAACTAATAAAGCAGCTCTTTGAGGACTTTAAGTAAGGGATTGAGGTAATGTGATTTAAGTTTCAAAAGGATCTTCCTGATTTTCTGATTGCTACATGGGATAGAGAGAAACTGACAAGGAGTAAGAGGAAAGGGGAAATGAGGAGAGGGGACGGGACGGGACGGGAGGGGAGGGGAGGAGAGACAAGTGGAGGCAAGCTGACAGCGAGGGGCTGATGCAATATTCTAGTCAAGAGGATTGGGGGTCATAGCGGAAATGGAGCTCAGGGCTTGCTGATGGATGAATGTTCTTTGAGGCATTCTGACAAATAAGACAGCAGGCAGAGGAGTGCACAATGAAGAAGCCTCTAGACAGCCCTGGAGGTAGGAGAACAAGAAGAATGCGATGTCAAAAGGGCAGAATATTTCAAAAGGAGGGGGAGCACGACTGTTTGGGAGGTTGCCAAGGGTTCACTTAGTGGTCAGGCCACCGTCTGGCCATTGACTTTGGCACAATGTAGAGAATAAGATTTGTAAGAGTGTGTGGTATTGGTCAGTGTGGCTAAAAATACTGGCCAGATGTTTCTCTCCAGACTGAGTCCATCTTAATCACCACAGTACAGAGCCTGGCACAGAGAACGTACTCCACAAATACATCTTTGAATGGGTGAGTGATTGAATTTTGGATTAGAGGAGGAAAATCACCCTCAGCTGGGGTGCTAGAGCTTCATGGAGTTAGAGGAATTGGGTTGGGCCTTGAGAGATGCGCAGGGCTTGGATAGGCATGGAGGTGGCTGGAACTCTGGGAGGGAGAAGGGTTGAGATGTTGTCCCCATGCAGCCCCCCACTTGTGCCTGGCTGTGCTTCAGACCCTTCCCATGTCTTGTGCTCTGAAATCTGACAAGTACTCTAATTGGGGATGCACAAGGATGAACTTACAACTACTCTTGGTATGGGTAGTTCAGGGAGCTGAAAAGAGTATCTGTTGTCTAAGTTAGATGATACCCAAGTAGAAAGACTGCTTGGGAGCCTACCAGGCATCCTTTGAAATGAATTATCACAAAGGCTCTATTTAATACACTGAAGGAATAATTTATTGAAACAGATTCAATGTTCTTACCCTAGGACACGCAAGAGCCAAATTATTTGCAACAATGATCAAAGACCAATTTTTCCCCAAATTGACATTTTCATTTCTTTTAAAAAGCTTCAGTAAATGAGGATTATAATTTTCGCCCTCAGTTATAGCTCTTGTTTGGAAGGGTTTGAGGTGGGAAATTGGTTGAGAAAGATCCTGCAGCCAGATAGCAACAGGCCGTGAGCTCAAGGAGCAAGTGGCATTTCCAGTGATTCATTTTAAGGGGGGACATTAATGTTTAATACAGTCAGAATAACATCTCTAAAGAGGAGGTCCATTTTCAAAGAAAAACAGCAAGTCTGCCAAAGGAAAAAAATCCACCACATCCATAGCCCCTTTTCTGGACAGATGCACACATTTCTTGGAGCTTCTGTTCAAAGCCTGGAGTTTCAGGTGACCCATTTCCTGTCCAGAAAGCCTCACTGTCCTTCCTGAGCACAAGGTTGAAGGCTGATAATTGCATAATTTCCCCAGGAACCTGAATGCACAAACACCCTGTGGCCAACACAGATAGATAAATAGTGAGGGAGACCTCCTCAGCAGTGACTCTGGAACTGATTAGCTAACAAGTCATGTAATTAGATTAATGCATGTGATCTAAGAGCTGATGATGTGCTTTTTAGGACGGTGGAAATAAAGGAGCTGAAAAGAAAGCATTATACTGAGCTCCAAATTATTATTCCTGTCAGAAATACCAGCTGGGAGGGTGGGGTGGTGGTGAGCATGAGGGTACATATTCATCACTTAGTTCCTGCTGGTTCACCAGGGACTGACATTGCTTCATGACTCCTGGTTGCTGTGGAAAAGAATTTTTCCCCTCCTTCTGATAGCAAGGTGATAGGCTCCTGTACTATTTATTTGGCACACATTGTAGCCAGATCCGCACTGGATAGAGGGGTCTTTCCAGAAAGAACCTGCACAGTTGTTTCTGGAAAGACCCCTCTAGCTTGCCCCGGCTCTCTCCTTTGGTTCAATTGGAGAGAAGAAATTACATATTTGAAGCTTACTAAGCCCCCTCCATCTCCCCAAGTGCAGGCTTCTGCAATGCAGAGGGTCCCCCTCCCCAAGTACTGAGTCATGTCCCTCACCACTGACCTCTAGGACCCCAATAAAGCCAACTTTACCTCTCACTCTCCACTCCTTTCCTACTTCTCATTAATTCCTTTGCCTCCATCTGAGGTAATGCTGCCCTGTTGGTCCCTGAGTGTCAAATCTGTGCAGTTTCTGGGGTGAAATATTGCTGAGGCCACCAAAGTCATTTCTCATTGAGCCTCTGACGGTTTGCTAATTAATAAGATTTTGGTCATTGCATCCTATGCTGAAGTTGGACCAATTTCCCAGGGGTGGGAAGTCAGACATTAATCCAACTAAATTACTTGTGTGTGTGAGAAAAGACAATTTCATCAGGAGTATTTTCCTGTGGTTTGACATATCGCTTTGCAGGCTATGGACTTTTAAGAGCACTTTCTAGTCTGATGACAGGGAAGCTTAGATTCCTGATAGAAAAGTCATATGATTAAGATACCCCAAGATACCTCTAAGTACTAAAGATACTCTTAGAGCTGTTTGCGCATCACAGAGAGGGGATGCCAGCTGTATTTTGAAGCTGGGGAAAAATCTATCCGGTGCTGTTTTCTGTCAGGCTGAATACAAGCTTATTCAGAAGAGTGTGTCTTTCTGCTTCTCTATGCCACAACTGTCTTTTTGCCCACAGAGCCACAGGAGCTTACCTTTGAAACATGAGCTGTTCACCCTAGTAATTGCTCCATCCTCTAATTTAATGAAAACCCATTAAACCGAAACAATAATTAAAATGAGACATCATCTCTGTAGGAGGTTTGCATATTAAAATCACTGTGCATTTCAATGCGGGCAGATTTTTATTCTTGAAAAACAGCATTTGAAGTAACATGTAAAAATGATTTATAATGAATAATCATAAACTACAGAGCTTGGCGGTTGAACATGATGCCCTACTGTTTACTATTGAATCTGAGTAGATGTGGCAAGGTCAGGGCCAATACAGCATTTAAAAATGTCTCTTTCATGCCTGAGAATTAGGACTGTGCACAAAAGGGAATGAATTATAATTAGATCAGCCCACCAAACTTTTAAAGCAGGCTAGAGATGACACCCTTAATATACGGAGTAGTTTAGGCTGTGGGAGGAGGAGTGCTGCTATGTAGGGGAGGCATAGCGTTGGAGTAGAGAAGTGTAATGATGCTCTCGTGTTGGGTACTAGGGAAGCCAAACAAATATACACAATAAGCTACAAAGTTGGAGTCAGAGACACATCTCTGCTACTTGCTAGAGGTGAGATCTTGGATAAGTCACTTATTTTCTATAAACCACAGATTCTTCATCTTTAAAGTGAGGCTATTAATGCCCATTTAATTGGTTTTATGAATTTGAAATATTATCATGTATATGAATATGCTTAGAAAATGTTAAAGCCCTGACTTTAATGTCTAGATATCTGAGCATTTTTTTAAAGCATCTCAGAAATGTCATAAGGTGCCTATTACCTAAATATTAGGGACTTTTCATTCATTCATTCACTCATTCATTCATTCATTCATTCTTCATTCATTCCTGAACCCTGGAAGGTGAGTGTTACACATGAGACAACTCAAGGATGAAGGAAGGAAAACAGCTACCTAAGGTCTTACAGCAGGTACTTGGCAGAGCTGGGATTCAAACACTGGTTTGTCTGAGCCAACAGATGGTGCTGAGGGACAGTGGTGCCTTATGATTGGCTTTAGACAGATCTGGGTTTGAATTCCAGCTAGACTACTTAGTAGAACACGTTTTAACTTTTCGTATCTCATCTGTAAAATGGAGATATCAATGCTGACACCACTAGGCTGCTATGAGGATTAAATTAGCATATATAAAGTCCTTAGCTTGACATCTAGTAAAAATAAAAAATTCAGAACTGTTTGGAAATTGGCTGGCTGGACTTAGATTGGAGTGGCTGGAAGTCCCATAGTCTCTGCCCAATTTTCAATTTTTGTTTTAACAGAAAAGAGTTAGAACTGACCACTAACCATGCCTCCAACCCTGGCTGGCAACCCCTGCTCACCTGCTCAATGCTCTCCTGCTGGGCCACAGCCATAACCAACCATCAGTGTGACCTTTACTTCAGCCCCAGCTGCAGCACCGAGGCTCTTTTGGCATGGTGGCTGCTGCCATAGCTTGGTACCCCACCCATCCTACAGGACCCAGGGCCTGTCCTGGCTGTATACCAAATAAGCTAACAGTTGTCATGTGCTTCTTATGTGGAAGACAGTTTTGAGAGTTTAACATGTACTTATTGATTTAATGTTTATACTATCCCCATGGGTAGATGTGGTTTTACTCTCATTTGTAAAAATGAGGAAGCTGAGGCACAGAGAGATTAACTTATCCAAGGTTACATACGTGATAAGATGTGAAATTGGATTTTTTTTTTCTTTTTTTTTTTTAAGATGGAGTCCGGCTCTCTGTCGCCCAGGCTGGAGTGCAGTGGCGCCATCTTGGCTCACTACAACTTCCTCCTCCCAGGTTCAAGCAATTCTCCTGCCTTAGCCTCCCAAGTTGCTGGGATTACAGGCACATGCCACCAGGCCTGACTAATTTTTGTATTTTTAGTAGAGATGGGGTTTTGCCATGTGGGCCAGGCTGGTCTGGAACTCCTGAACTTAAGTGATCTGCCTGCCTCAGCCTCCCAAAGTGCTGGGATTACATGCGTGAGCCACCACGCCCGGCTTGAAACTGGAATCTTAACCAAACAGTGAGGCTTCAGAGCCTGAGCTCTTAACCACTACCCTACATTGCCTCTTACCTGGAAGATTAAGTCCCTGATGAGGGACTCACGCTCTGGTCCTGCTCCAGGTGATTTCAGACCTATGATGACATGACCCAAACATGACATTTTTTCCCCCTCTCTCTTTCTTCTCTTCTGTCTCTCCTTTCTTTCCCTCTGTTCCTTTTTTCCTCCCTCCTTTCCCCTCCCGTCCCCTTCCCTCCCTCCCTCCCTCCCTCCCTCCCTCCCTTCCTTCCTTCCTTCCTTCCTCCCTCCCTCCCTTCCTTCCTCCCTCCCTCCCTCCCTCCCTCCCTTCCTTCTTCCCTTCCTTCCTTCCTTCCTTCCTCCCTTCCTTCCTTCCTCCCTCCCTCCCTTCCTTCTTCCCTCCCTCCCTTCCTCCCTCCCTCCTTCCCTCCCTCCCTCCCTCCTTCCCTCCCCCTCCCCTCCCGTCCCCTCCCCTCCCATCCAGTCTACTTACCTTCCCTCCCTCCCTCCTTCCCTTCCTTCCTTCCCTCCCCCTCTCCCCTCTTCTCTCCCTCCTTTCTTTCTTTCCCTCCCTTCCTTTTTTCCTCCCTCCCTTCCTCTCCTTTTTTTCTTTCCTTCTCTCCTCTCTCTCCTTTCTTTCTCTTTCTTCCTTCCTCCTCCTCTTTCTTTTTTTTTTCTTTCTTTCTTCTTAGAGATAGGGTCTTCTCACTATGTTCCTCAGGATAGACTATAATCCCTGGGCTCAATTTATCCTCCGTCTCAGCTTCCTGAGTAGCTGAGATTACAGGCATATGCTACCGTGCTTGGCTCTACTTTTCTTATATCCCTGAACTGAAAAGCTGAGCAGGATCCATTCACTTTTGTTTGTGTCTTTATTACTAGACTTTTAGCTCCTCATGAATAGAAGGTGTGTCTTAGTTTTTTGTCCACAGTGCTGGTTCAGGGAGTGCTCAGTAAAGGTTTTTAAAGTTAAGGATGAATGAACAAATGAATAAATGAGTGGATGGGTGGTTAGCAGAGGGCAGGGCAAGGACTGCCCTCATGTCTTTATAAGAACATCAAGAGCATCTCTTGCTGGAACTGATGTTCTTGCTTGCACCCAGCAACCTTTGGTGCTTAGAGTTTTGTACACTATGTGATGAGTACACCCTTGGGGTTCTCAGACTCTTGACAATCAGTGTGTATTAAAATGGCATCTGAGGAGGGTTGCTGGTCAGTTATTGCCAAAAAAAAAAAAAAAAAAAGAAAAAAAGAAACTCTGTTGTCCTCACTGATTTAAGGATACACAATTGTGGGACTGAAAGCAAGGTGATTGGTGCTTATTTTCTTCTTTTGTAGGATGTCCTTCTTGTTTCTCCCATTTCTATGATGAGCTCATATATTTTAGCATAAACATTGTTGTTTTTCTTGCAATAACTCTCAGAGAAGATTTGGAAAATTCAGGCATGTGGAAAGAAGAAAAATTTCACCCATGTTAGCTCCCAATTGCTGACAAAATTGAAGGTCATGCCTATCTATCTGCTATGCATCACAAAATAAATTTTATGTTACCATAGACTTGATATGACGCTGTATGTACTATTGTATACCTGTTTCAGAGTATTGGCTGGACATTTCCTATGTTATTTCAATGCCTTTCATATCATTATATTACCATACATAATTTTCCATGGGGTGTGTGTATATATCCTAACTTACTTAGCCATTCTCTACTGTTGGATAGCTTCTTGACTATATAATGCACTCTTAATCGTATTATAAAAGTCTTTTCACCACTCTTTTGCTTTTTGTTCTCCTGTCTTGTGATTCAGACGGAGCTGGCATTCATACTTTAACTCTCTCTTTATTCCTCTCTTTCTCACTGAGATGCGGTGGGAGGTATGGGGATAAGGGGGATGGATAAGGGGACTTGATTGCTGGTGGGTGGCAGTGTGGAGAGGCAGCCTAAAGAGGAGTGGCTACATGTTGTTAATTTCTTAGCAACAGGGGATGCATTGATTTTCCTTAGTCATATTGTCAAATGTTTTTAAGAAGAGCTCATCTGCCTTATAGTACCTATCTAATTAGCAAAATTATGGGGGTACCAGAATCTCTTTTGATCGAATGGCACAGTAATTACAAAAAATTGGTTAATACCATGTGTCACAAGATGCCTTAGGTTTAGTCCCCTAATGGAGGAGTTGGGGACATTGAACTGGCTTTATTATTCCTTAGGCAGCTCATTACTTGAATGTACTTTTTCTCAACAGGTCTGGGTTATATTTGCGTGAATTTGGTAAGCCTTTTTTCTTATGTTGTGTTCCAGACTTTGGAGCCAAGATATAATTTATTAATGTGACAAAGATTTGAGGCTTAACCATGTACCAGGCACTGTGCTAGGTGCAGTGTACATATTGGTAGGCAATTCTTCATGGAACTTACAGTCCATTGGGGAATGAATATAGCACTTGGCCAGGGGCCGTGGCTCATGCTTGTAATCCCGGCACTTTGGGAGGCCAAGGTGGGTGGATCACTTGAGCCCAGGAGTTCGAGACCAGCCTGAGCAACATGGCGAAACCCCATCTTCTACCAAAAATACAGAAATTAGCTGGGCGTGGTGGCGGGTGCCTGTAGTCCCAGCTACTCGGGAGGCTGAGGCAGGAGAATCGCTTGAACCCGGGAGGTGGAGGTTGCAGTGAGCCAAGATCGCACCATGATCCAGCCTGGGCAACAGCCTGGGTGACAGAGTGAGATCTTGTCTCAAAAAAATAAATAAAAATAAAATAAAATTTTATATATATATATATATATATATATATTGCACTTAATAAAATGATTACACATGTAAATGATTATATACATAATCTCTGACAATTGTGATAAGTACAATGAAGATAAATAAAGACAGGAACCTGAGCTGGCCTGGGGTGGTCAGAGAAAACTGGCCTGAGGAGTAACAATTAACCTGTTATCAGAAAAGGAGGGAGAGAAGACAGAGGTTGCTGCAGATGGGAGTGTGCCAAAATGGGGAGGAACATGGCCCTGGGAAGAAGGGATGTGAGGCTTGTGGTGCTGGAATGTGGGAGTGTGGGCTGTGGGGGAGAGGAAAGGGAGGAGGATGAAAAATAAGCAGAAGCATCAGTTGAATGCCATGGAATATCACAGTTGACTCTGCTGGGGCAAGAGTCAGCTTTGTCTCCACTCGTCATGTGACCGTGGGCAAGTCATGAAACCTCTCTGTGCCTTAGTTCCTTCACCTGTAAAATGGAGATGTGTTGGTATTTACCTCATAAGGGATGTACAAATAGACTGTTCGTTCATTTATTCAATGAATATTTCCTGAGTGAACACAAAAGTGCCAGGCACTGGACGTATCGTGGTGATTTACCCTTGATTAATATCAAGCACTGAGATCACACATATTGGCGAATAGCAGGTATAGCACAGTTAAGAGTGTAGCTCATGGAACCAGCCTGCTGGGTTGAAATCTCAGCACCAAGCCTTCCTAGCCCAGTGTCCTTTAGAACATTATTTAAATTCTGTAAGCTTTAGTTTGGTCATCTGTAAAGTAGGAATAATAATAATGTCTTCTCCTAAAGTTACTGTAAGTGAGATGACATGTGCAGAGCATTAGCCCTGCCCTTGGCACAGTAATAAGACATACACGTTTGATTTTTCTCATTCTAGCTTCTGGAACAAATGGAGGTTTAATGCAATATTTTTGTGAACTTGTTAGTGGAGATGAACATCCCTTACATGTTAACTGGGAGTCTTCTAGTGATTTCTGTTTTTTTGAAAGTTGCTTGGATGAATAACATCTGACATCCTTAAGGGTCACAAGACCAAGTAGTGGGACACATGCCTCCTATCCTCCAAAACCAGAAATTGCCTCACTGATGGTTGGCAGTTCTGAATTGACAAATTTCCTCTATATTCAGAAATGAAAAAGCCAATTGTCATTTCAAATTAAGAAACGTTGCTTTACCTTTTGGGGCCATTCTTACCGTGAGCCTATGTGGCACTCAGGCTAGAAGGATGTGGCCTGTCTACATCAGGAGTTTGCTATATTTTGAGGTTCTCAGTGTAGTTACTGAAATGTTGCTTGCATTCTCTACCATCAAGGCTGAGGCGGGCTGCCTTGGTGCATTTGTGTTTATGTGTTTCTGGCTGCTGCTGCTTTTCCCACCTCAATTTGCTGATTCTTGTCTGTGCAATGGTGGGGATTTTGCCTCTTGGTCTGCTTTGTGCTAATATGGTACCGGTTGGCCAATCAGGGGCCTGAGAATTTGCTCCAATATTAGGTTAAGTAGCTGCTTTCTCTGCTGAACTTGTAGTAAGAGATACACTTGCAAAAAAAGAAAAATGCCAGGATAATGTAAAACACGTGAGTTCACAGCCATACAATGCTGCTGCAGTGAGTGCCCTCTTCTCCCTCTCTCCTGTCTAGTCAATGCTTATTCATGTTTCTAGAGTCACGTTCAGTGATACCTCCTCCATGATGTCATCCCCAATCTCTATGGGCCTCCTCTGTTTTTTTTGTGTACTGTCCTATTCTGTAACTATTGTCATAAGGAAACTGTCTTTCTTATGTGTCTATCCTCCAGGGCAGAAACTGTATTTTTACTTTTATTCCCCCAGTGCCAACCACAGTGCCTGGCACAGGGGAAGCAAGGTATATGCTTGTTGACAATGAAATTCACCACCATCCTCACTCTATACATCAGGGAAGAGGGAAATGAAGTTGCTTCTATTTGAGGCAGAGAAGAGGGTGTGAATACCTCATTTAATTTCTTTCCTTCTCCAATCTCCTCCCTTCACCCAGCACTTTTTTTTTTTTGCTGATGTTTAATCATCATATTAGCATTTTTAGTCTTTCTTTAAAAATGACTAGGTATAGCCGTTTTGTCCTGGGAAAGAAAAAGCACTTAACTCTTGCTGCTGAGTTAGCACTTATTAACTAGAACATGTAAAACCTGAGTATTCGGAACGCCATTTTCCCCCATTTTAGAAATGTGAAATATTCACTTTAAGTGGTTGTTGTATGCAAAACTACCTTTATGCAATGGTAGCCTCCAAGGACACCCCTAGAGGTTACAAAATGGAAAGCCTCACGGAGAGACTAAATTCAAATACTTGAATCATGTTTAAAATATCTAGGAGGAAGCAGGAGAAAGAGATGGAGTAGGTTAACACATGTAGGATTGAGTGTGAGCAGTGGGAAGCAGCAGCCCACCCAGTTCCTGTGTTATTCATTGCTCATATATTCTGTTTTTTTTTTTTTTTTTTTTTTTTTTTCTCTCTCTCTCTGCTGCATCAGCTTCTTTGATGATGGTGTGATTATGAGGACTGGAGCTGAGGTTAACGAAAAGGGAGGGGGCTCAGCAGATGGGAGGTTTCTGGAGCCCACATGCTTCCTCTATTGGAAATACTCAGGAGCAAGTAATCTTGGCTACAACTGTAATTCACCAGTTAATTTGGTGAGCAGTGATGGGTTTTATTAGCATTTCTCAAGGATAGTACATGTGGGGCCAGGATGGAAATGAAATGGATGTCAATGATGGGTGTTATTTTAGGGATGACATGACTGTCATTCTGAAGGTGGCATGATATGCACATTATGACTTGGTCCTCCCATCCCATTGTACTTGTAAGTAACACTCTTATTCAATCCTTTTTATCTGTGTTCAACACACTTATGTTCCACGTATTCAATCTGTGTTTAGCATGTTTCACAGGTTTCTAACTTGCTCTCTATATTTAGCACTTCTTATGGGCTTTATCTGTCCCATTTGTTTTTCTTGTTATCTCTAGCAGAATTGAATATTCTTAAGTAATACAGCAAACACATATTGTAGTGGTTGAGTATGGAAGTACAATATTCACTATAGGTTCCCATTAATTGGGTTTCATTCATTGCTCTTTTAACTCCAGGAAAAAAGCAGGCTGCTGCAAAGTAGGTGACATATCACTATTTTTAATAGTTGACAACTTTATGTTTTATGTTAATTTGGAAAATCAGCAAAGGAGAAAAATTGTAGTAGAATCTAGGTTTCTTAATAGATGGAATTTGCTCTCAGTGCTCTCTTTTGCTATGCAGCTATGAGCAGGATCAAGTGATTAACTGAAATGAAATGTCAAGACTAAGAAAGAACTTGGAGATCATGGAATTTAGTGGTCTTAATTTTCAGATGTAGAGTGTGAGGTTCAGAGAGGTAAGGTACTTTATCCAAAGTCACACAGCTAGTCATCTGCAAAACTCAGAGTGATCTCAGTCCTTTGAATCCTGTCCAGTGTTTCTGCCTGCATATTGTAAGAAATAGAATTACTCTTGTTGGTGTTTTTTTAACATCTGAATCATGGTCAAAATTTACTTGAAAGGGCTTCTCTGAAAGTGAGAATGCACATAAAACCTCAATGTATCAAAACAGATGTTTCTTACATTTCACTCTAGTGAGTACTAATGGGGTCTCTTTACTTCCATGTGCCAATCATTTATAGAAAGAAATAAGAAAAGTCAGCATAAGAAATGTTCCATTTTCTTGGAGGATTGAGTGAGCAGAAGGTTGGTAGGACTAGATCAGACTATTAAGTGGGGGTGTCCTGAAAAGACATGGGGCTTATTTAGCACCAAACATCATTAAAATAAATTTTCATGGCCATGAGCATTTGAGAAGGACCCATTTATCTCCTGGTTTTCCAAAAGATACATTATTTTCTGACCATAATATATGTGGTTACTTGAAGTAACAATATAAATGAGAAAAATAAATGGAAAATACATTAATTAATTCAGTAAACCTTTATTGGATGCCTGTTTTGTGCCAGGTACTAAGAACTGTGGATAAAACAATCGATAAATAAGTATGCCTGCCCTCGTGGAACTTACAGTCTAGTGAGAAAAGAAAGGAAATAATATGAGGTAACAAACTTGAAACAAGACTGTGATAAATGATATCAGCAAATAATAAATGGATTGCAATACATATATTATGACAAGTCAAATGAAGAAAATACCCAGACTGGAGCATTAGAGGGACATTAATGCAGAGCCTGCCTTGGAGAGGCCAGAAGATTGCATTTACAGTGAAAGCTGAAGGAGAAGGAGTCAGGGAGGTGAAAAGGAGAGAGAAGTGCACCTTGGGCAGAGGGACAAGCATGAAGATCTGAGGTGGGAGTGGGCCTGGTGTGCTCCTCTAGCAACCAAGGAGAAGAGTGTGAATGGGGTGGGAGAGGCAGGCAAGAATCAGTTTGTGTGCAACTTTGCAGGCGTGCTGAAGGGACTGGATTTTATCCTATAAGCAATCCTATGAGCAATGGGAAGCCATTGGAGGATTTTAAGCAGGAGGCTGAAACGACTCGGACTTAGGGTTTAAAAAGAGCATGTTAACTACACAGTGTGAAGAATGATGAAAAGAAGGCAATATGGAAGTGGGAAGGGGATCATTGGAAGTGCCCTAGGGAGCAATGATAGTGGCTTGGGCAAGAGTTTTAAGAGTGAAGTTGGGAAGAAGTGGACAGATTCCAGACATGGGAGCCCACTTGATTTGTTTTTAGATTGGATATGGAGAGTGGAGGAAAGGGAAAAATCAAGGGCAATTTCTAGTTTTTTGACTTGAGGAACAGGGTGTGAGCGTTTACTAAGACTGGGACCTCTGTGAGAAAATTGAGAGTGGAGGGAAGAGAACAGGCTTCACTGTAGGTACATTACAATTTGAAATGCTTGAAGGTGAACATTTGAATTTTCTGCTTAAGGGAGAGGTTAGGGCTGCAGATATAAAGTGGGAGGCCATTGGCCATGGGGTTGGATCATATCACTCAGGGAGAACTGAGTGAGAGATGACGATACCCATAGCTGATAGGATATTCATATCCATTTCCTCCAGCAGGCATTGCTGATCGCTTATGGCTCTCTTTTCTTCGGGCCCAAGCTTTACAATCCTGAAATTCAGGCATCTGCTACCAATCAGTTGATTTCTAATTGATGAGTAAAGAAGAAAAAAGTAAAAAGTAAACATATAACTTAATTGTAAGAGTTGAATTTTTTTTGGCATTTCTTGTAGATGAATTTATTAAGATGATCTTTGCTTAGAAGTAATGATAATAGGGTGCAGTGGCTCACACTTGTAACCCCAGCACTTCGGAAGGCCAAGGTGGGTGGATCCCCTGAGCTCAGGAGTTCAAGACCAGCCTGGGCGACATGGGGAAATCCTGTCTCTACCAAAAATACAAAAAAAAAAAAAAAAAGGCGGGCATGGTGGCACACACCTGTGGTCCCAGCTACTTGGGAGGCTGAAGTGGGAGATTGCTTGAGCCCGGGAGGTGGAGGCTGCAGTGAGCCAAGATCATGCCACTGCACTTCAACCTGGTGACAGAGTAAGACCCTCATCTCAAAAAAAAAAAAAGATAATAAAAATAATATTAACAAACATTTTCTAATACTCTCTAGTTTACAGAGTGATTCACTCACACATTTAATAGGTTTTAAATGTCATCTGGAATGTCTTTGGCTGGGATTTTGTAGAAGGTATAGAAGCATTTTTCAAGTGGCTATCTCTTATCTCAATGCTTGATAAAAGCTGACAGCATGCCACTTAAGAATTAAGTAGTGAAGGCCTTGCTACTATTGTGCAGGTAGGTTTTATACTGGTAGACTGGTCTGCCTGGGTTGGGTGTCTCCATGGTGGAGGACAAACATTGCTTTCTGCCATTCATAGCCTAGATACTTACAGGTGGGAAAGACCGTGCTGTTCTTTTCTGTGTTATAAAATCGAAGCAGCAATTCAAAAAATTATAGAAGGCTAAGGTGGGAAGGCTCTAAGAGATCACCTAATCCACCCCCTCATTTTGCAGATGAGAGGACTGAGGCCCGAGGTCAAGAATTGAAGGATATCTTATTCAGAAGCCATTCTTTAGGATGAGATTCTTCAAGGTCCATATACCAGTCTGTGATATTGCTTGGGCATTGCAGCCTTTGAAGTTGTATGTTTTTCAAGGGCTTCCCATGTAATCCTGGAGAAATAACCAAGTAGTTATCTTGAAGTCAGAGGAGATGGTCAGGATGTGAGAGGGGGCCACCAAACACACTTCTAATGTTCATTTATCATCCTCTGAATAATCTTCTCTAACTTTGCTCCCTTAGTGCCCCTTTCTGATGCCAGAAAAATGTAGTGTAAAATAATGAGATAACACCCAGTTTATCATGACAAGGGTGAGTCTGGGTATGAAGTGATGGATGTCTCTCATTATGCTGATGTTGGAGAAAGAAACATTCTTGTCTAGGAGCAGGATTAGCTGGAATCACACACCTCTAGGCCTGCTGAATCGGCCTCAACTTCGATAAATGTTTCATGAGGAAAGTCATCCATTGCATGCTTATGGAGAAATTCCAGGCATGGGCGTGGAGCATGAGCATGCCTTGTATTTATTCTTTAAGCAAAGGCAGAGTTGTCTGGCATTATTAGTGCTAGTAAATATCTGCTAGGTACAAGGCAAGGACAGGTTTCCTATGCACATTGTGGGGAGAAGGAAGCTGTGTCCATGGAAAAAGTGAAATTGGAGGATGCTAAGTGGCATTTGGGTCTTATTATCCGAAGATTCTCTGAATTTAGGACCACATTTATCCGACTACCTCTCACCTTATTTACAGCAACCTAATCTGTTTGCAGCAAACTGAATTGCTCAGTGTCCCATCAAAATTCCTGCCAGAAAATCACTGTCTGGCCAATTGTGAACTTGTCAAAGTGACAAGTGGGCATGGTGACAGAGATAGCATTTCTGGGATTTGTATTGAATGAATGCAGCTGTAGGGAGTGGGGAATGGTGCCTGAAAATGAAAACTATTGACAGGAGAGGAAAATGAAAAATGCAATCTGGATTCTTTGGACATGACATTTTTAACCATGGATCTTTTCTCCTCTTCTTTCTCATCTCCCCTCTCCTCTTTCTCCTGTATTTCTTCTCTATCCTTCTCCTTCTCCTTCCTCTTCTCCTCTCCTTCTTCACTCTTGTTTCCTCCTGCTTTTCTTCTTGATTCCTAGACATAGAAAGAGAGATCCATGCAGCTCCTCATGTGAGTGAGAAATTAATTCAGCTGTTCCGGAACAAGAGTGAATTCACCTTTTTGGCCACTGTACAGCAGAAGCCATCCACTTCAGGAGTGATACTGTCCATTCGAGAACTGGAGCACAGGTAAGAAAGCTCTTTCTGCTTTTGAAAATCTCCTTAGAGTTAATGGGTTATGTTCCAACCACTTACCTACCCGTGTGTTGCTTCTTAAAATCACAGCAACCTCTTTCTGAAATGTTATTCTTCCATCCCTTACTCCTTCTTCCATCCCTTACTCCTTCTTCCATCCCTTACCCCTTCACAAGACAAAATGTCTTGGGATTTAGAGTTTGTAGCCCCATGAAAACTTTCATCTAACTGAGGCTTTGTTTCTGTTGAACACATTCATGAATTTACTTTGCATTAAGAATTTACTTTGGTCAAAGTGGCTTTCTTGTTTGCTCTCCAAGGACTAATCATGAGTATCTTTCTCGCCTGTCTTCTGGTAGACTTTGAATAAAATCACATTCTATCATATTTAGTCATCAGGCAAGTTAATTAGTTATGTTTAACAACCTTCAATAAACATTTACAGTGTGTTTATGTGGGGATTATACTTGACACTGGGAATATTAAGGTGAATAGTGTATGATTTTCATCTCAAAGATCACATAAGCTAGTAGGGAAGATAGACAAATAAATATAATAAAGTATTGAAGATGCAATGCCAGAAGGTTGTAATCAGGAAATAAAGGTAAGAGTAGTCATTCTGCTAAGTGTTGTGGTAGCCAAGAAAGGCTTTGGAAAAGATGATAACTGTATAAGGAAAAAAATGTGAGTATTTTACATGCTGAATGCGAAGGAGTAAGGGATGGAAGAATAACATTTCAGAAAGAGGTTGCTGTGATTTTAAGAAGCAACACATGGGTAGGTAAGTGGTTGGAACATAAAAGTGTGTATGGGGAAGGGATGAGAGTTTGGAGTGGGTGATGAGGGCTGGTATTATAGAGGTAGGTAGAAGCCAGATCATTGCAAAGCTTCAATGCCATGTTAAAAACTTGGAGTAAAGTCCCCTAGGCAATGGGTTTTAAGTTTAAGAGAGATCACTCTATCATTGAATTCAAATTAATAATCATTAGGTAACCTAGACAATTTTAATTTTTAATACTGGGTTCCTCAGTATTAGTCCACTGAAAATATTTATGAAGCACCTACTCTGTTCTAGGTGCCATGCAAGGTTTCGTGGAGAAATCAAAGGAACAAAATCTTCTAAGCATGTATGGTGGAGTTTGGCAATGCGGGAAACAAGGCATAACCACACAAAAAGAATAAAAAAGAGCCAATAATAAAGAAATAGTGGATTGGTGTTACAATGAAGTATGGAGCTAATTTCAAAATTATGTAAATGTGTTAAGTTCACTGAATTAAATGCATTAGGTTAGTGGTTGAGGAAGACCACATAGAGAGAGTGCTCTTGAAGCACAGGCAGAATTCCAGCAGGTAAGGGAAGAAGGGTGTTATATCAAACAGAAGGAACAGTGTGCACAGTCACAGAGGTGAAGAAATATAGAGAAATGCAATTTTGGGAGTGGGAGCAGTGAACAGACCAATTTGGCTGGAACAGAGGCTCTTTTTATGCAGACTTTTGGCAGTTGTAAGGATCAACAGTTCTGTCTTTAATGGTTGTTTGCTCTCAGCCTCAAAGCGTGGTGATGGACCCTGATCATTTTTTGGGGGTGTTGTCATTACAGTCTGGCTGTTCTGGGTCAGCCCAGAGAAAGCAAGGTAATATACATGTCTGTGAGAGATATGGGTTCGTTCAAAGTTGTTCTGTATACTGGAGAAAGGTATAGGTTCTCATTTTCCAAGGATTGAGTGTCAAGGCAAGTCTCAGCTTCACAACCCTACCTTGCCCTATTGGCCTTGTGGGGTTGGGTGTGAATGCCTTTTTGGTATGAGGATTATACAAATGCCCGAAGTAGGAGGTAGATCTTGAGATACTTCTCAATGAATGCAGAGGAGAGCTTCCCAAAGCAGATGAGAAGCATGCGAAACAGTTGCTATTACATTAGAAAGAGCACAGGTTTCAGCGTCAGACTGATGGAGATCTGGAGTTCCAGTTCTAGCTTTGTGACACCAGCTCTTCAATGTCTTGGAATCTCAATTTCCTTGTCTGTAAAATGTGTGTAATCTATTTTCCCGGGCTGCTGTAAGGAAGAAAAAGGATTGTGCACGGTGAATGGCCATCCCTTAACACATATATATTTATTCTCCTTGTCAAAGTGTGTTTTGAAACTGTATTTGCTGGGTTTCTCTTTTGGATTTTTTTTCAATAGGAAAGGTTTTAAAAAAACTTTTTTGTTGCCATGTGAGGCTGTCTTCTTTTATATCCCTAGTAGGTTTCTAATGGAGCCCGAGGATGATTGATAGGAGAGTCATTTGATCATTTTTCATTGTAATAGAAAAACTTCGGTTTTTTTTTTTTTGAGAAAGGGAGAAGAGGCTGGGCACCGTGGCTCATGCCTGTAATCCCAGCACTTTGGGAGGCCAAGAAGGGCGGATCACCTGAGGTCAGGAGTTCAAGACCAGCTGACCAACATGGTGAAACCCTGTCTCCACTAAAAATACAAAAATTAGCCGGGTGTGGTGGTGCATGCCTGTAATCCCAGCTACTCAGGAGGCTGAGGCAGGAGAATCGCTTGAACTTGGGAGGCTGAGGTTGCAGTGAGCCAAGATTGCACCATTGCGCACCAGCCTGGGCAACAAGAGCGAAACCCCATCTCAAAAAAAAAAAAAGGTGAGAGAAGAAAACTGTGTACAGGGGTTGAATGCCTTTAGCCAAAGAAGGTGAGGCATAGAGGTCTCTTACCACTAGGGAACATATCTGAGTCACACAGCACCAAAGTATATTAGCAGTAGAAATTATCTGAGTCACAAGGCACCAAAGTATGTCGGCAGTGGAGGGTATCCAAGTTACATGCCACCAAAATGTTACTGGCGGCAAATCCATATGGGTCTACAGCAACCTCAATTCTTGTGTCCTCAGAAGAAAAATTTATCTGAGGGGCATAAGGCAGAAGGAGAGACCGAGGCAAGTTTTGTATTTTTTTTTTTTTTTTTTTTTTTTTTTTTTTTTTATTAATTTTTTTTGCATACAAAAACAATAAACATTTTCTAAAAATACATACAAACAAAAAGATGCGTATCAAACATATTAGGAAGGTTGCACATGGGAAGTTGGGGAATAGAAATGGGGGTGGGAGTTAAAATAAATGAGAGAGGGACTTTATATGGATCAGTGATAATAACTCAATCCTCTATTTGACAAAGAAGAGGGAGAAGGAAGAGGAAGAAAAAGAAAGTGGGATAAAGGATCAGAAAGGGAGGAAAATAGAAAAAATTAGAGTATGACTCCAGGGTAGACCTGTTTTGTTGTCATTGAGTTGGTTGGTTGGTTTGTCTGTTGTATTCTTCATGTTTCGCCAAGTTGGCCAGACTGGTCTCGAACTCCTAGTCCGAAGTGATCAACCCGCCTCGCCCCCTAGAGTGCCGGGACCACAGGCGTGAGCCACCACGTCCAGCCCCCACATTGCTTCTGGCCTCCATGGTAGACCTCCCAGACGGAGCGGCCAGGCAGAGGAGCTCCTCACTTCTACCCAGACACGGGGCGGCCGGGCAGAGGCGCTCCTCACTTCCCAGACGATGGGTGGCTGTGCAGAGGTGCTCCTCACTTCTTCCCGGATGGGGCGCCCGGGCAGAGGCGCTCCTCATTTCTTCCCGGACGGGGCGGCCGGGCAGAGGCGCTCCTCACTTCCCAGACTGGGCGGGACCGAGGCAAGTTTTAAAGCAGGAGTGAAAGTTTATTAAAAAGCTTTAGAGGCCGGGTGCGGTGGCTCACGCCTGTAATCCCAGCACTTTGGGAGGCCAAGGCAGGTGTATCACGAGGTCAGGAGATCGAGACTATCCTGGCTAACACGGTGAAACCCCGTCTCTACTAAAAATACAAAAAATTAGCCAGGCATGGTGGCAGGCTCCTGTAGTCCCAGCTACTTGGGAGGCTGAGGCAGGAGAATGGTATGAACCCGGGAGGTGGAGCTTGCAGTGAGCCGAGATAGCGCCACTGCACTCCAGCCTAGGCGAAAGAGCGAGACTCCGTTTCAAAATAAAAAAAAAGAAATGAAAGGAAGGAAAGTACACTTGCAAGAGAGCCAAGCAGGCACCATGAAAGACAAGTGTGAAAAATCTCAAACCTCAGATCTTGACTGCTAAACAAAATAAATATGAAGAAGTAGATACTAGATCCCCTCTCCCTCTGGACTTTATGATGCCCTGTTCCATGTGTGTGGTCTGACAAGGCAAGGTATGAAAGACTGGATTTGTAATACATTGGCTGTGGGTAATACAGAAAACCTGGTTTCTACTCTAGTAGAGAAGATCTAGTTAAGGAGACCTGGAATGCAAGAAAATAGAGAAGAATATATAATGGCATATATTTAGAAATTAGTCTATTCATTATAACCCTCCTCCCCTGGCCAAATGTTCCCATCTGCAATAAGTGAGAATCTTTCATAATTTTCAGGTTACTTTTATTATTTATCAGGATAATAGTATCTAGAGGAGCAAATTATCCTGTAGAAATTTGGCATGGACATTTGACCAGGTATATAAGTTGACCAAGGATTTGGGGCTTTTCTTTATTCAATAGCAGAAGATCCAGGTATGTGGTAGATAGATTGTTGGCTTAAAAGTCAGACGCCCAGGTTCTTTTTGTGATTCTCCCTTATGTGATTCTGATTGTATTACTAATGATGAAGATAAATAAGTATTTGAAACAATTGGGATATGATGGGCGTTATTAGATTCCTAGATAATTTTTTGTTTTTATAATTCAGTAGCTTTTAGTATAATCACAGAATTGTGCATTCATCACCACAATCAATTTTAGATTTAGAAATGCTCATTACCCTCAAAAGAAATCCCATACCTTTTAGCTGTCACCCATAATTTCCCCGTAAGCTCCCAAGCCTTAGGCAACCACTAATCTACTTTCTCTCTGTAGATTTGCCTATTTTGGTTATTTCATATAAGTGAAATCATATACTTTGTATCCCTTTTTGACTGGCTTCTCTAACTTAGAAATAATGCTTTCAAGGTTCATTCATATTGTAGGTTATGTCAGTAGTTCACTTCTTTTTATTGCAGAATAATGTTACATTGTGTGGATATAATACATTATAGATATCCATTTATCAGTTGGTGGACATTTGAATTGTTTCCACTCTTGGCTATTATGAATAATGCTGCTATGAACATTCATGTACAAGCTATTGTGTGGACATGTTTTTATTTCCTTGGGTATATGACTAGGAGTGGAATTGCTGTATCAGATGGAAACTCTCTTTAACTGTCTGAGGAACTGCCAGACTTGTCCAAAGTGACTACACTGTTTTATATTTCCCAAAGCAGTGTTTGAGGGTTTCAGTTTTTCCACATCCTTGTCAACACTAGTTATTATCTTTCTTTTTGATGGTAGACGTTCTAATGGGTATGGAGTGATACCTCATTGTGGTTTTGAGTTGCATTTGCTTGATGGTTAAATGATGTTGAGTATCTTTTCATAAGCTTATTGACCATTTGTGTATCTTTGGAGAAATGTGTATTCAGATAATTTGCCTACATTTAATTGGATTCTTTGTCTTTCTATCATTGATTTGTAATAATCATGTATGTTTTAGATGCAGTCACTTATCAGAGGTATAATTTACAGTTTTTTCCCCCATTCTGTGGGTGATCTTTTCATTTTCTTGGTGGTGTCCTTTAAGCACAAAGGCTTTAAACTTTGATGATGTCCAAATTTTTTTATTTTTATTTTTTTTTGTGATTCTGATGTCATATTTTTGCCTAATTCAAAGTAATGAAGATTTACTCCTATGTTTTCTTCTAAAAGTTTTATAGATTTAGCTCTTACATTTATCTCTTAGATATATTTTAAGTTATTTTCTTCTAAAAGTTTTATAGGCTTAGCTCTCACATTTATCTCTTAGATATATTTTGAGTTAATTTTTATATATCATGTGAGGTAGGGGTCCAACTTTATTCTTTTGCATATGAATATCCAATTGTTTCTTCACCATTTGTTGAAGACTGCTTTTCTTCCAGTGAATTGTATTGGCACCCTGTTGAAGATCAATTGACCATAAATGTAAGGGCTTATTTCTGGTCTCTTACTGTTACGGAATCTTTGGGGTGTCGCTTTTCTGACCAGAAACCTGTGGCTGGTGATGCCTTTGCCTGAGTTTTGCTAGGGCCCACTGGGCTTGCTCCACCCACTCGGCCTGGCAGGCTGCACTCAGCTCATGGTACTGGCCTAGGTGCCATGCCTCCAAGGGAGATGGGAGTCAGGCATGGAGCAGCAAGGGGTGTGTGAGTGAGCATGGGGTCTGGCCACTGCACAGTCAGATACGCTGGCTGCTGTCATGGGGTGGGCAGCTCCAGGTACCGGCAGGGTTACCGAATCTCTGTGAGGTTGTGGCTGGACCAGGTACACGGCAAGCAGCTTCCACCAGCACCGGGGAACACGGTGGCACCTGGAAGCTTGGAGACACCAGGAACTGCAAGGCCCCAAAGAGGGAGTCACAGTCCTGGCTCAGGGAGCCCAGGTCTGAGTTCCCCAAAGAGCTGCAGCTCTTCTCTTCTCTCCTCTTTGCCCCCAACGTGGCAAGCAAGGGGAATGTTTCAGCTGTGTTTGTGTTACATCTTTTTTAGCCTCATTCAGTGAGTCCCAAGTTCTTGTCCTGCAACCAGGAAGAATGAGGTACACAGACAAGTGGAGAGTGAGCAAGATGAAGAGAAGCTTTATTGAGCAATAGAACAGTTCAGTCTTCCACAGGGGTAGCTCCTTTCCTCAGCCAGGGTGTCCTGACAAGTGTTCAGCTCCTAATAGAGAGGAGACCCTGGAGTGGGAAGCTCCTCTCTGCAGGCAGGTCCTGCTGTCCTCTCTGCAGCTCTCAGCAGGGAGGAGGCCCTAGAGTGGGTGGCTTCTCTCTGCAGCTGGTTATCCTGATGTCTGCTTGAGTTGCAGCAGAGAGGAGGCCCTGGATTGGGTAGCTCCTCTCTGCAACTGGTTGTCCTGATGTCTGCTCAGCTCTGGCTGAGCCTGGGGCTTGTATGGTCCTCAGAGGGGAGGAAGTGCATGCCAGATGGCCCATGGGCAGCCATGGATAGGCCTGGAAAAGGCACTACAAGTTCCCACTCCAGTCTGTGGAACTGGCAGCCATCAGGCCCTCCCTGGCCTGAAAGTGAAGCCTCACTGGGGACCCACCCACTTCCACCCAGGAACCTGTCTGCCTCCTGCTGACATTCATGGAGTCCAGACTGCAGGTGCCAAGGGATACCTGCGGGCCAATGCTGAGCTGACTTCAGCCCCACCTCAGCTTCCCTCCTATGCTCATTGGTGCCCAAAATCCAGGGAGGGCTAAGGTGGCAGAGGGCTGGTGTGTTAGCACTGCCCTGAGTGTGTGTACACCCGGCCAGGCTGTGACAGTGCCGGAACTCGGCCCTGACTTTGCTCAAAGATTGGAGCAGGTGCTTATATCAGAGAGAAGCCAGGCAGTGGGAGCAGGCATTTCTGAGCTTACAAGTGCAGTGGGGTCCTTCCCAGGTCTCCAAGAGTGCAGGGATGCCTGGGTCCACAGCTGCTGCTGTGAAGGGAAGGGCTGGGGCTCCTTCCTGCTTGGTGAAATGGGAAGCCTGGGTCTGCAGCCACAGTTTGGGCAGCTGCAGCTGAGCCCAGCGGGGCAGGCCTCCTGCCTGCTCTGTGGAGTGGGAGGTCTAGATCTACAGCCATGACTTGGGCACCACTCCTGCCTGTTCTACGGAGCAGGAGGCCTGGGTCTGTAGCTGCAGTTGTGCCTGGGGTACTTCTACCCCAACTTGGAAGGGGCGGGGCTCCTGCTTTTTCACGGCTCCCAGTGGCTCCACAGAGCCTGCAGGCCTGGCCACGCCTCCCTGCTGCACCTGGTGTGATGGTAGCGGCTGCTCCAGACAGCCTGCCACTACCATCATTACTTCTATTTCATTGATCTATATGGAAGTGCTCTTTGATTATTGCAGTTTTGTAGTAAGTTTGGAAATTGGGAAATATGAATCTTCCAAGTTTGTTCTTCTTTTCAAGATTGTTTTGGTTATTCTAGTTCCCTTGGATTTTCATATGAATTTTAGGACCAGCTTGTCAGTTTCCACAAATAAGTCAGTTGAGATTTTGATGGAGATTGCATTGAATCTGTAGGTAGTCAGTCTGAGGAAGTATTGCCATCAAAACAATGTCAAATAATTTGATTCATGAACATGGGGTGTCTTTCTGCTTTCTCGGGTCATCTTTCATTTCAATATTCTTTTTATTTGTTTTTCAAAATCTAAGATTTTTGTGGCTTTTGTTAATTTATTCCTAGGTGTATTTTTTTTATGCTATCATACATAGAATAATTTTCTTAATTTCAATTTTTGGTTGCTCATTGCTACTGTATAGAAAGATTAATTTTTGCATATTAATTTTGCAAACATCCTGCAACCTTGGCAAGCTTATTGATTAGTTCTTTTTTTTTTTTTTGAGATGGAGTCTCGCTCTGTCGCCCAGGCTGGAGTGCAGTGGCGCAATCTCGGCTCACTGCAAGCTCCGCCTCCCGGGTTCACGCCATTCTCCTGCCTCAGCCACTCCGAGTAGCTGGGACTACAGGCGCCCGCCACCACGCCCGGCTAATTTTTTTTTGTATTTTTAGTAGAGACGGGGTTTCACCATGGTCTCGATCTCCTGACCTCGTGATCCGCCCACCTCGGCCTCCCAAAGTGCTGGGATTATAAGCGTGAGCCACCGCGCCCGGCCTATTGATTAGTTCTAATAGTTTCTAGTGAATTCCTTATAATTTTTCCATATAAGATTATGTCATCTCCAAATAGAAATAGTTTTATTTCTTCCTGTCCTACCTGGCTGCCTGTTTTTTCATCTTTGTACTGAATTTCCCTGGCCAGAACTTCCACTACAATGTTGAATAGAAATGGCGAGCAGATATCTTTGTATTGTTTCTGATTTTAAAGGGAAAGCTTTCAGTTTTCACCTTGAAGTATGTTAGCTGTGGATTTTCACAGATACTCTTCACCATTCTGGAGGTTTTTTTTTTTTTTCTATTTGTAGGTGTTCTTTGTCATATTGGAGAAGTTTCTTTCTATTTCTAGTTTGGTTAGTGTTTCTATTATGAAGGGTGTTGAATTTCTTCACATGCTATTTCTATATCTACTGAGATGATAACATAGTTTTATCTTTTATTCTATTGATGTAGTATATTATACTAACTGATTTTCAGAAGCTATACCAAACTTGCATTCCTGGGATAAATTCTACTTGGTTATGTTCTATAATCCTTTTTCTATTTTATGGATTTGATTTGATAGTATATTGTTGAGGACTTTTGTATCTATATCCATAAGTGAGATATTGATCTGCAGCTTGCTTTCTTTTGATGTTTTAATATGGTTCTGATATCTTTCTTTTAAGTTTTAGCTAATTTTTAAGCTATATTGAATAGTTTTTTAAGCTAACATTTGCTGATTGCATACCACGTGCCAAACATTAATTTTTTTTTTTAGATGATCTGCTTTGACTTGTTAGGTATATAATTTTGTAATTTGAAAATATTGAAAATTTTTCTTCCTTAAATTTCAATATTTATATTAGCTATTTCTTTTTCTTGTTTTATGGTATCGGCTAGAATCTCCATAATAGTGGTAAATAATATATGAAGAAATCAAAGGTGTTCACTAAAGTCAGGAAGAGGGCAACAGATAATCCTTTTTTCTTTCCAACTTTAATAAGGTCCTCTGTTTAATAAACTGTCTAGTAGTACTTTCTAATGTCTATCTCTATTTCTATCTGTTTTTATCTATCTAGTCATCATGTAAAAGAAATCTAATTTTATTCCTATTTTACTGAAAGATTAAAAGAGAATAGCTGTTATATTTTATTAAATCTTTTCAGTGTGCATTTTGAGATACTTTTGTGTCTGTCCCCTTTTATCTATTAACATAAGTAATTACATTAATAGAATCCATAAAGTTGAGCTATTTCTGAAATCCTTGAATAAACTTACATTAACTAATGCTTTAGTTAGGATTTTTTGCATCATTAAATAATGATAGCAATAGCAATATTAATAAAAGCAGTAGTAGTAACTACATTAGTTTAAGCACTGAAGAATTATAGGCATTGTTTTAAATACTTTAAACTTATTAAACATTTAAATGTTTTAATTCATTAATAAGTGAGATGCCATAGATTTTTTGTGTATTTGAATACACAGAAAACTGTGTGTATTTGAGTTAATTCAAGGCTTTTTGAAATTTTTTATGCTCTAGACTAGTTTAAAAATATACATTGTATCTTTTCTACAAGTGTTTCTGATAGAATGAGCCTGAAAATAGATGCAAATGTAATTAGATGTAAATAATTACATGTAAATATAATTAGAAAAGGACAGAAAATATTTTGTATAGAAAATATTTCGGCTAAAAAGTACAAAAAATGTTTAGGCTGATAATTTGGTTTTGGGGAAGCTGGAAAATCTTTTATTATTGAAATGTTCATTTTCCACTTTTTTTTTTTTTTTTTTTTTTTTGAGACAGAGTCTCGCTCTGTCGCCCAGGCTGGAGTGCAGTGGCGGGCTAATTTTTTTGTATTTTTAGTAAAGACGGGGTTTCACCATGGTCTCGATCTCCTGACCTCGTGATCCACCCGCCTCGGCCTCCCAAAGTGCTGGGATTACAAGCATGAGCCACCGCGCCTGGCCTCCACTTCTTTTATGGTATGGTTTCTATCTAATTACTTTTGAGCTCTTCTTGGGATCAATTTATGTTTTTAAGAAAATCCTATATTTCATTGAGATTGGGATTTTTTTAGCAAATAGTTGGACATTATGTCTCTTTTACTTAATAAAATTTTTATATTTATGATTTTTATCTCCTTTTATTTCTAATGTGTGAAATGTGTGTTTTCTTCTTCTTTTCTTGGCCAGGCTCATCATGGGATTGTGTAACTTACTGATCTTTTAAATGAAACAGTTCTTAGTTTTATTGATCAAGTCGACTGTTTTTCATTTCAAATTCATTGATTCCTACTTCTTACCTTATTTTGGATCATCTTGTTCATATTTTTACTAGCTTCTTCAATGTTTAGTTCATTTGTCTTCAGTATTTTCTATTTACTTGTAAAATCACTGATGGTTTTATCTTTTCTTGTGAATATTACTTTGAATACAGCCCATTGATATTGCTATATAGTGTTTTTATTTTCTATACTTTTCTATAATTCTTAATTTCAGTTTGAATTCCTCTTTAACTCTGGTTAAAGGGGTGTTTAAATATTCCAAAGTGATTAAATTAAAAAATGTTTAGTGGGTAATTTCTGGTTTTATTGTTAATTGAGGGCATAAAATATGTGCTGTCAGATTTTTAGATTTTTGAGTTTGCAGATTTTTTTTTCCTGGTGATCTTTTACATACTCAATATTTTTGATTTGTGGGGTACATTTAAAAATAATGGGTAGTTTTTGAAAATGTGTAGATATATACAGACATATGACTTTATATGTAGCACCTTTGAGTTTTGCTTTTTAACTTCTATGTGTATTGATTAACTGATTGATTGCTGAATCCACGACACTCTGAGAGAAGTAGGTTAATGGCTCCTATTGTAATTATGTAAGCATTGTAGGTATTGTAATTATCATTTTTTCATAGTCTCCTTGGATAGGTTTAAGGGTCAGGCTGAAAATGTCATGTATAATCTGTATCCCATTTCATTGACCAGTACTGGGAAATTCAGCCTAGCATTGTACCAAGGATGAGAGAACAAGGGTATTGGAAACACTAGGCAGTCTCTGTCTTGATTGGTTGGGGTGTTTCCTATTGAGTCTGCACCCAGATACATGGAAGTAGCATAGGTAACAGACGGCCTCACATAGGGGTTTCTCCAAGTAATAATCTCAAGCACATAGTATGCACTCAATAAATACATTTTTAAATGAAAAAAGGATTTGTCTTCTTCATCTCCAGTTAGAGCTGCTCAGAATTTTCATGACTAGTTTCAAAGGTTCACGTGGAATACATTGTACCAGACACAGGTATTGCCCTGGGTGTGCTACATATGGGAGGCTGTGCAGGATAGTGAAGGGGGCAAAGGTTTTGGTATCTGGAGGCTAAATTGATAATACCTGGTGATTTTTCTGTGGATTAGTATTTGTAAGATACCTAGCATAGTGCTTGGCATGCAAAAGAAACTCAATAAAAAAGCCATAATGATGATGATGTTGATGATACTGATAATGACGATGTTATCGAGATGGAAATTTGATGCTGAGGGGAGACGGGGTGCTGAGGAGTGGCCAGATGAGAAAATAGTCATCCCACCCACCACCCCCAGTTCAATGATTAAAGGAAAATAATGACTATCACCCAAACCTTCTGGTGATGTTCAATTTCCAGTTAAAAGTCATCTTTGCTGATGAAGCACAATGGGGGAACAGCATTCTGGATCCCATCACCTTCCCTAGTCATCATGAGCACCACAGGAAGTAATCATGCCCCTGCCTTTTCGAAAGCTGTCAACCAGAGAAACTTCATTTACTGTTTTGGAAATCACTGTTTCCAATTTCTGCTAGGCTTCCGGCTACTCTCAGGCATGGCCATTATTGAATTAGAAGACTTCATTCAGTGGCTGAGTTCCCTTCTGGCCAAAGGCAGGCATCTCTCTCACCTGGTGGTAACCCAGTAGCCAGAGTTAGAACTCTTGGGGGTTTGTGTTTCTTTAAATGAGGAGTGAACTTCTTGGCAAAGCAGTATCTGGAAACTCCTTAGGTAACTGAGCCAATTGCGTTCCCATGGATATCTTAAGTGGGCAGATAAAATGAAACAGAAAACTGAAATATAAAGACTATTAAAAATGTACCTGGAGGTAGTAATTAAAATAGCTTTTTTATGTAATGGAATGGGTACTCTGTTATTAATTCCAATATATATTTCTAATGTGATAAAATTATTTTTTACAGTAGCAATAGAGTGCATTAGCAGAGCAACAAAGATGAATCTGTCTTGCTGAACTGTTGTAATGACGTCGCGGATTTAATGTTTATTTTTTCGGATTCAAATGTGTTAATATAGAGCTTTGTTAAAATGGAAAGCTTAATTAATGCAGATGAAATCTAATTGAATACTCTGCCAGTATATGTAACTCTATAAGATATAATGGTAAATCTTGTTTTTTTTTAAATTTTATTTCTAAATTATAAGTAAAATTAAGTTGAAGCATAATTAGATGGGAAGCTGAAAGCTAGGGCTCTAAGAAAAAGCTTCCTCCTTCTCTGAGGAGATGAAGAAGACATTTTTGGCTTCCTAAGAAGGCATCTCCTTTTTTTTTTTTCTTAAACAAAAATGTTGTATTTCAAAAGATATTCTTCAGTTTTCTGAGCTCTCATGGTGGAAAGAACTTTCTACTGTGATGCCAAGTAGACTTGGGTTCATTTCCTGGATCTGTCAATTGCTAGATGTTTGAGCTTTTGCAGTTATCTTTAATTTACCTCAGACTCAGGGTTCTCCTAGGTAAAGTGAAGGTATCGATTGATTACCACATCATAGAGTTATTGGGAGGATTAAACAAGAGCAGTTCCTCATACATCTCATATATCAAGGCTCTCGGTAAATGTTATTTTTCTTCCTGTCCTCGTGGCTGCTTTAGATATTTCCTAATTCTTCCTAAAATTCTTCATAAGGGAAGAAGGTAGATGTTGGGACCTTCCCACCATTTGAAATAGTAATTAGCTTTTCACATCAAGAGATTGTTATGGATAATCTAAAACAATGAATTGCCCAAATGGAATGCATTCTGTAGTTCCTAAAAAAGCATGTTTACCTTGTTAATTATAGATGACTTAAGCTCATATTTAAATTATTTTGCACTTTTATAAAATTGATTGAAGAATATCAGAATGTAGGGTAGGAGGAAAGGGGAGAAAATTCCAGAAGTATGTTACATGGTTTGTTGAAGCCAACCCAAGAACCCAAGAAAAACCTTTCTCCTTGGGTAATTCTTTCCTCAATGAGATACAACATTGGCTTATATTATTACAAAGTAGATATTTTCAATTATTAAATTACTTTCATTTGGGAAGGAAGGGAGCAAATTGGAGTCTTGCCCTAAAAAAATCTATCTATATTGCCTTTGAAGTATGCAA
This sequence comes from Symphalangus syndactylus, assembly GCF_028878055.3. Classification (NCBI taxonomy): domain Eukaryota; kingdom Metazoa; phylum Chordata; class Mammalia; order Primates; family Hylobatidae; genus Symphalangus; species Symphalangus syndactylus. The sequence continues at coordinate 35,443,501 of NC_072428.2, read as the reverse complement.
GCAAGTCTCTACCCTTCAAACAAATATTGGGTGTCTATAATTAGAGAGTCTTTAGAGGTAGGACTATGATCCGAGTAGACGGTAAGCTGTCTTTTCAGCATCATTCAGGAAATAACAATGCAAACCTATCAAATACTATGTGGTCATAGATGCTGGGCTACAATTGTGGGGCATACAGGAGTGGAGACAGTCAAAGAAACGCTGCCAAGTATTGTTAGTGACCTGATAGGAGGAATACAGGGAGCAAGGCACCCTACCTCGACCAAAAGGAGTCAGAAATTCTTTCCACCGAGAGTTATGCTTAATATGTTAAATAGAAGGATAAGCAGAAATCAGCCAAGATGAATGGAAGAGGGTTCTGAATGCAGCATGAGCAAAGAGGGGAGAGATGAGGGATCACAGTGCATTAAAAGAACTGAAGAAAAATTTATTGTTGAAGAGTGGCGAAAGCATAGGTAAGGAAGAGGCAAGGTGTGTCAAGAAATAAACCTGGGGAGGCAGACAAGAGGCCAGATTGTGAATAGGTTTGTAAGCAATGCATAATGGTTTAGCCTTTAGGCCCAGGGCATTGGGAGACATGGAAAGGATGTAAGTGCAGGTTTGGTGGCATGATTAGGTTGGTGCTTTAGAAAGACCACACTGGCTGCTTCGTGGAGAATGGCATGGAGGGGGCAAAATTGGAGACATAAAGACAGGAGGTTGCTGGCTGGGTGCGGTGGCTCACGCCTGTAATCCCAGCACTTTGGGAGGCCGAGGCGGGTGGATCACAAGGTCAGGAGATCGAGACCATCCTGGCTAACACGGTGAAATCCCATCTCTACTAAAAATACAAAAAAAAATTAGCCGGAAGTGGTGGCGGGCACCTGTAGTCCCAGCTACTCGGGAGGCTGAGGCAGAAGAATGGTGTGAACCTGGGAGGCAGAGCTTACAGTGAGCCCAGATCATGCCACTGCACTCCAGCCTGGGCGACAGAGCGAGACTCTGTCTCAAAAAAAAAAAAAAAAAAGACAGAAGGTTGCTGCAGTATTCTAGAATCGAGATCCTAGATAAGAGGACAGAATCCTGGACTATTTCAGATAATGGTGGTGCCAATTGAGGGAAGTTAATTCTGGAGTAGACTGGATGTAGTTCTATGTTAGGGGATAGAGAAAGAGGAGTCAAGGGTGATGCCCAGGGTTCTGGCTTGTGCTACTGCAAGTTAGTGTGCCCTGGGCAGATAGAGTGGGGTGGTGAATAGCTTTTTTCTTTAATCATTGTGCTGTGTGTCATCTGGCCCAATTCCTTGCATATACTTTGTCCAAGTTTTCAGTTGAATAAATTAACACAAATATAGAAAAGTAGAAAAGAGTAATAATGGATGGGATGTATTTTCCAGTAAATGGTTAAAAGCTGAAAATGTGGGCCATCTAGAGATGCTGCCAAATGCTAGGAGACAAGACATCTGGATTCTGAGATTCCATCATTTTTATCTTTATGCCTAGCACAGCGTAGACACAGCTTCAAGGGAAGGTTTAAAGGATGTACACTTGAGGATGGACAGTTAGGATGTGGTGTGCACTGGGAAGTAGTAATTTTCAGGCAAAAATGAAAATGAGTGGAAGGATCTGATGTCAAGAAAATGAGGATGTTTTCAGGAACACACTAATTAAGTAAAATTTAAATCTTTGTCAGAAGAAATGAAGCTGTTCAGATGACTTTTGACCTTAAATGAAGACAAGAAGTATCATAGCAATAGAGTATAATACTTTGGGCAAATTGCTCATGCTTGTATATGTGCATATTAGATTTTGGATTGCCTAGTGTTTGAGAAATGAAAAAGCAGCTAATGTAGCCATTAACCTTTACTTTTTTAGTATAAAAGTCACAATTTCATTAATATTTATGCATAAAATCATTTAAGTTCAATGGAATTCTCCTAGAGAATTTAAAAAAACTGTCTTCTTTGACATCCTTTGGAATTAGTTGTGAAACACTTGCATTTCTGGGTAACATGCATTCATTCATTTGGTTCTGTGGTGAGAAATGTGGACAGAATCTTGTTGCTGATGAGAGATAGATTTAACTCTTGACTTGCTGATTTCTGGGTGAAAGGCACCTCAGGCTGTCAGAACACTGATGAGGGTGATGCAATGACAGTGATGCTGGGCCAGGAGTCAGAAGACCTGGACTCAAGGCTCTGCTTTGCCAATGAATATCCATGAGACCAGACAGGTCCTCCCTGGACCTCAGTTTACTTCTCTGTCAAATTATAGTTCATTCATTATTCATCAGATACTAATCTGCTTTGGGCACTTATCTGTGGGCTAGGAACATTGGTGGATTCTTCAGCGGTGAAGGTGTGTAAGCGGCCTGTCCTCAGGGAGCTTTTATTCTAGTGGGATGAGTCAGATGATAAATACGGGCAAAATTAAACCTAATGATAAATGTCATAGAAGAAAATAAAACAGAGGGATGAGAGATACGTCAGTAGAGAGGAGAAGCTGGAGAGGGCTTTATGAAGATAGGACATTTGTGCTGAATCTAAAAAAGAGGCAGCTATGAAAAAATCAGAAAGATGAGTGTCCCAGATAGCTGAGACAGTAAGTACAAAGACTCTGTGAAGGAGCCAGTTTGGTATGTTTAGGGGACAGAGAAAGAGCTAGTGCATTTAAAACTTTGTTAGTTGAGGGTGATGAAAGGGAGTGGTTTTAGATGAGGAGATGCTGACAGCAATAGCTTCCTTGATGATTTCACAGTGTTAGAGAGAGCGTATCATGACAAAGTGTGATATTTATACGAGGCCATATTATTTCAGGACAATAGTCCTCATTAAGTGCAGGCAATGTGCAAGGGAAATCTAACCATCCATCCATAGTGTTCTTTGGAAATCCAAATTTCATAATTTATAAAACTACAACAATTACATCTTTTAGAGCAAATGCACACACTTTTTTTCTAAAGGACATTTCAGCTCGCCTTTCTCGCTTCTTATCGATTGATTTGATTACAAATAATAATAATACTTTGGTAGGAGTGAATTGGTAGTTCACCATTTGAAGCATTATCAGTTCATCTGGAGACAGCCAGAAGTATGTACATGTTTATGTATGTATCATTACTATTATTTTTAGATTCAGGGGGTACATGCACAGAGTTTTTACATTGGTATACTGCATGATGCTGAGGGATATGGAGATATGAATGACTTTGGGATATGGATGGTCCCATCACCCAGGTGGTGAGCATACTATCCAATACGTAGTATTTTTAGCCCATGTCCCCCTCTCTCCCTCCTCCTTCTAGTGGTCCCCAGTGTCTATTGCGCTCATCTTTATGTCGGTGTATTCAATGTTTAGTTCTCACTTATAAGTAAGAATATGCAATGTTTGGTTTTCTGTTCTTGTGTTAATTGACTTAGGATCATGGCCCCCAGCTGTATTCATGGTGCTGCCAAGGACATGATTTTGTTCTTTTCTGTGGCTGCGTAGTATCCCGTGGTGTATATGTACTACATTTTCTTTATCCAATCCACCATTGATGGGCACCTAGGTTGATTCCATGTCTTTGTTATTGTGAATGGCACTGTGATGAACATACTAGAGTATGTGTCCTTTCGATAGAATGAATTCTTTTCCTTTGAGTAGTAGTGGGATTGCTGGGTCAAATGGTAGTTCTGTTTTAAGTTCTTTGAGAAATCTCCAAAATGCTTTCCAAAGTGATTAAACTAATTTACATTCCCACTAACAGCATATAAACATGTCCTTTTCTCCACAGTCTCACCAGCATCTATTATTTTTGACATTTAAAAAATAATAGGCATTCTGAAGGGTATGAGAAGGTATTTCATTGTGGTTTTGATTTTTACTTCTCTGATGATTAGTGATGTTGAGTTTTTTTAAAAATATATATTTGTTGGCTGCTTGTATGTCTTCTTTTGGGATTGTCGATTCCTGTCCTTTGTCAATTTTTTAATTGGATTATTTGTTTTTTGCTTGTTGATATATTTAAGTTCCTTGTAGATTCTGGATATTAGACCTCTGTTAGATGCAGAGTTTGTGAATATTTTCTCCTGTTTTGTAGGCTGTCTAGCCAATAATAGCCTATCCTGAGAGGTGGAGAGCCTCATCTCTAAGAAGATGGGTACAGCACAAAAGTGGGGGAAGTAGATGGTGTGTGGGAATGGGAAACGATGAGGATGTGCCCGTGGCTAGAAAATGCAGCCTGCAGGGCAGCAACTGCAAAGAGATGGGGCTGATGATATTGAGAGTGATAGGCATCCTGTCTGGATTTGTTAATAAGCAGTGACTAAATGTTGAAACTGTAGGCTATAGTTGGCTTGTAGAAAGGCTTTCCTTGGTTCTGATGGCTTCCGCAGTATCCTTCCATAATTAAAAAAAACAAAAACCATGAGTTAGTTTCCAACATTTGAAAATTGAGTGATTTGGTCTAAAAAATCCAGCTTTCTACCTTCTCATCAAAAATCAGTATGTATTTTTCAGATTGCCACAGTCCCTAGTTCTCTCAGTTGTCTTCCCATCACCATAAGGTCATGTGCCAATTGCTGCTGTGTGGTTTCCTTTTTAATGAATGTAAAGTTAGGAGAAAAGTGAAATTCTTAAACTCATTTCTTTATTCAAAGAAGAAAACTAAAGGGACTTTAGAAGGTAGCTTGTTTTTTAAAAATACATTAGACCTCTAGCCTACTTCTGTCAGGTAAGTTGCTGCCCTGTAGCCACTGAAGATTTTGACTCCCTCTCAAGGTTATACAGATACAAAATGGCAGAGCCAGAATGCAAAGTCCCCTCTGAAGATTTTGCCCTTTCAGACCTTTTGCCCATTTTTAAATCAAATTATTAGATTTTTTCCCCATAGAGTTGTTGAGCTCCTTACATATTCTGGTTATTCATTCTTTGTCAGATGGGTAGTTTGCAAATATTTTCTCCCTTTATGTGGGTTGTCTCTTCACTTTGTTGATTGTTTCCCTTTTCTGTAAAGAAGCTTTTTAACTTTATGTAATCTCATATATCCATTTTTACTTTGGTTGCCTATGCTTGTGGGGGTAGTACTCAAGAAATCTTTGCTCAGTCTAATGTCCCTAGAGAGTTTCCCCAATGTTTTCTTTTAGTAGTTTAATAGTTTGAGGTTTTAGGCCTAAGTCTTTAATGCATTTTGATTTGATTCTTGTATATGGCAAGAGATAGGGGTCTAGTTTCATTCTTCTGCATCTGCTGGTCCAGTTTTCCCAGCACCATTTAATGAAGAAACTGTCCTTTCTTTCCCAAATGCATGTTACTGGCACCTCCATAGAAAATGAGTTTCCTATAGATGTATGAATTTGTTTTTGTGTTCTCTATTCTGTTCCATTGGTCTATGTGTCTGTTTTTATGCCAGTGCCATGCTGTTTGGGTTACTATAGCTCTGTAGTATAATTTGAAGTCAGGTAATGTGATTCCTCCAGTTTTCTTCTTTTTGCTCAGGATAGCTTTGGCTATTCTGGGTCTTTTGTAATTCCATATAAATTTTAGGATTTTTTTTCTATTTCGGTGAAGACTGTCGTTGGTATTTTTATAGGAATTACATTGAATTTGCAGATTGCTTTGGGAAGTATGGACATTTTAACAGTATTAATTCTTCCAATCCATCAATGTGGAAGGTCTTTCCATTTTTGTGTGTGTGTCCTCTTCACATTCTTTCATCAGTGTTTTCAAGTTTTCTGTATAGAGATCTTTCACATTTTGGGTTAATTCCCAAGTATTTTGTTTTTGTATCTAACGTAAATGAAATTACTTTTTTTTTTAAGAGTTATGTACATGATTAACATCTAGCGGTCTCAAAACTCCGCTGTGCTCTTTTTTTTTAATTTAATTTCTTTATTATTTTACTTTAAGTTTTAAGGTACATGTGCACAATGTGCAGGTTTGTTACATATGTATCCATGTGCGATGTTGGTGTGGTGTGCTGCACCCAATAACTCATCATTTAGCATTAGGTATATCTCCAAATGCTATCCCTCCCCCCACCCCACAACAGTCCCCGGAGTGTGATGTTCCCCTTCCTGTGTCCATGTGTTCTCATTGTTCAATTCCCACCTATGAGTGAGAACATGCAGTGTTTGGTTGGTTGTCCCTGCGATAGTTTGCTGAGAATGATGGTTTCCAGCTTCATCCATGTCCCTACAAAGGACATGAACTCATCCATTTTTATGGCTGCATAGTATTCCATGGTGTATATGTGCCACATTTTCTTAATCCAGTCTATCGTTGTTGGACATTTGGGTTGGTTCCAAGTCTTTGCTATTGTGAATAGTGCCACTATGAACATGTGTGTGCATGTGTCTTTATAGCAGCATGATTTATAATCCTTTGGGTATATACCCAGTAATGGGATGGCTGGGTCAAATGGTATTTCTAGCTCTAGATCCCTGAAGAATCACCACACTGACTTCCACAGTGGTTGAACTAGTTTACAGTCCCAACAACAGTGTAAAGGTGTTCCTGTTTCTCCACACCCTCTCCAGCACCTGTTGTTTCCTGACTTTTTAATGATGGCCATTCTAACTGGTGTGAGCTGGTATCTCGTTGTGGTTTTGATTTGCATTTCTCTGAAGGCCAGTGATGATGAGCATTTTTTCATGTGTTTTTTGGCTGCATAAATGTCTTCTTTTGAGAAGTGTCTGTTCATGTCCTTTGCCCACTTTTTGATGAGGTTGTTTGTTTTTTTCTTGTAAATTTGTTTGAGTTCATTGTAGATTCTGGATATTAACCCTTTGTCAGATGAGTAGGTTGCAAAAATTTTCTCCCATTTTGTAGGTTGTCTGTTCACTCTGATGGTAGTTTCTTTTCCTGTGCAGAAGCTCTTTAGTTTAATTAGATCGCATTTGTCAATTTTGGCTTTTGTTGCCATTGCTTTTGGTGTTTTAGACATGAAGTGCTTGCCCATGCCTATGTCCTGAATGGTATTGCCTAGGTTTTCTTCTAGGGTTTTTATGGTTTTAGGTCTAACATTTAAGTCTTTAATCCATCTTGAATTAATTTTTGTATAAGGTGTAAGGAAGGGATCCAGTTTTAGCTTTCTACATATGGCTAGCCAGTTTTCCCAGCACCATTTATTAAATAGGGAATCCTTTCCCCATTGCTTGTTTTTGTGAGGTTTGTCAAAGATCAGATAGTTGTAGATATGCAGCATTATTTCTGAGGGCTCTGTTCCGTTTCATTGCTCTGTATCTCTGTTTTGGTACCAGTACCAAAACTTTAATCCATCTTGAATTAATTTTTGTATAAGGTATAAGGAAGGGATCCAGTTTCAGCTTTCTACATATGGCTAGCCAGTTTTCCCAGCACTATTTATTAAATAGGGAATCCTTCCCCCATTGCTTGTTTTTGTGAGGTTTGTCAAAGCTCAGATAGTTGTAGATATGGGGCATTATTTCTGAGGGCTCTGTTCTGTTCCATTGCTCTATATCTCTGTTTTGGTACCAGTACCAAAACTAGTTACTGTAGCCTTGTGGTATAGTTTGAAGTCAGGTATCGTGATGCCTCCAGCTTTGTTCTTTTGGCTTAGGATTGACTTGGTGATGTGGGCTCTTTTTGGGTTCCATATGAACTTTAAAGTAGTTTTTTCCAATTCTGTGAAGAAAGTCATTGGTAGCTTGATGGGGATGGCATTGAATCTATAAATTACCTTGGGCAGTATGGCTTCCAGTTTTTGCCCATTCAGTATGATATTGGCTGTGGGTTTGTCATAGATAGCTCTTATTATTTTGAGATACATCCCATCAATACCTAATTTATTGAGAGTTTTTAGCATGAAGGGTTGTTGAATTTTGTCAAAGGCCTTTTCTGCATCTATTGAGATAATCATGTGGTTTTTGTCTTTGGTTCTGTTTATATGCTGGATTACATTTATTGATTTGCTATGTTGAACCAGCCTTGCATCCCAGGAATGAAGCCCACTTGATCATGGTGGATAAGCTTTTTGATGTGCTGCTGGATTCGGTATGCCAGTATTTTATTGAGGATTTTTGCATCAATGTTCAGCAAGGATATTGGTGGAAAATTCTCTTTTTTGGTTGTGTCTCTGCCAGGCTTTGGTATGAGGATGATGCTGGCCTCATAAAATGTTTAGGGAGGATTCCCTCTTTTTCTATTGATTGGAATAGTTTCAGAAGGAATGGTATCAGCTCCTCCTTGTACCTCTGGTAGAATTCAGCTGTGAATCCATCTGGTCCTGGACTCTGTTTTGTTGGTAAGCTATGGATTATTGCCACAATTCAGAGCCTGTTATTGCTCTATTCAGAGATTCAACTTCTTCCTGGTTTAGTCTTGGGAGGATGTATGTGTCGAGGAATTTATCCATTTCTTCTAGATTTTCTAGTTTATTTGCATAGAGGTGTTTGTAGTATTCTCTGATGGTAGTTTGTATTTCTGTGGGATCGGTGATGATATCATTTTTTATTGCATCTATTTGATTCTTCTCTCTTTTCTTCTTTATTAGTCTTGCTAGCAGTCTGTCAATTTTGTTGATCTTTTCAAAAAACCAGCTCCTGGATTCATTAATTTTTTGAAGGGTTTTTTGTGTCTCTATTTCCTTCAGTTCTGCTCTGATTTTAGTTATTTCTTGCCTTCTGCTAGCTTTTGAATGTATTTGCTCTTGCTTTTCTAGTTCTTTTAATTGTGATGTTAGGGTGTCAATTTTAGATCTTTCCTGCTTTCTCTTGTGGGCATTTAGTGCTATAAATTTCCCTCTACACACTGCTTTGAATGTGTCCCAGAGATTCTGGTATGTTGTGTCTTTGTTCTCGTTGATTTCAAAGAACATCTTTATTTCTGCCTTCATTTTGTTATGTACCCAGTAGTCATTCAGGAGCAGGTTGTTCAGTTTCCATGTGGTTGAGTGGTTTTGAGTGAGTTTCTGAATCCTGAGTTCTAGTTTGATTGCACTGTGGTCTGAGAGACAGTTTGTTATAATTTCTGTCCTTTTACATTTGCTGAGGAGAGCTTTACTTCCAACTACGTGGTCAATTTTGGAATAGGTGTGGTGTGGTGCTGAAAAAAATGTATATTGTGTTGATTTGGGGTGGAGAGTTCTGTAGACGTCTATTAGGTCCGCTTGGTGCAGAGCTGAGTTCAATTCCTGGATATCCTTGTTAACTTTCTGTCTCGTTGATCCATCTAATGTTGACAGTGGGGTGTTAAAGTCTCCCATTATTATTGTGTGGGAGTCTAAGTCTCTTTGTAGGTCACTCAGGACTTCCTTTATGAATCTGGCTGCTCCTGTATTGGGTGCATATATGTTTAGGATAGTTAGCTCTTCTTGTTGAATTGATCCCTTTACCATTATGTAATGGCCTTCTTTGTCTCTTTTGATCTTTGTTGGTTTAAAGTCTGTTTTATCAGGGAGTAGGATTGCAACCCCTGCCTTTTTTTGTTTTCCATTTGCTTGGTAGATCTTCCTCCATCCTTTTATTCTGAGACTATGTGTGTCTCTGCAGGTGAGATGGGTTTCCTGAATACAGCACACTGATGGTTCTTGAGTCTTTATCCAATTTGCCAGTCTGTGTCTTTTAATTGGAGCATTTAGTCCATTTACATTTAAAGGTAATATTGTTATGTGTGAATTTGGCCTTGTCATTATGATGTTAGCTGGTTGTTTTGCTTGTTAGTTGATGTAGTTTCTTCCTAGCCTTGATGGTCTTTACATTTTGGCTTGTTTTTGCAGTGGCTGGTGCTGGTCGTTCCTTTCCATGTTTAGTGCTTCCTTCAGGAGCTCTTGTAGGGCAGGCCTGGTGGTGACAAAATCTCTTAGCATTTGCTTGTCTGTAATGTATTTTATTTCTCCTTCACTTATGAAGCTTAGTTTGTCTGGATATGAAATTCTGGGTTGACAATTCTTTTCTTTATGAATGTTGAATATTGGCCCCCACTCTCTTGTGGCTTGTAAAGTTTCTGCCGAGAGATCCGCTGTTAATCTGATGGGTTTCCCTTTGTTGGTAACCCGACCTTTCTGTCTGGCTGCCCTTAACATTTTTTCCTTCCTTTCAACTTTGGTGAATATGACAATTATGTGTCTTGGAGTTGCTCTTCTCGAGGAGTATCTTTGTGGCGTTCTCTGTATTTCCTTAATTTGAATGTTGGCCTGTCTTGCTAGATTGGGGAAGTTCTCCTGGATAATATCTTGCAGAGTGTTTTCCAACTTGGTTCCATTCTCCCCGTCACTTTCAGGTACACCAATCAGATGTATATTTGGTCTTTTCACATAGTCCCATATTTCTTGGAGGTTTCGTTCGTTTCTTTTCATTCTTTTTTCTCTAAACTTCCCTTCTTGCTTCATTTCATTCATTTCGTCTTCCATCACTGATACCCTTTCTTTCAGTTGATCGCATTGGCTCCTGAGGCTTCTGCATTCTTCATGTAGTTCTCGCACCTTGGCTTTCAGCTCCATCTTCTCCTTTACTGACTTCTCTGCATTGGTTATTCTAGTTATCCATTTGTCTAATTTTGTTTCACAGTTTTTAGCTTCTTTGCCATTGGTTTGAATTTCTTCCTGTAGCTCGGAGTAGTTTGATCGTCTGAAGCCTTCTTCTCTCAACTCGTCAAAGTCATTCTCCGTCCAGCTTTGTTACGTTGCTGGTGAGGAGCTGCATTCCTTTGGAGGAGGAGAGGTGCTCTGCTTTTTAGAGTTTCCAGTTTTTCTGCTCTCTTTTCTCCCCGTCTTTGTGGCTTTATCTACTTTTGGTCTTTGATGATGGTGTCATACGGAAGGGTTTTTGGTGTGGATGTCCTTTCTGTTTGTTAGTTTTCCTTCTAACAGACAGGACCCTCAGCTGCAGGTCTGTTGGAGTTTGCTAGAGGTCCACTCCAGACCCTGTTTGCCTGGGTATCATCAGCGGTGGCTGCAGAACAGCGGTGGCTGTAGAACCACGGATCTTGGTGAACTACAAATGCTGCTGTCTGATCGTTCCTCTGAAAGTTTTGTCTCAGAGGAGTACCCGGCAGTGTGAGGTGTCAGTCTGCCCCTACTGGGGGTGCCTCCCAGTTAGGCTGCTCGGGTGTCAGGGACCCGATTGAGGAGGCAGTCTGCCCGTTCTTAGATCTCCAGCTGCGTGCTGGGAGAACCACTGCTCTCTTCAAAGCTGTCAGACAGGGACATTTAAGTCTGCAGAGGTTACTGCTGTCTTTTCGTTTGTCTGTGCCCTGCCCCCAGAGGTGGAGCCTACAGAGGCAGGCAGGCCTCCTTGAGCTGAGGTGGGCTCCACCCAGTTCAAGCTTCCTGGCTGCTTTGTTTACCTAAGCAAGCCTGGGCAAAGGCGGGCGCCCCTCCCCCAGCCTTGCTGCCACCTTGCAGTTTGATCTCAGACTGCTGTGCTAGCAATCAGCGAGACTCTGTGGGCATAGGACCCTCCGAGCCAGGTGCAGGATATAATCTCCTGGTGTGCCATTTTTTAATCCCATTGGAAAAGCGCAGTATTAGGGTGGGAGTGACCCAATTTTCCCAGTGCTGTCTGTCACCCCTTTCTTTGACTAGGAAAGGGAACTACCTGACCCCTTGCGCTTTCCGAGTGAGGCAATGCCTCACCCTGCTTTGGCTCGCACGTGGTGTGCTGCACCCACTGACCTGCGCCCACTGTCTGGCACTCCCTAGTGAGATGAACCCAGTACCTCAGATGGAAATGCAGAAATCACCTGTCTTCGGCGTCACTCATGCTGGGGGCTGTAGACCGGAGCTGTTCCTATTGGGCCATCTTGGCTCCCTCTCAATGTTTATAATTTCTTTGTGATGAGAACATTCAAAAACCTCTTCTAGCTATTTTGAAATATACAATACGTTATTGTTAAGTTTAGTTATCCAACTGTACACTAAAACACCAGAACTTGTTCTTCGTATCTAGTTGTAGCTTTGTAAAAGTTGAACAATCTCTTTCCCTCTCTCCTTGCTTCCTCCTTTTCCCATAATTTGGTAACCACTCTTCTACTCTCTACTTCTCTGTGAACAGCTTTTTAGATTCTACATGTAAGTGAGATTATGCTGTATTTGTCTCTGTCTACCAGGCTTATTTCACTTAATGTCTTTCAGGTTCGACTAAGTTGCCACAAATGACAGAATTTTATTCTTTTTTTATGGTTGAATAGTATTCCATTGTGTATATATACCACATATTTTAAACACATGTATTCATTGATGGACATTTACAGTGATTCAATATCTTGGCTGTTGTGAATAATGCTGCAATAACATGGGAGTGCATATATCTCTTTGACATACTGATTTCATTTCCTTTGTATATGTACTCAGTAGTGGGATTGCTGGATCATATGATAGTTCTATTTTTAGTTTTTTGAGGAACCTCCATACTGTTTTCCATGAGGGCTGTACTAATTTGCATTCCCACCAGCAGTGTGTGAAGATTCCTTTTTCTCCACATCCTTGCCAGCACTTGCTATCTTTTAATTTTTTGAGAGTATCCATTGTATCTCATTGTAGTTTTAATTTGTATTTCCCTGATGATTAGTGATGTCAAGCTTTTTTTTTTTTTCATATATCTGTTAGCCATTTGTATGCAAATTTGAGAAATGTCTACTCAGGTCTTTTGCCTATTTGTTAATTGGGCTTTAAAACGTTTTTCATTTATTTTATTTATTTTTATTTTTCCATAAGTTATTGGGGTACAGGTGGTATTTGGTTATATGAGTAATTTCTTTAGTGGTGATTTGTGAGATTTTGGTGCACCCATTACCTGAGCAATATACACTGCACCATATTTGCAGTCTTTTATCCCTCACCCCCTCTCACTCGTCTCCCCAAGTCTGCAAAGTCCATTGTATTATTCTTATGCCTTTGCATCCTCATACCTTAGCTCCCACATATCAGTGAGAACGTACGACGTTTGGTTTTCCATTCTGAGTTACTTTACTTAGAATAATAGTCTCCAGTCTCATCCAGATCACTGCAAATGCTGTTAATTCATTCCTTTTTATGGCTGAGTAATATTCCATAATATGTATACCATAGTTTCTTTATCCATTTGTTGATTGATGGGCATTTGGGTTGGTTCCATGATTTTGCAATTGCTAATTGTGCTGCTATAAACATGCATGTGCAAGTTTCTTTTTTGTATAATGACCTCTTTTCCTGTGGGTAGATACCTAGTAGTGGGATTGCTGGATCAAATGGTAGTTCTACTTTTAGTTCTTTAAGGAATCTCCACACTCTTTTCCATAGCAGCGTTTCTAGTTTCCATTCCCACCAACACTGTAGAAGTAACTGTGTTTTTTTTTTTAAATGAGTTTTTTTAGTTTCTTATATATTTTTTGTATTAACCCCTTATCAGATGTATAGTTTGCAAATATATTCTTTCATTTCATAGGCTGTCTCTTTGCTCTGTTGACTGTTTCCTTTGATGTACAGAAGGCTTTAGTTTGATACAATCCTATTTGTCTACGTTTGCTTTTATTGATTATGCTTTTGAGCTTTTATCCAAAAAATCCTTGCCTTGACCACCATCATGGAGCTTTTGCACATGTTTTCTTTTAGTAGTTTCATAGTTTTGGGTCTTATGTCTTTGGCCCGTTTTGAGTTAATTATTGTATATGTTAAGAAATAAGGGTCTAATTTTATTATTTTGCATTTGGGTATCCAGTTTTTCCGGCATCACTTATTGAAGAGACTGTCCTGTCTCCATTGTGTTTACTCAACACCTTTGTTTCAAATCCCTTTCCATTGTTGCATGTCTGTTTTTATGCCAGTATCATGTTGTTTTGGTTATCATATCTTTGTAGTATGTTTTGAAGTGAGGTAGTGTGATGCCTCTAGCTTTCTTTTTGCTCAAGATTGTTTTGGCTATTTGAGACTCTTTGAGGTTCCATATTAATTTTAGGATTGTTTTTTTCTATGTCTATGAAGAATGTCCTTAGTATTTTGATAGGGATTGCATGGAATCTGTAGATTACTTTAAGTAGTATGGACATTTAAACAATATTAAGTCTTCCAATTAATGAAATTTGACTGTCTTTCCATTTTTTGTGTCCTCTTCAATTTCTGTCATCAATGTTTTGTAGTTTTCATTGTAGAGGTCTTTCACCCCCTTGGTTAACTTTTCTCCTGGGTAATATTTTTGATAGTTATTGTAAATTGGATTGCTTTCTTGATTTTTTTTCAAATAATCAATTATTGGCATATGGAAATGTTACTAATTTTGCCTGTTGATTTTGTAGCCTGAGACCTTATGAAATTTATTAGTTCTTACAGTTTTTGTGGTGATGTCTCTGAGGTTTTATATAATATATATAAAATTATGTTGTCTGCAAACAAGGACAATTTAATTTTCTCTGTTTTAGCTTGGATGCTCTTTATTTCTTTATTTTGCCTTATTATTTAGGCTAGGACTTCCAGTAATATGTTCAACAAAAGTGGTGATAGATTGTCCAGATTATCTTGTTCCAGATTGTAGAGAGAAAGCGTTCTGCTTTTCCTCATTGTGTATGATATTAGCTGTGAATTTGTTATACATGACCTTTATTATGTTGAGGTATGTACCTTGTATACCTGATTTGTTGACAATTTTCCACATAAAGGAGTGTTAAATGTTATAAAACACTTTTTCTGCATCTATTGAGATGATCGTATTTTTTTTTCCTCCATTCTGTTCATTTGCTGCATCATGCTTATTGTGTTGCATATGGTGAGCCATCCTTGCATCCCTGGGATGAATCCTACTTGATAATGGTGAAGGATCTGTTTTGATGTACTCTTGCACTCACTTTGATGGTATTTTGTTGAGAATTTTTGCATCTATATTCATCAGGGATATGGGTCTGTAGTTTATGTTATTGTTTTGCTTTTGTTATTTTGTATATGTGTATCCTTTTCTGGCTTTGTCAGTGTGATGCTGGCCTTATAGAATGAGTTTGGAAGAATTCCCTCTAATTCAGTTTTTTTAAAAATATTTTGACATGAATTAGTATTAATTCTTCTTTATACAGTAAAGCAACAAGCTAAGATGGTTATTTTTAGAGAGAGCTCTTAGGTAGTTGTGCAAAGAGTTAATTTAGTATGCTGGCATTTATGTTGTTAATTAAAGGAGGAGGTCAGTTCAGAAATCCTGGTTTGGATTAGGTACTCTTCATATTGAGAAAGGATGAAAGAAATAGAGGAATGAGATGGAACTAGCTGAAAGCTAAATTGATTCCATATATCATACCTTCAAAACAGAGCTTATTTTTGAAGCTTCATTATATTGTTTTCCACAGGTTACTCCAAGGACATTTCATTTTTCTTATGACCATGGGTGACCATATTTTTTAAAGTCAGAGTCTGGGGAACATATACTCTGATAAATAATTTTAGGCTGACTTTAGAGATAATTCTTAATCCAGAAGATTGGGTTTAGTTTCTGAAATCATGGAATCCTTGGAATGTGTTGTTGACTAACTGGGAAATAGGACAATAAATTATCCTAGAATAACTTTCCTTGAAAGTCTGTATAGTCATTGTAGGTTTAGCAGAATTGGCTCTACAGAAGTAGTTAGTAGATATACATGATGAGTTTGAAGAGGATATGATAAAAAAAAACCATTGCTGGCTCATTTGTCTCTTTTAGTTCTGCTCTGATTTGATTCTGGGTACTCAGCTCTCAGCTTTGGGAATATGGAATAATTTATTTCTTTCTGAATATTATATATTCAGTGTCTTGAGTTTATCTTGATTCAAACCAACAAGAGGTGGGAATGCTCCGTAGCTATTTCCAGCATTCAAAACATGATTATGTATTTGTTAAAAAGAGAAAATGAATTCATTTTGTGCTTTTTTTACTCCAGCATTGTTCACAGATGAATCTTGAGCTAAAAACTGGAGCTGTTGGTCTGTCTACCCTTAAGTGGTATCAGCTTTCAGGCTGAATTTGCACTTCTCTTGAGACATAATGAAAAGGGAAGTGAATTTGATTGATCCTTAGTATATATTAATTATTTTACCTTCATTATCTAATTTTGTCTTTATCACAACTAAGATATGGTAGGTATTTTTTTAAATCTCAATTTTTATTTTTTATTTATTATTATTATTCTTTTGTAGAGACAGTGTCTTGCTCTGTCGCCCAGGCTGGAGTGCAGTGGCACAATCTCGGCTCACTGCAAGCTCTGCCTCCCCAGTTCACGCTGTTCTCCTGCCTCAGCCTCCGAGTAGCTGGGACTACAGGCACCCGCCACCACTCCTGGCTAATTTTTGTATTTTTAGTAGAGACGGGGTTCCACCGTGTTAGCCAGGATGGTCTCAATCTCCTGACCTCGTGATCTGCCCACCTTGGACTCCCAAAGTGCTGGGATTACAGACGTGAACCACCACGCCCGGCCTAAAATTTTCAACTTTTATTTTAGGTTTATGTTGTATATGTGCAGGTGTGCTACAGCGGCATATTGTGTGATGCTGAGGTTTGGAGTACAACTGATCCTGTCACCCAGGTGCTGAGCACAGTACCTACTAGGAAGTTTTTCAGCTCTTGCCTCCACCCTCCCACCAGTCTAAATAGTCCCCACTGTCTATTGTTCTCATCTTTGTGTCCGTATGTACCCAATGTTCGGCCCCCACTTATAAGTGAGAACATGCGGTGTTTGGTTTTCTGTTCTTGTGTTAATTCACTTAGGATAATGTCCTTCAGCTACATCCATGTTGCTATAAAGGACATAATTTCATTCTTTTTTTTTTATGTCTGCATAGTATTCCGTGGCATTTATGTACCACATTTTCTTTATCCAGTCCACTGTTGGTGGGCACCTAGATTGATTCTATGTCTTTGCTCTTGTGACTAGTGCTGTAATAAACGTGCGAGCTCATGTGTCTTTTTGTTAGAAAGATTTGTTTTCGTTTGGATATATACCTGGTAAAGGGATTGCTGAATCAAATGGTGGTTCTGTTTTAGGTTTTTGGAGAAATCGCCAAACTGCTTTACACAGTGGCTGAACTAATTTACATTCTTTACATTCTTACCAACAGTGTGTAAATGTTCTCTTTTCTCTACAGCCTTGCCAGCATCTATTATCTTTTTGACTTTTTAATAGTGGCCATTCTGATTAGTGTGAGATGGGCCCGTTGTGGTTTTGGTTTGCATTTCTCTGTTTTTTTGTTTGTTTGTTTGTTTGTTTGTTTTTTTGGTTGAGACAAAGTCTCTCTCTGTCGTCCAGGCTGGAGTGCAGTGGCGTAATCTCGGCTCACTGCAACCCCCACCTCCAAGGTTCAAATGATTCTCCTGCCTCAGCCTCCTGAGTAGCTGAAAATTAGCCTGCCACCACACCTGGCTAATTTTTGTATTTTTAGTAGAGACAGGGTTTTGTATTTTTAGTAGAGACAGATTTGATGTTGGTCAGGCTGGCCTCAAACTCCTGACCTCAGGTGATCCACCCGTCTCAGCCTCCCAAAGTGCTGGGATTACAAGCATGAGCCACCGTGCCTGGCTGTGGTTTGCATTTCTCTAATGATTAGTGACGTGGAGCACTTTTTCTTACGTTTTTTGGCCACTCGCATGTCTTCTTTTAAGAAGTATCTGTTCATGTCCTTTGCCCATTTTTTAAATGGGGTTGTTTTTGGCTTGTTGATTTAAGTCCCTTGTAGATTGTAGTTATTAGACCATTGTTAGATACATAGCTTGCAAATATTTTCTCCTATTCTGTAGGTTGTCTTTTACTCTGTTAATAGTTTCTCTTCCTGTGCAGATGCTCTTTAGTTTAATCAGATCCCACTTGTTAATTTTTGTTTTTGTTACAATTGCATTTGGAATCTTAGCCGTAAGTTATTTGCCAAAGTCGATGTCCAGAATGGTATTTCCTAGATTTTCTTCTAGGAATTTTATAATTTGAGGTCCTACATTTAAGTCCTTAATCCATCTTAAGTTAATTTTTATATATGGTAAAAGGTAGGGGTCCTGTGTCATTCTTCAGCATATGCCTAGTCAGTTATCCTGGCAACATTTATTGAATGGGGACCCCTTTCCCCATTGCTTATTTTTGTCAACTTTATCAAAGATCTGATGATTGTAGGTGTGTGATTTTATTTTCAGGGTCTCCACTCTGTTCCATTAGTTTATGTGTCTGTTTTTATACCAGTACCTTGTTGTTTTTATTACTATAGTGTTATAGCATAGTTTGAAGTCAGGTAATGTGATGCCTTCAGCTTTGCTCTTTTTACTTAGTATTGTTTTGGCTATTTGGGCTCTTTTTGGTTCCATATGAGTTTTAGTAATTTTTTACAATTCTGTGAAACATGACATTGGTAGTTTGTCAGGAATAGTGTTGAATCTATAGATCGCTTTGGGCAATGTGGCCATTTAAACAATGTTGATTCTTCCAATCCATGAGCATGGAATGTTTTTCCATTTGTTTGTGTCATCTGTAATTTATTTTAACAGTGTTTTATAGTTGTCTATGTAGAGATCTTTCATTTTGGTTAGATTTGTTCCTAGGTATTTTATTTTTTTGTGGCTATTGTAAATGAGATTTAGTTTTTGATTTGGCTCTCAGTTTGAACATTATTGGTATATAGAAATGCTGCTGATTTTTGTACATTGATTTTATATCCTGAAAGTTTACTGAAGTCATTTGTCAGTTATAGGAGTCTTTTAGTGGAGTCTTTAGGGTTTTCTAGGTATGGAATCATGTTGTCAACAGAGAATTTAAATCCTTTTCATATTTGGATGCCTTTTATTTATTTCTGTTGCTAGATTGCTCTGGCTAGAACTTCCAGTCTTATGTTGAATAGGAGTGGTGAGCATGGGCATCCTTGTCTTATTCCAATTCTTAAAGGGAATACCTCCAGTGTTTACCTGTTCAGAATGTTGTTGACTGTTGGTTTGTCATAGATGGCTCTTATTACTTTGATGTTTCTCCATGTCTAGCTTGTTAAAGGTTTTTATCATGAAGGGATATTGGAGTTTACCAAAAGCCTTTTCTACATCTACTGAGATGATCATATGATTTTTGTTTTTAGTTTTGTTTATGTGTTAAATCACATTTGTAGATTTGCATACATTGAAACAACTGCATCTCAGGATTAAAGCTCACTCAGTCATGAAGAATCAAGTTTTTGATGTGCTTCTCGTTTCAGTTTGCTAGTTTTTTGTTGAGAATTTTTACATCTATGTTCATCAGTGATATTGGCCTGTAGTTTTCATTTTTTGTTGTGTCTTTGCCAGATGTTGGTATCAGGGTGATGTTGGCTTCTTAGAATGAGATAGGGAGGAGTCCTTCCTACTCTAGTTTTTGGAATAGTTTCAGTAGAATTGGTACCAACTCTTCTTTGTATGTTTGGTAGAATTTGGCAGTAAGTCTGGCTGGTCTAGGGCTTTTTTTTTGCTTGGTAATTTTTTTACTGACTAAATTTCAGATCTTGGTGTTGGTCTGTTCAGGATTTCAATTTCTTCCTAATTCAATCTTGGGAAGTTGTGTGTGTCCAGGAATTTATTCATTTCCTCTAGATTTTCGAGTTTGTGTGCATAAAGGTGTTCATAATAGTCTCTGAGGATCTTTTGTATTTCTTTGACATCAGTTGTAATGTTACCCTTGTGAGTTCTGTTTGTGCTTATTTGGATCTTCTCTTTGTTTTCTTTGTTAGTGTAGCTAGCAGTCTATCAATCTTCTTTATCCTTTCAAAAATCCAATCTTTGCTTTTGTTGATCCTTTGTATGGATTCCTGGATCTCAATTTCCTTTAGTTTTCTCCTGATTTTAGTTACTTATTTCCTTCTGCTTACTTTGGGGTTAGTTTGTTGTTGGCTTTTCTGTTCCTCTAGCTGTTATGTTAATTGTTGATTTGAGATCTTTCTAACTTCTTGATGTAGGCATTTCCTCTTTATACTGCTTTTGCTTCCTCCCAGATATTTTGATATGTTGTGTCTCTGTTTTAAAGATTTTTTTTTTCTGCCTTATTTTCATTATTTATTCAAAAGTCATTCAGGCACTAGTTCTTTAATTTCCATGTAGTTGTGTGATTTTTAGAGATCTTCTTGGTATTGAGTTCCATTTTTATTCCACTGTGGTCTGAGAGTATCATTGGTATGACTTGCTTTATGGAAAAGCAGGTGGTTGATCTTAGAGAACGTCTCACGTTCAGATGAGAAAAATGTATATGCTGTGTTTGATGGATGGAGTATTCTATAGATGTCTGTTAGCTTCAATTAGTCAAGTGTTGAATTTAAGTCTAGAATTTCTTTGTTAGTTTTCTTTTTCAGTGATCTAATACTATCAGTGGGGTGCTGAAGTCCCCAACTATTATGTGTGGCTTTCTACATCTTTTTGTAGATCTAAAAGCACTTGTTTTATGAATCTGGGTGCTCCATTTTTGGGTGCATATCTATTTATGATAAGTAAGTCTTCCTGTTGAATTGAACTTTTCAGCATATGTAATGTCTTTCTTTGTCCTTTTTTAATGTCATTGGTTTGAAGTCTGTTTCATCCCATATAAGAGAAGCAACCTCTGCTATTATTTTTTTTTGTCTTTGGAATCGGGAAACTGCTGTTCAGAGAAATTGAGTAATGTGTCCAAAGTCGTACATATAGAAAATGGCAGAGGCACAATGCAAAACCAAATTTGAAGAATTTGAAATCAGATTGGGAAGACATCTAATGATTTTAACTGGTGAGTTATCTTTAAATATCCTTTCTCATCTCTTACCTTTAGTATTACTTCATGAGAGTAATTACAGTTTTGCTGAGCTGGATATGTTGAGATTGATGTAATTCTTGCCTGACTTAGGGCACATATCATTGTCTAGCTTGGGGAGTTTCCCAAATGGGTCCCAAGGGCCACTGGGCATGTAAGCCGCCGTTAGAAAAGAACAGTTACAAGATTAAATACATTTGGGAAGCATGACTCTCTTTCTTGGAAAATCACAATAAATATTAACATATTGAGAGCTCTTCAAATCATGTCATAAAGTACTAGGCCCTGTGCTAGGTACTTCAAATGTGTGGTGGCATTTAATCTGTACAAAACAGTAAGGTATTATTACCCTTGCATCACAGAAGAGGAAACTGAAGCACAGATTGTTGGCTGCTTTGCCAAGAGTCACTCAGCTAGTAAAGTGATGGATCTCAGAGTCAAACCCAGGTATCTGGCTCTTCAGCACATTTTCTTAACCAGCATATTTTACTGGCTCTTTAAACTTACTTACCCAGCATTTCCCAACTTACTTTTCTCATGTAGTGCTTTGGAGGTATTTTTAATGCCATTTAGTTGATCTAGTGTGCTAACAAACACTGGAAAATGCTGCATGTACAGCATTGATTCAAGGCCATGATGGACTTTCAGTCTAGATAAAAGCAGCAGAGTCTTGGACCCCTGAACATAGTGGAACAGGTGAGGTTGTCAGAGAACAGGCAGTGAGAGGAAAGGCTTGGCGGGGTTTAACCCAATTACAGTGTTGCATTCATGATTGGTACCTGTAGTTTGTCTTTCTGAGGTCAGTCATAAAACAGCTCCTGAAAAAGGCCATTGTTTAAATGCTGCAAAGATGTCCAGTGCCCACTTGGGCCTGTGGTCCCCTGAGGGCAATGTGTAGGAGCTCTCTACTTGTCACGATTCAGAGGCGGAAAGGGGGGCTGGACAACTGCAATGTCTATTTCTAAATTGTTACATGAGACTTTTAAAATTGTCTGAAAGTTTCAGATGAGGGTAAGATAAATAACCTCTGAGCTGTCCAGTAAATGAAAAATATAACAGTCAGTCTTTAATGATAAGTTCCCCTTCTTTAAGCCAGCGTAGACCCCAGAAATGGGTGGGTTATATCTGGTTGAAATTTAGACACCTTAAAACTTGAAGAAAGCTGTGAGAATTTGTCAATATCTTTTCCCACTTTTTTGCAAAGGATTTGAAATACAGTAAGTACAGCAACTCCAGGGGTTAAAAATAGTTTCATTTTTCATCTTTCAGAGGACTCTGGGGACATAAAGAGTTATTAACTATAGTTGTGTGGTGCCTAAGGGACAAAGAGATGATCCGCTTGATTCCTTGAGCTCCTTTCAGGCAGACTTCAGGAGGATCTTTAGTAAGTCTTACTGGAGAGTGACATAAGGTTCTCAATCTAGACTGTAGTGACAATGGAACTTGGACCCTATATCAGTTTTGAAGGCTGATTTTTATGGCCCCAAATTTCTGGTTACAGGAACGTTGAGCAACCTTTTTCAGTGACAACTCTTAATGCTTTGTTGTTTCTGGGAGACTAGAATAGTTGCTTATTCTCGTGCTTGGAGAACAGTGATGTTTTGAAAGCCTGACGTGAGGTAACCACAGGTATATACAGAATTTATGAGGCTAATCCTTCCCTGACAAATATTAGTGGAAGGCAGACAGTCCTGTATGCTCTGGAGGCCTGTGGCAGTTTACGGTCTTTTATTCATTCTGCTCTTTTCTTCTCTAAAATGTTATTAAATACCTATTATAAACTAGGTGCTGTGCTAGGAGCTGGGGAGATTGAGATGTACCCTTGTGAGAGGCAGATCACTCAACAGTTACAGCACACCATAATATGTATTACAAAAGAAATGAGTGATATCATGTCACTCCTTTGGTTAGCACTCTTAAATTTCTTCTCCACTAATTCATAATAAAATCCAAAGTCCTTACCAAGGCTGTGTTTCTGTGGGATCTGGCTCCTTCCTGCCCTTCTGACTTCATCTCCTGCCCCTACTACATTGTCACTCAGCTCAGCCACAGTGGCCTCCCTGTTGTTCACAGGCATGTCCAGCTTCCTCTTCCCCTGCCCCAAGCCCTTTGTACCTATTTCTCTTGTCAAAGAATAGAATACCCTTTTCCTCATAGGACTCTCCGATTACTTATTCGGATCTCCTTTCACAGATTTACACCTTATTAGAGAAGCCTTCCTTGATAGCTGTCTCTAGCATAGCCCCTTCTCTGCCCCTGCCATGCTGTATCCCCATTACTCTGATTTATGTTTTATAAACTTGTCACCTAACACAATATATATTTATTTTGTTTCTCTCTCTTTTCTGTTAGATAAACAACTCAAGTGCAGAAACTTTATTTGGTTTGTTCACTGTTATATCCCAAGCACTTTGAACAATGCATGGCACCTTGTAGATGCCCCATCAATATTTGCCCTATTGAGAAGCAGGAAGAGAAGGAAGCCATTAACCCTCCCAGGGAAAGTCAAAGGAGGCTTTATAGAGGAGATGGCATTTAAACTGGGACTTGAAGTATGAGTCAGAGTTTACCAGGTGGAGAAGTTGTGGGTTGCAGAGGTAGGTGGAGGAAGGGAATGATTATGGGCATGACATCAAAGACAAAGGCATGATTCATTACTCCTTTCCCTCCTTCACCCTTCTCCTTCCTCCACCTGTCTCTAGAATACAAATTACTAGCCAGCCTCATTTCTGGGAGAGTTTACCACTGAGCAACTTGCTCTCAGGCTCCCACACTACAGTAAGATGTGTCAAGTGCCTGACTGAGCTTAAGTATGATTATGATGAGGTTGGGGAAGGTGAGGATGTATTCATTCTTCTGCAGTGAGTATTATCAACTCATAACCAGCTCCTTATATGAAGTACATAAGGGTTTCACATGCTGGCAGAGGGATTGTAAAACATCTTGAATTGATTGTAGGGTAATAATGTCCGTCTCCAAAAGGACTTGTTATGATTATAAAATGTCCAGCTGTTTTCATATGTTTAAAACTCAGGATGAAGTTAGATCTCCACTTGGGGCTTTTTCTCACTCTGACACGTTGGAATTTTAATTGAGCCTCAGCAGCTAGATCTTTAAAGTGAGATAACCTTCAAACACTTTAATGAAATTTTTAAAAAGGGCAGCAATAACTTACATACCAACAGGCTCAGCCTGGGTTGTGTAGTGATTCACATATTGCTTAATCTGAATACCAGGGCTGCTGTCTTGTTCACTTGTATGTTACTGGGGAACACTTGCTTAGCAAATGAAGAAGAGCCATCAGAAAGCTCTTATTTAATACCCTCAAAGAGATTAGCTGAGGGCCTCTCTCTAGTTCCCACTGGGTAGGTAGTAGTACTATGTCCAGTTCTTTTCCATTTTTCCCTTTTCTTCTAAGAGGCTTCTACCAAGGATATTAAAGTGCTTAATCAGGCCACTGTGTTTAGTTAAGTTCATACTGGGTCTCTGAGTGTCCCCAAGTCAGTCTAGGAGTGAACGGGAGCAGATGATAACTAGCAGTGAAGAGTAGACTGAGGGTCAGGGAGCATATACGAGAATGACTCATGGGCAAAATAGTAGGTTGGAAACCAGGCAGACAGACTCCAGGAGACATGCAGAAGTTGAAGAGGTAAGCTCAAGGGAATGGCTTGGTAAACTGGCATAGTCAGAACTCAGAGAGCACTTGAGTAACAGACATTAAGTCCTCACAGAAAGAAATCAAATAGATGGTATAGCAGATGGAAGCCATTAGCAATCAGATGATTAAATTTTCTACCTTCATTCCCTGGCAGGGCATGATATAGCGTAAATGCCTAGTATATTTTGGTTGAATGACTGCAACAAACTTTTTTTCTTCTGAGACAGGAAGCCTTTGAGCAAGAGTCATTCTTGGGGCAGGTATGCCCAGGGCCTACAGGTGTGGCCCACCGTGAAACACCTCAGATATATTTCAATAGATTCATCTGTTTAAAATGAAAATTGTGGAGCTTGATTTTTGGCAGATTTTGACAGTTCACCAATGTCAGGAGTAGCAAGGTAGTTCTTACAGTCCTTCATGTGGATGATGTAGGTGAGTCTTGAAGACTGGGTATGATTTGCCAGGTATCCAGGAGTAGAAGAACATTCCAGTCACCAGGAACAGTGGTTACCAATGCAGGGTGGGAAGATAAAGATTGGAGATGAAGCTGGAAAATTGGAAGTGGTAAGATCATTGGAAGTCTTCTGTGCTCAGCTTTGCTTAAAGACCTTGGTCTTGCAGTAATATAGACTGAATGAATGAATGATGCAGTGGGGAGTAAAGAGGTCTAAAGTAGGTCCAGTTTGCAGTGGGGAGCATGAGCTCTGCTCGTACACCTAAGAGCTTGGCCTGGAAAGCTGAAGAGAACAGTTCTGCCAGTGACAAGGGTCATAAACGAACCGTGAAGGAAAATAGTACAGTAAACAGCAGAAAATACAAGGTCTGTGTATTAGTCGGTTTTCAAGCTGCTGATAAAGGCATACCTGAGACTGGGCAATTTACAAAAGAAAGAAGTTTAATTGGACTTGCAGTTCCACATGGCTGGGGAAGACTCTCATCATGGTGGAAGGCAAGGAGGATCGAGTTGCGTCTTACATGAATGGCAGCAGGCAAAGAGAGAATGAGGAAGATGCAAAAGCAGAAACCCCTGATAAAACCATCAGATCTCGTGAGACTTATATTTACTACTACTAGAACAATATGGTTCAATTATCTCCCACTGGGTCCTTCCCACAACATGTGGGAAATATGGGAGTACAATTCAAGGTGAAGTTTAGGTGGGGACACAGGGTCAAACCATATCAGTCTGGAAAGGGCAGCAGTAGTAGGACTGCAGGGAGGGTCACATGGAAACAGTGAGTCTTTTTCCACACCTGCAGCCAAATCCCCTTGGATTTCAGAAGGCACAGAAGACATGGCTAAATATTTTAATTGCTTGGAGAGCTTTTAAATATATAATTTGGAAGTCGTTATAAATCTCCTGAATCTGAGTGCCTGGGAATTTGGTCTGGGACTGTCAGTTTTAAATAAATTTCCAGGTGATTCTAATGCAAATACTCTGCCAAGTATGTGGGAATCACTGGAGGCCAGCTATACTGTATGCCCTCTCTCAAAAAGGCCATAGAGAGGAGACAGCCGCACAACCAGAGGTGGAAGTCAAGCCAAGGCTCATGGAAATCCTTCAGAAATGTCCCTGCACCTGCCCCTAAGAAAGCCTCACACAGTCTATATTGGTTAGGATACAGGAGTGACTACTGAAGCAAATACTCAAACAACAATGATTTAAACAAGATGGAAGGGTAATACTCTTTCATGCAGCAGTTTGAATGTAGGTAGTTAATATGGCCTGGCTCTGCATCCTCACCCAAATCTCATCCTGAGCTGTAATACAAATTGTAATCCCATGTGTTGGGAGAGCGACCTTGTGGGAGGTGATTAGATCATGGAGGTGATTCCCCCCATGCTGTTCTCATGATAGTGAATGTGTTCTCATGAGATCTGATGGCTTTATAAGGGGCTTTCCCCTGCTTTGCTCTGCGCTTCTTCTTCCTGCTGCCATGTGAAGAAGGACATATTTGCTTCTCCTTCTGCCATGAATGCAAGTTTCCTGGGGACTCCCCAGCCAAGCTGAACTGTGAATTAATTAAACCTCTTCCCTTTATAAATTATACAGTCTCAAGTATGTCTTCATTAGCAGTGTGAGAACAAATTACTACAGTAAATTGGTGCCAGGAGTGGGTTGCTGCCATAAGGATACCTGAAAATGTGGAAGCAACTTTGAAACTGAGTAACAGGCAGGGGTTGGAACAGTTTGCAGGGCTCAGAAGAAGGTAGGAAAATGTGGTAAAGTTTGGAACTTCCTAGTCACTTGGAGGGCCCAGAAGACGGGAAGATGTAGGAAAGTTTAGAACTTCCTAGAGAATTGTTGAATGGCTTTGCCCAAAATGCTGATAGTAATATGGACAATGAAGTCCAGGCTGGGATGGTCTCAAATGGAGATGAGGAACTTGTTGGGAAATGGAGCAAACATGACTCTTGTTATGCTTTAGCAAGTAGACTGTTGGTATTTTGCCCCTGCCCTAGAGATCTGTGAAACTTTGAATTTGAAAGAGATAATTTAGGATATCTGGCAGAAGAAATTTCTAAGCAGCAAAGAATTCAAGAGGAAGCAGAGCATAAAAGTTTGGAAAGTTTGTAGACTGACAATGCGATAGAAAAAATCCATTTTGGGGAGAAATTCAAACCAGCTGCAGAAATTTGCATAAGTAATAAGCAGCCAAATGTTAATCACTAAGACAATATGGAAAATGTCTCCAGGGCATGTCAGAGACCTCAGCGGCAGCCACTCCTATCACAGGTCCAGAGGCCTAGGAAAGAAAAATGGTTTCCTGAGCCAGGCCATTGCTTCAGAGGGTGCAAGCCCCAAGTCTTGGCAGCCTTTATGTGGTGTTGAGCCTGTAGGTCCACAGAGGTCAAAAATTGAGGTTTGGGAACCTCTGCCTAGATTTCAGAGGCTGTATGGCAACGCCTGCATACCCAAGCAAAGTTTGCTTTAGGGACAGAGCCCTCATGGAGAACCTCTGCTAGGGCAGTACAGAAAGGAAATGTAGAGTCAGAGCCCCCACACACAGTCCCCACTGGGTCACTGCCTAGTAGAGCTGTGAGAAGAGGGCAACTGTCCTCCAGACCCCAGAATGGTAGATCTACCGACATCTTGCGCCATGAACCTGGAAAAGTTGCAGACACTCAGTGCTAGCCCATTAAAGCAGCCGGGAAGGGAACTGTACCCTGAAAAGCCACAGGGGCAGAGTTGCCCAAGGCCATGGGAGTCCACCTCTTGTATCTGCGTGACCTGGTTGTAAGACATGGGGTCAAAGGAGATTATTTTGGAGCTTTAAGATTTAATTATTGCCTCATTGGATTTCGAACTTGCATGGGCCTGCAGCCTCTTTGTTTTTGCTAATTTCTCCCATTTGGAATGGGTGTATTAAGCCAATACCTGTATGGCCATTGTATCTAGGAAGTAACTAACTTGCTTTTCATTTTACAGGCTCATAGGTGGAAGGAACTCGCATTATCTCAGATAAGAATATGGACTTGGACTTTTGGGCAAATGCTGAAATAAGTTGAGACTTTGGGGAACTGTTGGGAAGGCATATTTGTGTTTTGAAATGTGAGAAAGACAAAACTTGGGAGGGGCCAGGGGTGGAATGATATGGTCTGGCTCTATGTCCCCACCCAAATCTCATCTTGAATTGTAATTCCCATGTGTTTGGAGAGGGACCTTGTGGGAGGTGATTAGATAATGGAGTTGGTCCCCCATGCTGTTCTTGTGATAGTGAGTGAGTTCTCACACGATCTGATGGTTTTATAAGGGGCTTTCCCCACATTGCTCTGCACTTCTTCTTCCTACCACCATGTGAAGAAGGATGTGTTGGCTTCTTTTTCCATCATGATCATAAGTTTCCTGATTCCTCCCAGCCATGCTGAACTGTGTGTCAATTAAACCTCTTTCCTTTATAAGTTACCCAGTCTCGGGTATGTCTTTATTAGCAGCATGAGAATGGACTAATATAGTAGTCCAGGGCTTATGTGATAACTTTACAGCATTCAGAAACTAGTTTCTTCTATATTATGGCCCTCTGCCTGTGGTTCTTGACAATTCAGTCCCATTCCCTCACTATGCCAGCATGAAAAACAAGAAGTCGAGAGCATTCTCCTTACACACATTACTTTCACTCGTGTCCCACTGGTGAGAGCTTGATCACGTGACCACAACTAGCTATAAAGAAGGTGGTGAATGTGGCCTTTATTCTAGATGGCTGTGTGCTTCACTAAGATTCAGTTACTAAAGGAAAGGGGAGAGTGCACACAAGGGGACAGCTGGCGTTCTCTGCCTCCAACATTCTTCAGATTTTCACTGACAGGGTCCTGGACTTCTCTCTGGGCACTCCTCTCTGGTTAATTATTTTTTATTGCACAATTCTGGATTAGGAACTGGTTGGGGAATTGACACCCCTTCAGGAAAATCACTCAAAGGCTGACCTATAGAAGCTGGCCTTCCCTGAAGTTATTGCCATAAAAACCCCTCCAAGCAAGAATGAGCTTTGGTGGAACCAATCTGGGTATTTGCCTGATACATCTTAAATTTGCTTGTTCATGTGAACAAGACCTTTGCATGGAAGAGTGAGACAGACTGGATGTCAGTAGAGAGATTATATTTAGCTGAGTTGAAGGGAACTAACATTTGCTGAAGGTATACTTTTGTGTGTTAAATGTTTTTGATATGCGATAACACATTCACCCAGAAGACCTGAGTGTCAGATCTGGCTCTATTACTCACTGGCAGTTAGTTTAACTATAATACCTTTGAGAGATTTATGCTGGAATTGCCAAGACACAGCCCTGGTTTTGCAATGGGAGTGCAGAAAGAACCATGGCTTGGTTTATCTGAGTCTAAATGTTTTCATGTGTTAAGATGGGGATTCTAATAGTGCCTGCCAAGACACGGACATTAATGTCTAATTTCCAATTCCATGGACCCCCCTGTACTATGATCAGAAAAGCCTGGGTGACCAGTGTCAAAATAAACCTATGTTTTTATTCTTGTGCCAAAGCTCTGTAGATACTGTCAGTGCTCATTATTGTGTTATCAAATGAAGCAGGAGAAAGTAAGTCTTTCTTTCCGTATGGCTTGGAGGGATTTTTGAGGCTTATAATTAGGAACTATTTCTCATTGATGGTTTTAGCTAGGGATGTACCATATTTATATGTTGCTCATATAAAAGACCAATTCAGGTATTTCTGGCTAGGTATCTGTCCTGGGAAGCTCTTCTTCTAGTGGAAAGTTAGAGGCCCAGACTCTGTCCACTTTGTCCTTCTTCCATCTTCAACATGTGGTATTCCAGGTGTTTCTGAGGGTTGTCTTTATTCCAGCGACCAGAAAGAGGATTGCATGTAGGAGGTTTAGGGTCAGCCTTGGAAGCAGTACACATGTATCAATTACTTCTGCTGACATTTCATTGTCCGGAACTCAAGCATATGGCCACACCTAGTATCATTAGCAAGAAAGGCTGGGAAATGAGTCTTAGCTCTGTGCCAAGAAGAAAAGTAAATTGGTTATGATTTTCTTCCATCCTAAGTTAATATGTACTGTCTTTCTTATTTTTAACAACACAATATTCTCTGTGGGGAGTGATGAGGTTGTGCAAAACTGTTTAAGTGACTTCCCTCTGTTGTAATGGGCACCATAGATTAAAAATATCTTAGTCCCAAAGGGAGACTGCTAACTGCTCTTGCCTCTATGCTACCTACTCCCAAGAGCCTCAGCATCTCTTTATTGGTGCTAGAAACTTCATTTCCTTTACAACATCCTAGACATAGTGTCATGGAGCAGAAAGGGCATCTTTAGTGTTATATAAACTTGGGTTTCTATCTTGGATCTACCACTTACTGGTTGTGTTTTCTTGGATAACTTTATGTCTTTGAACTTCAGCTTCTTCATCTGTAAACTAGGTATAATCATATCTGCCCAATGGGCATATCTTAAGGATTTAAGACAATGTCTGGCACGTAGGCACTCAATAATTGTCAAATGTTATTATTGTTTAGATCCCACGCTTTCTGTCCTAAGTTTAAAGGGCATGATTTAAACGAGATATTCTGAATATCTTGTTTATCTTGCATGTTCTACTCTTGGAATAGCTATTAAAATCAGCCATATTTGAAATATAGTCTCCACATATAACTTGCAAACACTAGAAACCCAGAAGAGAGTTAATAATTGAAAAAACTCTCAAGTTTGTCATTACCTTAACGACTGGTATGAGGAGCCATTTTCCTAGCACTTCTCTAAAATTTAACCTAGGAACCTTGTTCATGCTCAATTCTTGTTTGGGATCGCTGCAGGTAAGGGCTTTGTGGCACTGCCTTGGGGTTCCTCTTACCCAGTAATTCATGATCATCTATATTCTCAATTCTGCCTGCCTTCTGGCCTTCCCACTCTGAGATGTCCACCCAATCTCATGTAGGACAGGAGAACTCTTAATATTTTTAATGCTGTTTTATGCTCATCATTTTTTTTTTCTTTTCACTCAGTTTCTTTGAGTCAGTTTTAGTGTCTCACTTTCTATTTGTTCTTAAGGTTTCATTTTTCTGCAACTGTGACAGGTAGAAGGTGGATTTCACAATTCTAACCTGGGTGAATGGATGGCTTCTGTTGATTTATTATAAGAATAACTCAATCCCTGAGGAAGATGAGAAGGAGAACCATGAGCCAAGATTTTATTGGGAAAAAACTATGATTCAAAAGAGAATGTCCAGAGGATCCAGTCTTTCCTTTTTTGCAAGTACAAAAGATAAAATACCCTTTCCCATTGGGATGTCAATCACTGGTTTGGCTTCCTTGGCTAGGCCTCTTAGGAGAGAAGACAGTGATTTATTTTTTTAACTTTTTCTTTGACATTAATTTTAGGAAGTTGCAAAAATGATACAGCAAGTCTTGTATATCTCTCACCCAGTTTCCTCTAATATTAACATCTTACATAACCATGATAAAATTTATGAAAATGAGGAAATTAACATTGCTGCAGGACTATTTTTTTTGAGACAGAGTCTCGTTCTGTCACCCATGCTAGAGAACAGTGGTGCAATCGCGGCTCACTGCAACCTCCGCCTCTTGGGTTCAAGCAATTCTGCTTCAGCCTCCTGAGTAGCTGAGATTACAGGCGCCCGCCACCACACCCGGCTAATTTTTGTATTTTTAGTAGAGATGAGGTTTCACTATCTTGGCCAGGCTGGTCTCCAACTCCTGACCTTATGATCCACCTGCCTCGGCCTCTCAAAGTGTTTGGATTACAGGTGTGAGCCACCGCACCTGGCCTGCTGCAGGACTATTAATCAAATTCCATACCTTGTTTGAATTTTACCAGGTTTTTTTTTTTTTAAATGAATATAGGATTTTTTCTGTTTCAGGATCTCATCCAGCCCACATTTCATTTAGTTGCTATTTCTTCTTAATCTAAAAAATGTTACAATTTGTCAGACTTTCCTATCTTCATGACTTTGACACTTTTGAAGAGTATGGCCAGTTATTTTGTACAATGGCCCTTAGTTTGAGTTTCTGACATTTCCTCATGATTATTATTATTATTTTTTTGGCAAGGATACCATAGAAATGATGTTGCCTTTTCTTTGTGCATCATGTCAAAGGATTCCTTATATTGATATATCTTATTACTGGCAATGTTATCCTTGATTGCTTGGTTAAGGTGGAGCCTGCCAGGATTCTTCACTGTGAAGTTTTTATGTTTCATTTTGTAATTAAAGTAATAATAAAGGATTTTGGCTGGGCGCAGTGGCTCACACCTGTAATCCCCCCACTTTGGGAGGCTGAGGCAGGTGGATCACGAGGTCAAGAGATCGACACCATCCTGGTGAACATGGTGAAACCCCGTCTCTACTAAAAATACAAAAATTAGCTGGGTATGGTGGCGCATGCCTGTAATCTCAGCTACTCAGTATGCTGAGGTAGGAGAATTGCTCGAACGTGGGAGGTGGAGGTTGTAGTGAGCCAAGACCCAGCCTGGTGACAGAGTGAGACTCCGTCTCAAAAAAAAAAAAAAAAAATTTCACCCCTCAGCTGAGAAACTGCTTTTGAATCACTGAAGTGAGAAGGTGTGTTCCTGTGGGTCTGTTTACGGAAAAAGGAGAAAGAATGGAGAGTAACACCTCAGTAATACCTGGTCTTCTTTTTGCTCTCTCTTCTGCTCTCTGCCTCCTGGGTTCAAGCAACTCTCGTGCCTCAACCTCCCAAGTAGCTGGGATTACAGGTGTGTGCCAACACGCCTGGCTAATTTTTTGTATTTTTAGTAGAGACAGGGTTTCACCATGTTGGCCAGGCTGGTCTTGAAGTCGTGACCTCAGGTGATCTGCCTGCCTCAGACTCCCAAACTGCTGGGATTACAGGCATGAGCCACCACACTTGACTCCTGAAATAGCTTTTGTGTAGACTCTTGGTGTAATCAAAGGGGAGAACTCTTTTCTTAAGAATGCATTTCCAAGGTAGGCAGGGATATATTTTATGTGATTTGTAAAATTCCTTATGTGGAAAGCAATTATTCTACCACAAATCCATCACTAATCTGTTCCTGTGAGAACTTTTCCAGTCTCAGGATAGCGAGAACTCACTACTGTGTGAAAGGTACCCATTCATTTATGAGAGATACACCCATGTGATCCAAACACTTCCCACTAGGCCCCACCCCCCAACACCACCACACTGGGGATCAAATTTCAACATGAGTTTTGGTGGGGACAAACCATATCCAATCATAGCAATCACCTTTTTAGGGAACTTGACTTTTGAAGCTTTCTTAATGTTTGAGAGTCATTGTTTGGCAAACTCAGAGAAAGTTTGCCTCACTGTTTCAAACTCCACGAACATGTGAGAAGTTTCTGAATCTTCTTGCATTCTTATGTCCAAGATCAGAGAAGAATGCCTTCTAATATCTAGAAAATTTCATCTCCAGTTCAACCTGCACATCTTAACAATCGTATTCATCTTGTAAGACGTTGCTGCTCATAGTGTGGCCTGCAAACCAGCAGCAAAACCATCACCTGGGGCATATTAGAAATGCCATATCTCAGACCCCAGCAGACTTTCTGAATCAGAGCCTGCATTTTGACAAGTTGACTCATGTGCACCTTCACGTTTGAGGAACACTTTTAAAGTGTTTACAGTGGCTCTGCCTCCTTGATACCTGAATGAATTGAGCTTATCAAAAATTTGATAAAGGCAGCTTCATGATGATGGTGGCCAGTAAGCTCTTTCAGCCCTTAGTGGGCATTGTGGAGATGAAGAACATAACAGGAATTATGGTAGCACAGGATAAGTTGATTAATTTTGATGTCCACTAGTTGTTTTGGAAGGCTGGGGGGACCCTGGGTATATTAGCTTTCTAGGGTTTTATTGACAGTGAGAGAAAGCCCTATGACACAGCCATCTCATCTACCTTTTTGAACTGCTGCAAATTGGGCTTAGGTGTTTCAAGTTTGCCCAAAATAAATGATTCTAAAATCAATTTACCTAATGGCCAGTTTACTTAATGGTAATTTCCCCTAATAGTACTATTAATATAAAAATTCATGTTTGTGAAATTTATAAGAATTCACATGTGATACGAAGGTAAATTGGTTTTTGTCAAATTTGGTTTCAGATAGAGCTGCTTTAGGCAAATGTTAACTTACATATATTAGCTCTAGGCAAATAGATTTTATAGATGAATTCACCTGATTGAGGTGTCCTCTCCTGAGGAGGGAACAGGGAATTCAGGGTAGGGGGTGGGAATGTTTAGTCATTATTTCCACTAGTGGTACTGGGTGTGGAGGAGGCTCCTGTAATAGCAAGTGGGCTGGGTGGGAGCTTGCTACACTGGTTTTACTAATGGTCCCCTGAGAGATTTACTACATAGCCCTCATCTGTTTCAGTGTCTCACTGTGAATGACCGTTACCACTTAGGCCCATCTGGGCTGCATCTTCTATGCTCATTCCTAAGCACTGTTCTTAGTGACCACTTTTATGAGACTCTTCACAATGCTCATGTTTAGCCTGGGCTTTTCATGCTGGGTGGCTTTATCCCATTGTGACTTAAACTGATCCAGGCTTTGTCACAGAACCATGTTCTCTTGCAGTACTTATCCGTTTTCAATTTTACATTTATTAGTGTGATTATTTTGTTAACATCTGTCTCCCACTGGATTGTAAGCTCTGTGAACACAGGGATCATATCTGTTTTTGTTCAGCATTGTGTCTTTAGAACCTAGCAAAGCACCTAGCAAATTGTAGAGACTTAATATTTTTGAAATAAATGAATGAATACCTTAATGAACCTCTGGCTTTTATTAGCAGTAATAAATTACATATGGCACATCTCAAAGATGATGGTGATACATCCAACTGCCTTGACATTGAAGCTGAGAATCACTGTAGAAAATAAAAGTTTCTTATCAAGTAGGCAATTCAGGAAAATTAACATTTAAATAATGATGAGAATAATAATAGCTGACATTTATTGAGTTCTTATAGCATGCCAGTTATGATAAGTACTTTACCATAAAATTTATCTCACTATATTTATTGAGAGCTCGTCTTCCTAACAGAAGCAGCCACTAGAACATGTTTCCTACAACCCCCACTCATCCTCCAGTACTGTGGAGCCATCAGCACCAGGAACAGAGGAGGGTTCCACGTTGGTTCTGTTAAGGGTAGTTCATTTCCAGCTCATGGTGGCTGGCCTCATATCCCACTGAACGCTCTGCTCGTGATCAGCCTTCCCAGTGACTCTTATGGATAGTGGAAATTTCAGTTATGGGACAGATTGGTCTGTGTTGATTCTCATAGTTCTTTCTTTCAAGAGGGCCTGGCTTAGGCATCATTTTCCTAGTTTTGTGTCTTTGGTCATCATTTCACTTCTCTCTGACTTGCTTTCTTCACTATTTAAATGAAGATGATAATAGTACCTCCTTCTAGAGGGTTGTTCCAAGAATTTACTTCAATATTGTATATAAAGTAATTACTAAAGTGGTATGTGGTAAGACTTGATAAATGTTAGCCATTATTATTATTATTATTTAAATGGTGCTTTTACTGAATTACTTCCTTGATGAGTAACTTATTTTCTGTAACAGTGATTGTCAACTGCAATGTCACAACCCTTTGTTGTATCACAGTCAGCACTAAGGCATGCCACCTGTAATTTGTTACTGTTACTACAAACCAGATATTTATTACTGTATTTATTCATTTATTCCAAAAATATTTATTAAGTCACTACAAGTATGCTAAGTGTTATGCTAGGCTCTGAAGATACCATGGTGAGAAAAACAGATATAGTCCATGTGTTCATAAAGCTTATCCAGTGGGAGACAGATGTTAACAAAATAATGAGAAAAATATGTAAGTACAAACAGAGATAGCTGTGAAGGAAAGGAGCATATTCTCATTAAAAAAAACCCTAGGTGGTGGTGGGGAGTGCATGTCAGTGGACTTCCTGGGGAGGCGACATTAAAAGTGAGAGCTGAATGAGTAGAAGTTAGCTAAGGAAAGAATGGCATAAGACCCTTCCAGGTAGTTGGAGCAAGTACATTGTAGTGGGAGGGATCATGATATGTTTGAAGACTTGAAAGAATGTTGGTGTGTAGAGGGCAAGATAGAGAGTGAGAAAGCTGACACTGGAAAGATAGGCAGGGGCTAGAGCATGTAGGTTCCTGAAGCCCATGCCTAAGACTTCTAGGCTTGAGCCCAATAGGAATGAGAAGACATTTATGGATTTTAAGCTTGGAAGTGGGGGTGCTTGGAAGAAGTTGATAATATGATTGGATTCTTGTTTTAAAAAGATAACTTTGGCTGTAGAATAGATTGGAATGGGCCGGCGTGGATTCAGTGAGACCTGATAGGAATCTATATAGTTGCTAGTAGTAGATGTTGGTGGATAAGATAAGGATGATAGCTGTGAAGGAGATTTGGAATGGATAAATGTGGTAGATACTTTGGAACAGAAGCGATAGAACTTGCTGATGGTGTGCACATCAGGTTCTGGGGAGAGAAAGGTGTCAAAGACAATGCTTAGGTTTTTAGCTTCTGTTCTGATATAAGATATAATGGATGAGGCCCAGGTTTTGGGGAAAGAATTAGGAGTTATGTCTTGTGAGTACTGAGTCTGGGGTATTCAGGGAGAGATGTTGAGTAGGTAGTTGTTTATGCAAGTAAGCAGTTCAGAAGACAGGTCTAGACTGGAGATATAAATTTGTGATTTATTTATGTAAAAAAGCACCCTCCTGGCTAACACAGTGAAACCCCATCTCTACTAAAAATACAAAAAAATTAGCTGGGTGTGGTGGCAGGCACCTGTAGTCCCAGCTACTAGGGAGGCTGAGGCAGGAGAATGGTGTGAACCTGGGAGGCGGAGCTTGCAGTGAGCTGAGACCATGCCACTGAACTCCAGCCTGGGCAACAGAGAGACTCCGTCTCAAAAAAAAAAGGACCCTAACTTATCAGAGTGGAGTCAGGGTCCATAGAGCCACTGATATGATGCACTTTCTGAGAGGTGGAGAAAGGACTGGAGTTAGAGGTAAGAAAACAAATTTTGCATAACTGGTGACACCCGTGGGAGTGTTTGAACAATACCTGCCTATCAGTCCTAACATAAAATGGTTTGAGAACTGCTAGGCTGTAGGAAAAGGGCCATATGTCAGTGGTTGGTTCTATGAATCTAGCCCCAACTTACCTTTCTGTTGCTTCACACCTCCTCTGATCTGTTTGTGTACGTCGTCAGTGCTGTTCATACCTCTTCTTTCTTTGTTGCCTGAGCATGCCAGACACATTTCTTTCTCCATGTTTTTACATTTTCCCCACTCCTGAAGCACTTCTCTTACCCATCTCACTCCAGTCTAGGTCATTCTTCTACATCTAGCTTCTTTTTGAAACGTTCTCACATCACCATTCAAGAGTGGATCTCCTCTCCTTGTTTTAAAGGTCAAGGTTGTATTGTTGTCTATCTTTCTATAAGTTTTTATTTTATCGAGTGACATGTAAATTCTTTGACAAGAGGCATACTTTGTATTAAGTAAGCGCTTGTTACTTACTTATCTTTACACTTAGTGCCTTCTTTGCATATATGATTTTCAATCTTGCTTTCACAGTATGTAAGCCTGGCTTAGCCTTGAGAAAATGGGCCTTTACCTAGTTGTAATTTGAAATTGTGTTGTAGATAAGTGAGTGATTTTAATTTTGAGTGGGAGAATATGTATCAAATTGAAAACAGTAAAAATAAAGAAAATGCTCTGTGTATAAGAAAGCTTTCTTATTACATTAATTGAAAAAAGTATAGAACAGTGAGAATACCATGCTACCATTTGTGTTAAAGAGGTGGGACAAAATAGTATATTTATACTTGCTTTCATAGCACAAGGAACCTTTGGAAAAAATGTTCTTTTCTTCCTAACAAATGATGCTTGCACAATGGGACATTTGTATTCAAAAGAATTAACTGGACAAAGACCCTATGCCTTTTACAAAAATTAACTCAAAAAGGATTATGTACTTTAATGTAAAATGCAAAACTATAAAACTCCTAAAAGAAAACATAGGAGAAAATCTGCATAACCTTCGGTTCAGTGATAAGCTTTTAGGTACAACATGAATAGCATGAGCCATGAAAGAAAAAGTTGTTAAGTTAGATTTTTATTAAACCTTAAGCCTTCTGCTCTACCAGAAAGATTATTAAGAGATTAAAAAAACAAGTTATAGATTGGGAGAAATATTTGAAAAACACACATTTGAGGAAGGATTTATATCCAACATATATAAAGAACACTTGAAACTCAACAATAAGTAAACTCAACAATAAGTAAACCAATTTTTTAAAATAGGCAAAATATCTGAATAGATATCTTACTAAAGAAGATATGTAAATGGGAAATAAGCATATTACAGTGCTCAATATCATTTATCATTAGGGAAATGCTAATTAAAACAATGAGATACCATTACACACCAATTAGAATGGGTAAAATCCCAAAAAAAAAAAAAACCCCAACAATACCAATTGCTGGTGGGAATGAATAGCAACAGGAATTCTGTTTATTGCTGGTCTGAGCGTAATGTAGTACAGCCACTTTGGAAGACAGTTTGGCAGTTTCTTACAAAGCTAAACATAGTCTTATCACAAAAGCCAGGAATTGCACTTCTAGGTATTTACTGAATTGATTTGAAAACTTATTTTCACAAAAAATCCTGCATACAAACAGGAAGCAACCAAGTCCTTCAATAAGTAAATGGATAAATAAACTGTGGTACATCTATATGATGGAGTATTACTTAGCTATAAAAAGAAATGCATGATTAAGCCATGCAAAGACACAGGTGAAACTTTTTTTTTATGGTTGATCCTATTTGGATGGATCTTTAATGCATATTACTAAGTGAAAGAACCCAATATGAAAAGGCTGAATACTGTATCATTCCATTTATATGACATTCTGGAAAAAGCCAAAAAAAAAAAAAAAGATAAGAAAAAGATAACAGGCTGGGCGTGGTGGCTCACACTTGTAATCCCAGCACTTTGGGAGGCTGAGGCGGGCGGATCATGAGGTCAGGAGATCGAGACCACGGTGAAACCCCGTCTCTACTAAAAAATACAAAAAAAAAAAAAAAATTAGCCAGGCGTGGTGGCGGGCGCCTGTAGTCCAGCTACTCGAAGAGGCTGAGGCAGGAGAATGGTGGAACCCAGGAGGCGGAGCTTGCAGTGAGCCGAGATTGTGCCACTGCACTCCAGCCTGGGCGACAGAGCGAGACTCCGTCTCAAAAAAAAAAAAAAAAGATAACAAACAGATTAATGATTTCCAGGGGTTTGGGAGTTGGGGGAGTGTTAAATAGGTAAAGAGCAGAGGAATTTTTTAGGCAGTAGAACTATTGGGTGTAATTCTGTAATGGTGGACGCATGACACTATGCATATGTCAAAAGCCACAGAACCTTACAGCACTGAGAGTAAACCTCAATGTGTGCATATTTAAAAAAATCATTTAGGAAGTTAAGAGATCCCAGGATGGAATTCAGAATGTAACCGAATTATCTAACTGTATTACAAATGTGTGAAATAACCTCAACAATGGAGATTGGGGAAATAGGAGCTGACTTCTGGAACTTTGGAAATGAATGGAGTATGTAGGGCTAAAGGCTGAAGGAACTGTATATAGACACTTCATTTGAGTTGATACAGTTGTTTACCTGAGGGTATTGGTTAATGATATTAAAACCATTATACATGTATACAGAAAGCGAATAATTATGTAAATGGATAGTAGATTATGGGAGATTACAGATAAGCATGGGACAGAGACTAGAATTATCTATGTGATAACGGATTAGAGTTTAAGACATCAGTATGAATTCATGCTTAGCTTACTTTAGATACAAATGGATACATATAGAAATATTTATAGATATGTGTATATATGCTGATTGTTATACACACACATATATTTCTTTGCTCTGTTGGCTGAGAGAGCTCAGAAGCAACAATACCTTGTAGCCATGAGCACACATAGTGAGCAAATCTTGATTTCGAATACCATTCTCCAGTAAAAGGAACAAGGCTTCCTTGGAGAGACGGTTGATTTTAGGATTGGGTGGGGAAATATATAAGATGAGCCTTGAGCATCTTGAAGTACTAGAAAGTAAGGAAATGATCAAAACAAAATAAAACAAAACAAGAAACACGATGGGAGTAAGTCAAAGAAACCAGCTGAAAAATGTCCAACAGCTAAAG
This sequence comes from Symphalangus syndactylus, assembly GCF_028878055.3. Lineage (NCBI taxonomy): Eukaryota > Metazoa > Chordata > Mammalia > Primates > Hylobatidae > Symphalangus > Symphalangus syndactylus. The sequence continues at coordinate 35,403,514 of NC_072428.2, read as the reverse complement.
CTGGAACAATTTGAGCAACAAAATAAACAGTGTTGGATTATAACCCAAAGTAAAACATGATAACCTAGGAGTCCACACTGATATAATAAGTGTTTGAATAAATAAATAAATGAGAATAGATAAATCTCCCATGCAGTAAAATTCTAAGTAATTTATGTAAAATGAATATTTGCATTTCAATATTCCATCCTCAAGGAGGTGGAATATAACTCCTCACTCCTTAAGTGTCAGCTCCACAGAGTGTCTCCCTTCCAAAGAGGACAGTATAAAACTGGGAGGGGGAAGAGTATTTTTATAATGGAGAAAACTGACAAACATTTATCCAGGGAGATGAACCCTGACGGTAACATCAATAGTGATGTCATGTAGTAGAATGCGTTCTTAGATATGATACTGTGAGAATTGCACATTACTTCTATGGTATTCCTCCCCAAAAGTCACAACCCTAGTATAATTATGAGAAAAGTTAGACAAATCCCGATTGTCAGATATTTTACCAAATACCTGGCCAGTACTCCTCACAAGTGTCAAGGTCATAAAAAAACAAGGCAAGTCTGAACTGGCACAGCTCTAAGGAGCCTGAGGAGGCGTGACAAACAAATGTATTGTAGCATCCTAGATAGGAATGTGGAACCTCGAAAGGGTATTAGGTAAAAACTAAGAAAATCTAAATAAAATATAGACTTGGCTAATAATCTATTAATATTGGTTCATTAATAGGGCAGACTGGGTGTGGGCTATGTGGAAACTATTTTTGTAATTTTCTGCAAATATAAAACTAAAAGAGTTTATCATAAAAAGTTTGTACAAATACATGGGACATGAACACTAGTTGCCTATGAGGGTTGTTGGATACTGGGAAGACGGTACAGGATGGGAGGGAAATTTTTCACTGAGTACCTTTATAGATGTATCAGTTTATTTCTGAACAACGGAAATAAAAAATTTGGAAAACTGAAGATTATATTTCTCGTTTGGGAACAATAATATTTCTTCTTTAAGCATTTTAGATAAAATTTAGAAACAAGTATAGAAAGTGCTACATATGTTTTGGTCGTTAGTACAATTACCATTACCACTACAACTACAACCACCATACTACATTTAGTGCCTATTTCCTAAATCTTGCTATTCATAAACATCTTAATTTTGAGTTCCTGGAGATCCGAAGTTATACCTTAGTCTTAAGATGCAGTTGTGCAATTCCAAGCTTAGTGCATTCGGCTTGGTTGCTTAATAAATGTTTTTATTTGACTTTATTTGCAGGCCTTGACAATCAAAACCAAATGATTCCTCTCCCCTTGTCCTGCTAAATTAGCTTATTTTTTTTTAAGTGTATTCTGCCACTAATTTTATTTTTCTATCTTAACTTGCCTGAAGTTTCATGTATTTTTCCTGGTTCTCCAGGGAAGTTAGAAGCCAGCCTTTACTTTGTTAAATACAGCATGGCTAATACCATGTGGATTTTTAAAGAGTGTAATAGAACAGTTTTGAATGGGCATAAAGAGCCTGAGTTTTACATTTCATTTAACAGTGAGTGTTTTATTTTCAATAACAAAGGCAGTTTGTAATTGCTGTCACGATTAATCTCTTGCTATATGTTTGCTAAGAGGATTGAGTACAGAACTAATATGTAACCTTACAACTACAAGTAAAAATCACCAGATCTAGACTAAACAAGAGAAAGGGGGAGGCAGAAAAGCACTTCTTTATGAGAAAAGGCAGAATGAGTGTGCTTTCAGCAGCATCACACCTTTGTAAGGCTGTTTATTTTCATGTATATAGAAAGATGAAGGGAAATCATAATCAGTATTGGATACTAGGCAGTTTACAAGGCGATTTACAAACATATGTCATTTTATTCTCAAAAGAAATCTGTGAAGTAGATGTTTATTTTCAACTAGATGAAGAAAAGAAGGCTTAGGGAAATGGTGTGTCCTGCCCACATTCACACATGGATTGAATGGCAGAGGGGAGGGATTGATCACAAGATGTCTGGGTTCGGAAGCCTCTTTACACCTAGCATATTTTTTTCTGGTATATATTCTGTTTCCATATTGCTCTGAATAAAGGAAACAGAAGTTGAGAGTACCAGAAGTTTGTCTGGGAAAATCAGGACTTTAGTTTAGTCAAATAGCTCTGTAGCCTTAAAGGGCACATGGACCTGGAACCCAAAGATACCTGATTCGTGAAAGAACCACCAACGGGGCCACTTCCATTTGTGTAAACAAGAAGCTTGAGGCCAAAATGTTTGGGTTTGATACGAGAAAAATAATAGGTTAATGAGAAAGATATTGAAGTAGTCCTAAGGTATTTATTTCTTTAAGTAGCCTCTGAAAACCGTGTATTTTAAAACATATAATGCTTTATTTATATTAAATTACATTTTTGGTAGAATTCCATTTTTATAAATTAAAAGAAAACGTATAGTTATATATCTGTGGTGCCATTTATAGGCAGAAAATCAACATTTTGGGATTTGGTTATCTGGCCAATGACCCAGGCATTTAGTAGAAACATGCTTAAGTTAATAGTTTTAATTTTTAAAGGTATAATAAAAATCTGTATACCTGAAGATAGAGTGTTCCAGTTTCTATTGATGTATAAAAAAACTACCCCAAAACTTTTGCTAATAGTTTCTGTGGATCAGGAATTTGGACAGAGCCCAGAAAGGATGGCTTATCTCTATTCCACCACTTTGGGCAGGCCAGCTGGAGGTGTCTTCACTCATAAAGCTGGTGTTTATAATGGCTTTTGGCTGGGATCCCAGTTGGGATTGTCAACTAGAGCACCTACATGCCACCTCCCCAGTACGGTCTGGACTTCCTCACAGCAAGGTGGCCTCAGGGTAGTTGGACTTCTTACAAGGTGACTTAGGGATTAAAGCACAAGTGTTCTGGTAAACAAGATAGAAACTGCGTTTTGACATTTATGGAAGTCACCAAGCATTACTTTTGCCCTTAAAATACTTACAAGTCCATCCAGGTTCAAGGGGAGGAGACACAGTTCCCACCTTTCAAGGTAAGGAATGTGAAGTTCACATTGTAGAAGAGAATGCAAGATGGGAGATGTTGTGACTGAAAATACAGTTTTCCCAACAGAATATTAAGCCATGTAATTCAGGTTGTCTGTGGTATACAGGACAGGAGATGCCTGTGTTCATGCCTGCTGCCATTTCGTTTTACTTATAGACTAGCAATAACTTGTGCCCATTGTTACTTTTCAGCGTTTTTTCTTTTTGCCTTTCTTCGGTTTTATGTTTCTGTACCTCTCTTTACTGACTCAAGGTAGACTAGTAATCTCTAAATTTCATTGCTTATTATCAGTAAAAGTTTATTTTTGTTTACTTCCCAGTTCAATGTTAATCTGCATGAGGAAAGGTATCTCTGCTCCATGAAGTCATTTATAGACCCAGACTTTTTCCACCATATGGTGCCACCACCCAATAAGGCCTCAGAATTCTCCACTGGATGTCCACTACTGGTGTGGATAAGGCACATCCTCTGTTAACTGTTTTGGCCTGGACATAATACACAGCACCTCTGCTCATGTTGTTTTTTTTTGTTTTGTTTTGTTTTTTTTTGGTGACAGCTACTCATGTGGTCCCTCCTAGATTCAAGGGAACTGGGAATATACTTTAGGGTGTGCCCAGTGTGCAGGGAGAAGGCGGGGTATAGATATTGGCTACATCTGCTACACTTACCTCTCCTTCCTCTCTCCTCCAGGCTGATAAGGAGTCAGGAGCCTGAATGTTGACATAATATCAAGAATAGAATGAGACTAATTGACCAACCAATCAGATGCAAATTAGCATAAGAATTCTCGTAATTTAGACCTGAGCTGGACTTTAAAAACTATTTAGTTCAATAGTTTAAAACTATTGTTGGAGGTGGATCTCTTTTATCCAGATGAAATCTTACGGGACACTCCAATTTATGTAATAGATGGCAGTGAAGTTGCTCTGGTTCAAAAAGGTTATAGGCCTCGTCTTTTCCCTCTGCTATAGACTCTAAGAGCCTTTTGAGGAATCCTAGGGCTTTGCGGATCAGATATAATTACTTTATTTAAGACACATTAAAAAACTGAAGCACAGAGGGGCAGGGACGTGATATGCCAAAAATTACATGGTTTGTCTGGCAGGTTTAAGGTTGCAACTCAAGCTTCAGTAGTCCCACTACTATTTACTTAAAAATGGTGGTACTGCCTCTTTTTCAGGACACATAGTCATTGAGACCCCTGGTCTAAGGTGGGGCACGGTATACCTGCCTTGTGTTGTTGGCTTAATCTCTTTATTAGCCAAATAGTGGACTTAGGACCAGGAAAGAGACAGGAGCTTCAGCATGGGCTGGGCGCTGTGGCTCACGCCTCTAATCCCAGCAGTTTGGGAGGCTGAGGTGGGCGGATCGCTTGAGATCAGAAGTTCGAGACCAGCCTGGCCAACATGGTGAAACCCTGTCTCTACTAAAAATACAAAAATTAACCAGGCATGGTGGCGGGGTGCCTGTAGTCCCAGCTACTCAGGAGGCTGAGCCAGAAGAATGGCTTGAATGTGGGAGGTGGAGGTTGCAGTGAGCCAAGATTGTGCCACTGCAGCCTGGGCAACAGAGTGAGACTCTGTTTTAAAAAAAAAAAAAAAAAAACTTCAGCATGAACAACTGTGGCATTTTTTTCCAGAGTGATAAGATAGCATAAAGAATGAGGGATAGCACCTGGGTCTGCAATAGTCTGACTTGGCAGCATACCTTGACTGAGGGCATCATGAGAACCATGGATGGAGGCTGCCTGAGTTCACTTGAACTGTTTTTTCCTCTGACCCTGATGTGATCATGCCACTGTATCCAGTGAGCCTGGAAATAGACTGCTTTTGTTTAAATCCCAGATCTGTTCTTATCTACCCATACAAACTTGGGCAAGTTATTTAATCTTTCTGTATTTTGGTTTCATCTTTTATAAAATAGGGATGATAATAGTTGGTAATTTTTAAGGTTGTTATGAGGATTACGTGAGGAAATATTTGCAGACTAGTGCCCGGCCCATAGTCACGACTATAGAAATATTTGTTAAAACAAGTAAAATATCTTACAGGTTTGTGGTAGGAATTATTTTGATATGAAAAAGACAGACCTAAAGGCAGTTCTCCTAGTAATGATTAGTACTCAATAGGTATTGGCTATTATTACATAAATAATGTTAGCTATATTGTTTTTGTTATCATTGTTATTATTATTGCCCATAAAAATAGAGTTACCCTTTATTGAGGTCCTACAAAATTGTAGGCACTATGCTGGGAAACTTATTTTTTTCATCATCTTTAGGATTTTCCAGGATTTGTGGAAATGATCTACCCAGGTACTCTCTCTCTATATGTGGTGGCTTATTCCTTTTATAGAAAGTAGCTGGACACCTGCCTGGGTTTCTGTCTATCTGGAGAGTCCTGCTAGGGGTACACACTGGGAAAGGGTGTCATCTTGTTTCCCAAATCCATTTTGCTTTGACCTCCCCACCTAGACTCCTAGGAAGCAATGGTTTATTCAGGGCCACAGAAAAATCATTGTTGGAATGTAAGCAGGTACTGCACTAACTCTGGAGCCCTTTGGGTGTGATACATTTCTCTAAATAGCTAGTATATATCCTTGTAGAATAACTGGAAAAGAGACCTTTTCTAAGAAATGTTTTACCTTTACTTGTGATTTAGTGCTGGATGCCATCTAAAATTAACTTTCACTGTTTTCACTCTTGTACACAGAAGCTACATAATTCATCCAGCAATAATCACTTTAACATTTTGAATATATCTAGCCCTTCTATTATATATATAAAATATATTTTATATATTATATAAATATAAAATTTTATATAAATATGTGAAGATAAAATTTTATTATAAATATATCAATATAAAATTATATTATATTTTATATTATATATTTTAATATTATGTATGTAATCTCAAAATAGGATACCTTTGGTATCAATTTTGGGGAAAATGATAAAAATTTTAATAAAAATAACTTGATTGATCTTTACCTATATTTTTAGAATTATTGTTCCTGAATTTATTTCCAGATCTACTAAGGAATTCAGATAGTCTTACGAAAATTGACTTCAGTTCATGGTAATACTGATTGTACCTGATACCCAAGGGTGGACCTTTGGGGAATTATGCATGTTGATTCTGGGTAGGGTCTACCTTGCACTTAAGCAAAGGCCTGGGCTTAAAAAATGCAGCTAAGTAAATACAGGATGGAAAAGATTTGCCTTCATAACATTTTGTGTGAAAGGTCTTGGGGTGTTAGTTGATGGGAAAGTCAGTGTAGGCATAGTTGTGCACAGCTCAGAGCAAAGCAGGTGATAGTGTCACTGTACTTTGCATTAGAGCACATCTGTACGAGTGCCTTTATTCCTGAATGCTGTATTTAAGTGGAAAATTGATTCATTTGACCATGCCTAGTGCATGGTGGCCAACATGGGGAAGGCTGCAAAGAGGAAGAAGGCAGAATCCTTGTCCAGGAGGGGCTCATAGTTCAGATGGAGATGGGAGTATAAAGGAAGGAGCCAGGGATGCTTGGCTTGAAAAAGAAGAGGGAATATCACTGATGTTTTCAAATATTTGCAGGATGAGCAGACTTTTCTGGGAGCGAAGGCAGTTTGTTGGAACAACACACTTGGCTGAGGTCCAAGGCTAAGGGCTTGCAAAATCTTTTGCTTACAAAATCTGGCTTATAGTTTTATCATTTATACGGCTGCCCTCCCCAGAGACTCTTGAAAAGACCCCAATACACCTGAGTCCTGAAGAATGAGGACTGGTGAGGGGTAGATTGCTCACTAGATACCAGCCTACTGTCACTTCCAGTGTCCTCCTTCTACCTGGCAGCACCACATGGCTCCTATTCACTTGCTCGTAGCATCAAACTTCTGCTCCCCTCATGACCAGCTGGCCAGGAAGTAAGGCAACACCTGGCATACTACCATAGTGCTTCTTAAACGCAGATGTAAACATAGAACATGAATCATCTGGGAGTTTTGTTGAAATGCAGATTCTGCCGCAGTAGACCTTGGGGGTATCCCAATAATCTGAATTTCCACAGGCGATACTACTATTGGTGGTCTATAGCCCACCCTGAGTCACAAGATTCTACTAGAAAACATGAGTCTTCCCTCCGGGCTACAGCCAAATTCCATCAGGCCAAATGACTTTCTGCTCAGAGTTGCCTCACATCTTTATTTGTAGAGCATTACTGCCTGGAAATATTGCCTTATTTTCCTCCCAGCCCTCGTGAAAGAATTTTATCCAGATGTCGCTTAGCCATACAGTGTTTTTATTATTGCTAAGGCCGCTTCAGCAGTTATCTGACATGTTTTTTCAAAAATATATCATCTTGATTTTCATCCAAGTTGCGTGAGATGCAGCACTTTTTGAATATGTGCAGGATGTGGCCAGAAACTTTAGTCTAAAATACAAGTATCATTTGCCTGACATTAGGACAGACTTCTTTTCTCAGAGCTATATATTTATGATTACCCCAATGTAATCACTGACACCAGTGCTTTACAAAGTGATCTTTAAGAGATCTGTTTATAATACACTGAACACTTGCTCAATGAGGCCACAACCCCAAGAATAATGATGAAATCTGGTTAAATGTATTTGCCTCCCTGTTTAATGATTCCATCAGGTGACTTCTAGGAGAATTTCTAGTTGTCATTGATTGAAGCCCTTTCAAGTTCATGTCCCTTCCCCCAGTAGTTGATTATTGGTCAAAGTAAAGTAATTGAGAGATTTCTCATGATGTGTGAATCCTGGTAAGATCTCGAATATAAGCTCGTGGTGCATTTCTACACAGGTGCTAAAGGGTCTTGGGCAAGATACTTAATATCTTTGATCATCTATAAAATAGGGATAGTGAAATCTACCTTAAAGAAATTAAAAAGATGATGTCTATGAAAGCACTTGCCATATTCCTGGCACATGACAATCATTCATTAAATGACTTTTCTTGCCTCCTCGTTTGTTCCTTTTAGGCCATTTTCCACCTTTTTTTGGGGGGTGGGGGAGGTACATATTTTACTTCCTTCTTCACTAGTCACAAAGCACCTTCAGAAGTGGGATATATATTTTAAACCCCTTTTTAGTTTTTCATTATGTGTTCAGTAAAGACATGTTGAATGAATTAATGAATGGCCAATAGTCTGTAACATCTTCTTGACCTCTAAGTTCTCTGATTGTTTGATTCTTCAGTGTTCTAACAACTTAGAAGAAACTGGAGAATTCCCTTAAAATAAATGTCTTCTTTGTTAAAGCATTTCCTTTTGTGCAGTCTTATAAAGTATGTATTACATAAATTATTACTAATAAGTATGAACCTGGGCCTAGAAGCTGGCTGCTATGGTATAAATAACCTCTTTTAGTTTATGACCTTGGGCATGATTCTTTGTACTGGTGCAAATGAGGTGGGTCAGAGGCTGGTCTCGACTCTCTGCTTGCCCTTCACTGTTTACTTTGGAAAGATCTGTGAAAGATGAGCAAGAAATATGTATTTGTTCTTTGGCATGACTTTTGGGATTCAGGCACAACAGAGGCTGAGTTTCCTGATATATTCATTTTAGAATGAATGGTCTTATGAGTAGAATATACTCATAGAAGATGCATTTTGTCTTTTAGATTAAATACAGTTTGGCTCGTGGGGTTAGCCAGCTCAGTGGATTAGAATAGAAGCAGCAGGCCCTTCCAAATCTAGGGATTAAGCCTAGTTACCTGTCTAGGCGAATCGCTCTGGAGTTGCCCGTATGAATGAGTTGTTGGAGTTAGTGCCTGGTGAGGCTATCCTCACCACTTTGTCATCATGCCTCCGGGATGGGCAACAAACTGGCAGAAAGTGCACACACTGTCAAATTTAGATCTAAGTTTAAATCTGGTTTGGGTATGTTTAATCCTTAATCTCAGTTTTTAAGTTTTTTAAAAAAGATAACACCAGTCTCATAGGTTTTCTGAGTGATAAATTAGTATATGTGAAATACCTAGTGCAAGCCCTGGCAGTGAGATCAGGCCCAATGTTGATGACAATGACACATTTCAGAAGAGAGGCATAGGAAACAAAATAGTTTTGGTACCTGTGAAAGTACCAGCCCTGTTGTGTGCCTGAGGAGTGTCCCAGAATTGCTTATAGCATTTTATGACTGAAGTGCAGACCACAGTGGTAAGGCTAAGAATTTCTTATGGGTTTGAAAAACAGGATCATAATCTTGGAAAAGAAAAAACTTAATTGCATATTTCATTCTCTGATAATTTGAAATACTAATTCTTATGTGACTAGCTTCAACATTTTCTCCCCTACTCATTATCTAGGAATTGTTATTCAATTATATCTTTTTGTTTACAGAGAAGAAAAAAGACTAATCTTTTCATTCTGACAATGTATTTCAATCCCTGATGTCCAACATGACTTCTATTTCCCTTTAGTTGTTGAAAAAGTAAAGATAATAGTTCTAAAAATAACCATCAATAGATCCATTCCACATGAATGGCCTGTTTTAGACATTCATGGAATGAGGGTTCTGATTTGTACTTTGAAGTATTTAAGAAACACTGCACTGAGTTTTGCTAATTAGCTGTGGCTTGTTACCTCACGGTGGATCAATTGATCTCTGTTTCAGAGGCTCAAGATGTTGTCATGAGGGTTCTCAGACAATAGATTCATTGGGTGTCCTACAGTGAATTGATTTTAGGTCTTGGCTCTTTGTGCCATGTTTAGCTAATTTTAGATTGTGAGAGACCTGGTAGTAAGGGGTTGAGGGATTGATGATGGCTGTGATATCCAGAACTAAAATAAAACAAATGTTTGTTCCTTTACATACAGCTATTTTGAACTGGAGAGCAGCGGCCTGAGGGATGAGATTCGGTATCATTACATACACAATGGGAAGCCAAGGACAGAGGCACTTCCTTACCGGATGGCAGATGGACGATGGCACAAGGTTGCACTGTCAGTTAGCGCCTCTCATCTCCTGCTCCATGTCGACTGTAACAGGTATTTCTTTGTCTTTGAGCATTGCTGATTCTGCCCTTGAAATCAAGCAATGGAAAAGGGGAAAAAATATCAAATTCCTTCAAGACTTGCCAGGAAACAAACACCAAGGGACCCTAATTGTAATTTAACCTACCAAATAGGGACATTAGGCATGCTGAAATGACCAACTGTGATATGATAAGAAAACAGTTCATTAAGATGAAACTGTATCCCGTGATTAGGAGCAAATGTACAAAAGGTTGATTGCAGATTGGGGAATAGTAAGTGCACCTCAGTGTGCTCCAGGCACTGGCTGGAATTTCATGGAGCTGTGATCACAGTTAACGGTGATATATTGTTGTTGAGTTCATTCCACTTGGAAGCGAATAGGCTTGTCTACCTTGGAATGAATCTGAGAAGCCTGTGCCACTGAAGCAGCTAATTCTATTTCACTTCATCAAGCTCACCTTTGCTTAAATATCTTTTCCAAATGGAGGCTTCTTAAAGAGGCTGTTCTTTGAGCCTTTTGGAATTGATGCCATGTATTTTCTCCAGAGGAATGAGCCTTCCAGCTTGTCAGGGGATGGTGGGACTAGGGGGTTTCACAGGAGGTTTTGGGTTGGGGTGGGATGGAAATGTTGTCTCCCTTGTCTGTCACTGGAGCCAGGTTTAATGAAAATTGAAGAATGAGGGAGACCACTGGTTTCTATTGGATCATTTATGGCTGGACAGCTGGATAATGGTGTTCAAGGGGAACATTTCTATCTCTCCATAACCCACTGAAAATCCTTATGGATAGTGACCCAAGTCCAATTACAGAGATTTTTTTGCGTTCTGAGCAGTGCCCATGCATTGTTGATTCTCAGTAATGATGCCATCAAAGTTAAAATGACTTTTCAGCCACACAAGGCTTGCTCCCCTGAACCCAGGATAAAGAACAGGCATATTGGGGATAGCCTCCCTTCCAAAAACCATCAAGAGGAGAGATGTTCCAAGGTCAGTCAGCTTCAGATCGCATTTCTCATGAGGAGATGCTTGAATGTGCCTGCCACTCTGGCACTGCAGTCTCTTTTAGAAGAGTTGGAAGGGCAGGGAACTGTTGTCAGGCTCAAGGGAGGGTTTGCCATCTTGAGGTGAGTCTTGGTCCATTTTGATGTGACCTATTTAAGGTGCTTTTTAGACTTCTGAAGAATTGTGGTTTCCACCAGATATAATAAGTATGTCTGGACAGAGTTTCCATAGAAACCACTAGCTCCTTTGTACCCTGCAGACTGGGGCTCGCCAGCCTGGATAAAGCCAATGCTTAGCTGCTATATCCATTTTCACTTTCAAGAGCTCATTGCCCCCTTCAATTCTCTAGAATTAAAGTGGCCTGTCAGGCAACACTCCTATGACCCACTGTGACCTACCACCCACATGCTGTCCAAATGGGATTGCGGAGGAAGAGCCCTGCTTGTCCTTCTAAGCCACAGGACAGAAAGAGGCCACAAAACCCTAGTTTAGTAATTTCCAACTTAAGAGTCCTGGAGATACTGCTGTTTTCTTGCTATGCAGTTTTTTGTTTCTTCCTTCCAAAAATTTTACTCTGTTTTCTGACATTCTTCTCTCTGGAGAAGTTCTTAGGTGGTGCTTGGCCTTTAGTGCTCAGTCCATATTTGTGGTGGTGGTTGTTATTTACGCTGCATATCAATGGCACCTCTTTGACCCTGCCTTCAGACTTTCATACTCTGTACATCCTTCATGGCAACCATGACCTCTCTACCAGGAGAGTGAGAAGAGGATGGGAGATCTGTAGTTCACAGTATTCTTTAGAGTCATTGCCATTTATAAAGAATTGACCGAGGGTATTCCAAATATTCCTTCTGTTTTCTTAATATTTTTCATACTTTGGCTTGTGGCATAACATGTCCCTTATGTAAGATCTTGAAGGGAAAACTTATGAAGTTGCTGCTAGTTAATGATTCTTAGACTCTAAACACAAATGCGTTTTTCAGGTAGGTCAGGAGAAAAAATGGCCCCAAAAGACTGAGTCATAAGAAAAGTAAATTTTGATTTTCATGTAGGAAAAGTCTAGAAACATGGTTCCAAAATCTGACTATACCTAAGAATTACCTGGGGAACATATTAAAAAAATGGATAACCAGGCTTTGCCTCTGACCTACTGGATTAGATTCCATGAGGGTGGAACCTGAGAAGCAATATTTTTAATAAGCCCTCCATATAGGTTCCATGCGGGCAGTCTACCCTTGGTGCATGGCCTGGCATTTCAAAACCACTGGTTTAGAAAGAGGGGAAGGAATTTGGTGGAGAGGCTGGGCTACAACAAATAAATGAAGTCTTGGAAGACCAGTTACCTGAAGGAGGGTAAGAAGGAGAAAAGGATTAAGGAGAGGGTAGTGTCTAATGCATGAAACAAACTTTACCTTCTTCACAAGTTTCTTCCCAGCCAGAACTTGCCAACTTTACAGTAGCAGAAGCTCTGTCCCATATATCAAGATGCTGGTTCTATCACTTTTAGTCTCAGCCACCCTCATAGAGAGTGAATTTCAGCTATCCATTACTACTTTGTGATTCTTATTTTTTGATCCCTGTTACTCTTAGAGTTTTTCTCAACCTTTCACCCAGTAGTGTTCTGCTAATTAGAGCATGAAAGGAGATGATGTTAGATAACATTTGAATGTTGATTGTGCTAGGCACAGTGCTGTGTACTTTACATAGATTAACTTATTCCATATTCATCCTATTAGTTTTTCCTCTTTTTAAGATGAGGAAACTGAGGTTATATATTTGTCTGTAATCCTGCTACTAATAAATGGCAGCACCAGGATTTGAACCCAAGTTTGACCTATGAGTGTCTGCATCTAGCTACTATTAAGCTATTTAGCCCAATAGTGGGGACCATTGAGACACTTTATTTGGTACATGAGGGAAGGCCAAGATTCAATGTGAGCAGTTTGTTCCTTTCTAGTATTTCCCTGTCACATGTCTTATATTGCTAATCCTGGGAGCTGCTTGGAAAGATGTGAAATCTAATTGATGGAACCCTTTGCATTGGTGCTGGAGAAGAGATATACATTTATTGAGCCTCTACTATAGGCCAGGTAATGTTCTAGTAATAGTATTCCTTAGGATAACCCTATGGGGACAGTTTTACTAGACCCATTTTGCATATTTGCAAATAGAAAAGCTCAAGATAAATAACTAGGTGTCAATCACATAATACAATAAGCATATAACCAAAACTTTGAGTCTGAATCTATCTCCAAAACCTTAGTCTAACCCACCCTCCAGGTCACCTCCATAGTGTGCTAATGACACGTACTGCCAAAGACAAGGTCACAACCACACCAGGGAGTCTTCCCACGGGAGAGATATTACAGAAGGTTCAGGGACCATGAAAACATCTAAAATCAAGAAGAGATTTCCCAGATAATTCCATTGCTCTGAGGAATATTAATGTGGCAGGATTTTGCACATTATTTTTTAAGGTCAGAATTGAGAAACAGGTTTTTCAGACCTAATTGTACAAATTGTCACAAGAAAAGCAACTGCTATTTTAGTTGGTAGTTCAACACTTTCTGCTTGCTACTGAGACACTTTTCTCCTTGCTTCAGCTGTTTAGCTGGGCCTAGTTAGAAGTTCCTGATGTGTGGATAGCAGGTTACTTGAAGTTAGAAACATAAAAGGAACCATTCAGTTGGGTGGGCAGACTGATTATCTCCATTGCCTTGGGTTTTTCTCTGGCTGCCTTTTATATTAAGAGTTGCCAACAAAGCCTAGAATGAAACCTGAACAAACCTTTCTTAGATTCACCCTCTCCCTTCTCAGCTCACTTTACAGCCTGTCTCTATTACTCAAAGGACAGAATCCACCAACATCTGGGATTCAGTGCATAAGCAACCTTTCCCTTTCACAACAAAATGAATTTTATTTCCTTCTCTTTATTTGTAAGTTTTAATTTTCATTCAGCCCATCAAATTTATTTATTGGGCACACTATCTCTGCCAGGCTGTGTAGGATACAAGGAAATAAGAGTCCTTGCCATCAGGAAGTTCTTGTCTTATTCATTTAGTCATTTTAAATTTGTTCTGAAACCACCAGAGCCCCTCACAGTGATTGGGCCTAGTCCTTGGTGATTGGACTAGGCCCAATCACTGTGAGGGGCTCTGGTGGTTTCAGAAGGAATTTAAAATGACTAAATGAATAAGACAAGAACTTCCTGATGGCAAGAGGAAGCCTGGATGCAGACAAGAGCCCTGTAAGCAGGCTGATTTGATAACTCACAATGGCAGCTGAACAATGGAAAGAACTGGAAACAGTGAACTCCCAGCATCTTGGTCTTGAAGTGACAGTGGAGCTGAGCTCCTCAGCAGCTAAGAGATGGATGGCTTTTAATTCACCCAGCCTTTGGCCACCACTTTGTGTAATATGCAGGCATCCCTACCCTGTGTTAACCTCCTTATGCCTCATTGCTGGAAAAATTCAGCTCTTAAGTGCAGTCTATCACATTTCAACTTAGCTCTTATATTTTCAGACTTGTTCAAATGTGTATGGCACATACACACACATCTGCAGCCCGATTGTCACCTTGACAGGGAGTTAACAAGTGATTAGTCTAGACTAGACTAAACATATTTAGCTTTTACTTTTTAACACATGCTATTTATTATCCACAGAGCACATCCAATTTTTGCATACAACTGATCTTGAAAAGCATGCAGAATCCAACACTAAACTTGCTACAAATCACTGAATGAGTCAGTAATTCAAGGTTTCTATCTAAAATTTCAGAGTAATTTCAGAATGTGAGCATCTGTTTATATGTGTAGACTTTTCATAATGAAATCTGTTGATATGGCATCTTCCTTCCAGAAAGCTCTGCAACTACTTACCAACATATTATTTAACCTTGTACTTTTTGAGGTGGTTAAATCACAAGTATAATGCATGACATTGGTTTTATACAAGCATTTCTGCTGTAGTATGCAGAGGGAAATTAAGAGATGACTATCAAAGGTCTTAGCTTTCAAGAGAGCCAGGCTGAGACTCTCAATCTCCTGGTTCTCCAATTGATGTGCTCTTCACTTCATAAACAGAAATACAAGAGCACAACTCATTATCAAAATTAATTAAAATAAAATTGGAAGCTAGCACATGCCTCATGTCAAACTAACAAAGCAGCTTCAGGTTGTCTAGGAAGAGATGGGAAGCAAGCTAGGAAGATAGGACATACTTGTGTGTAAATTTAAGTAACAGTACAAGGCAAGAGATGTGGTAAGGCAGTCAGTATATGATGTATTGCTGGATTTCTGGTAGAGGCAATCAGGTCTGGGAGATCACAGTAGGGGAAGCTCCTGGGGGGGACTTGGAGTAACCTCTCAATTTCTTACCAGCCTGGGTGAAAATGCATGACAATCTCTACAGCTTTATCGTTTCACCGTTATGTGATCTGATTCTGTACCAGTCACCATGAGTCAGGCTTAGAACAAGGTTTATCTCACAGGCATAACAGTGCTAAATCTAGTGTGGTGAGAGAAAAGCATGTATGGGTAAGTAGTATCGAGTTGGTAGTGAGGGAAGGTCTGTAGGGAGAGACAGAGAAGGAAGTGTGGGGGAGGGGAGGAAAAGGAAAGATTTGTCTTCCATGTTTCATATTTGAGGCATTTGCGCTCCGTAGTTTAATCTAGATGGAAACACATTTTGGACCCTAGTCTTGGTTTTGCCATTTATAAAATGTGATTTTTATGTAATGATGCAGGAGTGTGAAAGCAAGAAATCTTTGTCTAATTTTCTCATTCATTCATTCATTCATTCACTCATTTATATGCCAGAAACTGCGCTTGCATCTGTAAAATGGCGGTAATATGAATTCTTCTACCATAGGGTTGTGGTAGGAATTTAGCTAGGGGGTATATGCCAAATCCTCTGAAAATGTTAAGCTTCTGTGTGAACATATAACATCATTAAGCACAACAGACATGTACCATCATATAGAGAAGGTTTTAATATATTGTACTGAAAATGAGTAACATTTAGTCAAATTTTTACCTCTGTAAAAATAGTGGCTTATATCCCATGGATTCAGGACATAATGTGTAATGTAGATTCACTGAAAAATGTGAGGTTTCTGAGGTTATTCTACTTTCCAGATCCTAAGCAAGGTTCGCCAGTAGTTTGTCTTTGAGTTCTCTGGTCTGTAGTGCAGCACAGTATTTCATGCTTTTTACACCAATAGAATCACTTTAAAAATTTGTAACTGAGGCAGAGTGGGGAAGGAAATACCTCCTCCTATGTAAAATTTTTTGTTGATCCTGGCAGGGCTTTGAGAAAGTGACATGCCCTCTTTCCCTTTTTATTCCCGTGAGGAGTGGTTCAGAAATTTACTCCCCACCACTCATGAGGCAAAATTATCATGGCTTTTATGAAAGGATGTAAAGTTTTGACTTTACAAATGAGGGAACTCATTTGCTCTAATTTTCTGGATGTTCTAAAGCCCACATGGATGAGCAAAATGTGTACTATTTGCTTCTCCACTTTGAAAGTCTGGCTTTTTAGCACAAAAATGCTCTTGACTGAAAACTTGAACTGAAAGAAATTGGTATCACCCTGGGCAAGTCCAAGTCCTTTACTGTCTCTGGGCTTTAGCTTCCTAAGTATACAATGTGGGGCTAGGACTAGGTGACTTTTAAGTCTTCTTCCAACTCTAGACTTCTGGGTGTATCTCCTTCTGATTCTGTCTCATCACAAGTCTTATTTCAGGGCTTGCATTCCCCTCCCCCTTTAGCACCATGGAGAACAACTTAGCTTGTCCTTTTCAAAGTGCCACTTCTGTAGTGGACCTGCAGGGGTTTGCAATCATCTGAATTTATATGTGAGTTGGCAGTGCAACATGCTGCTGATGAGCAAAGACCAAAGCCCACTTCTCCTGGATGCTCACTCTCTCTTTTTTTAATCACTTGCTGGAGTAGATACTGAATATGTACTTTTGGATGCTAATGGATGCTGGCCTTTTCTTCTCTGCACCTTGTGCTCTTTCTTCCTGAGTTCTCTGCCTCAGACATGTGACAGTGCACAGACCGTGTGGGATGCAGGCTTTTCTGGCCATGGAGGCCTTGGTAGCTCGGTGACCTACAAGACAGAGGGCAGTGCACAGTAGCAAGCAGATGATGGATAGTTGTGCTCTGAAAGACATACATCCTCTGAATGCTGAAGTAAAAGAAGCCTTGGATGCTGCTAAGTCACAGAGATTTAAATAACAGGAAATAGAGCTAATGTTAAAGATATAGATGGCCAATATAATACTTTCAAAATGAGATTTTCAGGCAAAATAGAGAGTGTCTGCTTAATTGCTAAGGCAGCCTGACCATTGCAGTATTGGATATCTCATTCTGACTGAGACCCCACATTTCTACTCATGCTATGTACCCTGTGGTGTATTCACGTCAACTTCATTAGGTGGATTCCAAGTTTAACCTTGGCTTATGTTCTATTAACATCAGTAGCAGACCTATTTCTAATTTTTAAGAACCTTCAACTTTTTCTTTTTTTTTTTTTTCCTGGTAGGTTTAAATATGCCTTTCATTAATGATTGCCTCAATGGCAAAGAGAGTTAGGAGGTGTAAGGATTAATTGAAGTGGAAGATGAGAGAGTGACCTGCATTTTTCTCCATCCACTTGCACTCCTGGGCTTTCAAGTTTGCAAATAGAAAGAACTGGGAAAAAAATACAATAGACTTTTTCCTTTATCTGATGGTTTGTTGGCTACCTGAGGCAACAAGTGGATTGAAAAGAAAGCATTTTGTTGCATACGTGAGGCCTGAGATGTGTTAGAATAGAGAGGAAAATAAGACTTCATTTCCAGCTCATAGTGATGTCATCTACCTGCCTTCAGTCACATCTCACATTGTCATTGTATTACATGGACATGGGTCTATATAGATGAATGGAGGGGGAAAATATGCTGCAAGAGAAAAATATATTTTCTGACAGGAAAAAATATTGATGCTTGCATCTTTATTGTTGTAATTTTGCTCTATTTTTGATGGATATGCATGGTTATTTTTTAAAAAGAAAAGCAAGGAAAGAAAATAAACCAGAACAATACACCTGGTGAAACTCTGTTTGAAAAAACATATACACATTCATATATTAGTTTTCTCTGTTCCTTTTATGCTTCACTTGTTTGAAAAGAGCACTGGGGATAAAAAGTGCATGAGCCATGAGGACTTTTTAATTGAAAAAACAAAAACAAAAAGAATTCCAAACAGTGCATTAGTTTTCCAAGTAGATCAGGGATGCTGATGTCGTTGAAAAGAACTGATTTTCTATACTACTGTAACAAGATTCATCTATCTCCTTGGAAACTTTAATTAAACTAATATTATAAATAATAGCAGCCAGAGCTGTTGGACACAAGAAAACAGATTTATAGCTACATCTGCTCAGCTATTCCTCTTTTAGGTAGTATATCGGGGTTAGGATGTGAGGATGAAGAGGCTTGCACAGAAAATGTTTCTGTGCACTGTTTTTCCTGCACAAACCCCAAATCCAGGTGACTTTTCTCTCCAGATTATCCTTTTTAGTTTGCTGTGTTGCTCCCAGCAAGGGTCCTAGAGTTGCAGAGCCAGCCAGCTAATGTGCCTGGACCCACACCTGAGGGTTTTCATTGGCAATTAGAGTGGAAATAATTTCTCTTCTCCTTTAAAGGGCTTGTGTGATGGTGTCTCTAACTCTCCCTCAGGAATGCCATGTCTCGTCCCTACTCATTAGAGTCTATTAGTCTGAGGGTATCACTTTTCTGACAGCAAATTTCACACAGTTGAACTTACAGGCTTCAAGTTGTGGCCATCAGCTGGCTTCTTTGGGACACTTAGAATGCCTGTATTACCCAGAATGGAATTTTATTTTCATTGGAGGTAAACAGCCCCAGGCTGTGATTAGTCCTGGTATATCCTCAGCAAAGCAGTTGACTAATCCTTCAATGTACTTTTGCTAATATCTGCTTTCCAGGTCTGATGCTGTTTTTCGCTGAAGTGCAAGCAAGAAAAGGGCTGGGAAATGCTGATTCAAGTTTCTTGTATTCTTTGGCATTTTAGCCTCAGAGGCATAACACCACGCTGAGGAAAATGTAGAATTTTTGCTTAATCATTAGTGAGTTGAGGTTAGTGTCTTATATTTCTCTAGAGATGATTAATACATTCACTTGATCTTTATAGCTCTGTGAGATGGATGTGATTGCATCTTATAGATGGGAGGTTTTGAGATGCTAAGTGTAAGGTACATGGATGTGCTTTGGTCAAGAATAGGCTGAGGCAGACATCTGGGCCACAGTGACTCAGTGAGTTTGGAGTGCAGGTGTGTAACTCCACTTGTTATATAATCACAGCTATAACATGGGAGGGCTCATCACCTGGCTCAGAGCCACTATTGTTTGTAAAAGGTATAACTGCCCTGCCAACGCTGTGCATACAGCATGCATCCAGAGGTAGAGAGGGAAGCTGTTGACCCTGTAAGGGAGAGCCAGCCTTGCAGGCCAGGGAATGAAGCTGTAAGCATGGGAGCGGCAGGAGCCGCAGAGCCAGAGCAGGCAGCCAAGATAAAGGCAAACTGTGTGAAAGAGCTGCTGATGAAAGAGTTGCTGAATAAAACCATGTTTCACCTGCCTATAGCCCCCCGAGTGTTCTTTCAGCCATTCGCCACCCATCCACCCACTCCCCTCGAACCGCAGCATGGGCTGCAACCTAGTATCTGGTGTGACATTTGGCATAGCTGGCAGGAGAAGGTGAGTGGTTCTTCAGCCCCGAGGCTCCCAGCTCGGCTATGTGACCTCAGCATGGGCTGTGGTACCCAGTGGCATTGGTGCTGCTTTGATTAGCCCCAGTGGGAATGCGAGAGGCAGTGGACGGGTTTCCTGTGTGTGTGGAGAAAGCACTGAAGCAGCTGAAAGCGCACAGCACCAAGAAGGAACACATCTTCACTGGCAGAGTTGGATGGGTGTTTCTGACTGCGCTGTGGGAAGTACATGCTCAGTCCCTGCAGGACGCCACCCAGGTTTAGAAGTGACAGTGCTCCTTATGCCTGGGATTGAGATGATGCAATTTGAGAGAGTCTGTCTGGCAGCCAGCAGGCAATTCAGCAGACACAAGCCCTACGGGGTAGTTAGCCAGGGGTGTCCATTTAAACTTGGGGTGTCCATTTAAACGTGATGTGCATGTGACCACAGATAGTTTCAGATAGGGTCTATAGCAGTGCATGGAGCACTGAATATAGCAGTAGACTTTGGGTCTCGACTATGGAAGGGAGCCGAGCTCCAGTATTCCTTGATAAAGACGCAGTTAGTAACTGCATATGCTGCCCTTCAGGCTCATAAGAAAGTAACAGGACGGGCTACAGTTGTCATGTGCACAGCTTATCCAATAGCAGGATGGGTGCGTTCATGGGTAATGACCCCACAGACTTGGACAGCACAGACATCCACTTTAGCAAAGTGGAACACCTACTTAGAGCAGTGGAGTACTCTACAAGTTCCTTAGCAGCTGAGTTACAAGAGTTATTGAAGCCTATAGTCCTAATGCAAGATAAAGCCACGGGGCCTGAAGTACCCGTAGACCTGGAGCAATCACCGTTTAAGGAAGGGCACCCCCCTATTTCTGATGAGGCATTGTATACAGATAGGTCTGGCCAGAGTACTGCTGCTACCTGGACTGCTGTCACAGTCCAGCCTAGTACTGACACTATAAAGTTTGATACCAAGTGTGGGCAAAGTAGCTAATGAGCTGAACTCAGGACAATATGGATGATGATCAGCAAGGAAGTAAAACCTATGGTAATCTGCACCAATAGCTCAGCAGTTTATCAAGGCTTAACCTTTTGGTTAATCACCTAAGACTTACAGAATTAGCTAGTTAGTCACCAACCCATGTAGGACCAGGCCATATGGCTGGATCTATGAGAGGAAGGATGACCTTCTCCAACCAGGTATGAGGACAATGATAACCTGTTGTTGCCTGCTCCAACACCCCTGAAGGCAGGGGGAACAGAAAACCTAGTGTTAGCCATAAACTCTCCAAGCCGCCGTTTGCAGATGGTTGGCTATCGTAGCCCCCTGGGGGTGGGGAGGGACTGCAGTATAACTTACATGGTATTCTTTGGGTATTTAATGTGTGGCCTCCACAATGAACTGTTTGCAGGGGAATGGCCAAGGAAGGGATCCTCCTCCAGGGGACATGTGTACTGTTTGGGTGGCCTATTAGAAGCTCCCCTTTGACTTTGGCACAGGTACAGGATCCAAAAGAACCATGGGGAACTGATAAGGTGTGGTACCATTGCCCAGGGCAGAAGCCCTTGGCGGCTGCATTGTTATCCAGAGATGAAAAATTAGCCTGCTTTTTGCCTGAGGAATGTGATTTACCCCTGTTAGTACCTGTGCCTGCTTCGTCATTTCGGCTGTAGGTTGACATGCTCTAACAGCATTGTGGACTAGGCCCACACCTACACTGAGGTGACCAATGTCTCAAGCTGTTGGATCTGCACCACCCTTCCAACAGCAGCTGTGGACAGCTTGCCCTGGCATCCACATCCAGCTTCTGTGAAGAACTGGACATAGCTAGAGACTTGGGGTTCCATGGACATTGGTTGAGATACAACACAGGAGCTTTTAAGGGGTGTCATGGAAGATTAAGCCGATTGAGTGCCTTACTGATGACCCCCTACGGAGGTGGTGGGCATCTCTGGGCTCTACCCTGCGTTGGGCCCTAATAATCATAGGTAGTATAGTGGGGATATTAGGAATAGGTTGTTACTCCCTATATTGTTGCTGTAACCTGTAGGTTCAGGGGGCTGCCCTATGGGGTCCCCACTAAGAAAACGCCCTCAGCCTAGGGGGTGGAATGTAAGACCTGTGTGCCAAGCCTGTATATCAAACCTATGTTCCCCAAATTTATATATAAAGCTTGTATGTATATATTGAGCCTGTGTACCCAAAGCTTATGTGAATAAGCTGTATATCCAAAGCCTATGTTTCCCTCAGCCTAGGGGGTGGATTACAAGGTACATGGATGTGCTTTGGTCAAAAATAGGCTGAGACAGACATCCGGCTCAGAGTGACTCCGTGAGTTTGGAGTACAGGTGCATAACTGCACTTGTTATATAATCACAGCTATGTAGCCATAACATGGGAAGGCTCATCACCTGGCTCAGAGCCACTATTGTTTGTAAAAGGTATAACTGCCCTGCTGACGCTGTACATATGGCATGTGCCCACAGGGAGAGAGGGAAGCTGTTGACCTTGTAAGGGAGAGCCAGCCTTGCAGGCCAGGGAATGCAGCTGTAAGTGAGGAATGGCAGGAGCCGCAGAGCTGGAGCAGGCAGCCGAGACAAAGGCAAACAGTGTGAGAGAGCTGTTGCTGAGAGAGCAGCTGAATAAAACCATATTTCACCTGCCTATGGTGCTCTCCTCTAACCCCGCCGTGTTCTTTCAGCCATTTGCCACCCATCCACCCACTCCCTTCAAACCTCAGCATGGGCTGGAACCTAATGTTTGGCATGACACTAAGAAAAGAGGTAACTTGTCCAGGGATACAACGTAACTCAGTGGCACACTAGAGCCAGTGCCCAGGGGTCCTTCTTTATTCCTTTTTTTTGGGGGAGCTTATTCTTTACCACTCCCTCCACCCCTTGCTCCATCTGTAGCCACTCAAGAGAGTCAAATAGCTTTCTCTGGGCTAGCACCCAGGGCTTGGATTTTCTTATTCTCTGCCTCCTTCCGTCTGTTTGGTGACAGAATACTTTTATCATGCAAGAAGTACAAAGTATCCAACTTAAAAACTGAAGAAAAACACACAGGCTAAGTTTTATATATCACTTTCTGAGACTGGATATGCTGGTCGCCTCACAAGGCCACTTCCCTGTTGGGCCAAAATCCACCTTGTTATAAATTCCAAGTATAGCTGATCAGTTGGTCTTTAGACGCTAGAAGGCTTATGTGTATTATTTTTAGATTCAAAGACTCCCTCTTTCCTGGAATTTGAAGTATTGATAGGTTCACGACTTCAACACCACAGAGATATGGCCCATTGTCCTTGTAAGCTTTGTATGCCTTGCGTGTGTCTCGGTGCTGATGTGTAATGGCCAGGGACATAATCTTACATCATGACTGACTGCAAATGAGCCATTCGGCCATTTCTTCAAATGTGGAGTAGACGTTACACTCATCTCCAGTGTTACATATGTGGTTTTACACTGCTCCAATATAAATTTTGATATTTGCTACCTCAAGGTGACAAATTCTCCGTATTCTTTAAGGGGACTTTGCAATTGAAGGTCTCATTATAAACTACTAGTGGTGAAATCAAGGGTTGGGCAGTAGGAGACCCCCATTTAGGAGGGCATTTGTCGTTATTGTTTCCTTTATTGGCACCTAATTAGATATGTACTAGAGCCTGCAGGAACTAATAAGAGAGCACAGGAGGTAGGCGAACACATTGAATTCTGAGTAATTTTCATGGATGGCAATTTTTCGTGGACATTAGGTTGATACATAATGACTTAACACTGCAAACCTGGTCATCCTATTTCCTACCCACTCCAACACACAATTACGCTTGTTTAATAGCCTCTGATAAGCTTTAGGATAAAGGTCACAATCCTTAATATAGCTTACAAAAATTGTGTATAGTCTAGTCCATGTTTCCTTCTTTAGTTTCTCCTTGCATTGGTTTCTGCCTTTTTCTGATTTTGAGTTCTTTAGAGGTATCATATTCACTTAAGCCACAGAACCTCTCTGCACAATGCTGTTTCTAGGTTGTCAAGTTCACTCCTACACATCCTTAATTTTCAGGCCAGAAGAAAGGGCCTCTTGTGTTTTACACTTTTACCATAAAATAGTGTTTGCTTTTCAACACAGTAATTTTTGATCATTTGATTGATGTCTGCCTTTCCTATGGGCTGTGAGCACCCTATGAGCTCACCATTGTTTCACAAATGCCGATTATAGAGCTGCCACCTAATAGGTAATCAGCAAATATTTGCAAACACCTGAATGAATGAATAAATGGCAAAGCTTCTCTAGGGGTCTGGATTCCTAGCTTGTGGCCACTGATCCTTGCATTCTCAATGGCTTCATTAGTGAATTGTTTTTTCTTTGCCTCAGTCTCCTCATCTGTGTAGGCATCATTTCTACTCAGTCCACGTGTACAGGGGGTATCCTGAGGTTCAAATGAGGGCCTGCATGTGAATGTGTGCTGTAACTTTCAGTGTGCTTTGTGAATATCAGGCACAAGGAAAGGTGAAGATGAAGTAATCCTAGCAGTTTTTGCTTTGAACTTTTGAGTATTGTTCTCTTTCTCAGGGAGGCAGTTAATTTATATAAGGCTTTTGGTGATTTCCTGGTCTGATTAACAGCACAAGGTGAACTGTGCCTTGCTCTCAAGTTGAATTTACATGTGGCCTGTGTCAGCGGGAGCTCTGGCAGGCATGAAGGAGTAGAGGAGAAGGTGATTTACAGATAGAGTACAAACATAAACTGATCACAGGTGGGGTGAAGGGATGTGTGCCCCTGCTGGAGAACAAACACAGTTGGGTACTTGTATTTTGCCTGCACAGGACATGTCTCCATCTTTAAATTCTGTGGATCTGTTTCATAAAATTTGAAGCTTACAGTAAGGGCCTCATTCAAGCCCATTAGACTAGCCTCTTTGGGCAAAGTTTCATGACTCCCAGGCTATATTGGTGTAGCCTTAGTGTGAAGATCAACGGATGTGTTTTTCTTTTTTTTTGAGACGGAGTCTCGCTCTGTCGCCCAGATTGGAGTGCAGTGGCGCGATCTTGGCTCACTGCAAGCTCCGCCTCCCGGGTTCACGCCTTTCTCCTGCCTCAGCCTCTCCGAGTAGCTGGGACTACAGGCGCCCACCACCACGCCCGGCTAATTTTTTTGTTTGGTTTTTTAGTAGAGACGGGGTTTCACCGTGGTCTCGATCTCCTGACCTCGTGATCCGCCCGCCTCGGCCTCCCAAAGTGCTGGGATTACAAGCGTGAGCCACCGCGCCTGGCCGTATTTTTCTTTAATTATTAAAAATTACGTAAGGTGCAAAGTATTTCAAGATATACAATACCCATTGCCCTGCCCTTAATCCTATTGCACAGAAGTGGTCATTATTAGCAGTTTTATTTCTGTTCTTCAGATTTTTTCTTTGTATACACAAACGTTTTTCTTTTCTCCATAATGATATAGCATTATACATATTGTTCTTCAACTTGCGTTTTCATTTAACAGAATATCAGCCTGATCCACTATTGATCTGCAGTGGGAACATATTCAGGAGGAATGAGGGCTGCTTTGTTTCTTGCAGGGTAGCCTGGGACTGCTTTGCCCCTTGGTAATGTGTGGAGCAGTACTCACCTGCAAGCCTCTAGTCTCCTGCTTTGGGCTACAATACATCTCTCTTTCCTGTCACACACAGCAGTGACTATAGAAACAGGGCAGGGAGCCAAGAGCCCCTGCCCTTGGATCAGCATGTCCTGTCTCAGCTGCACAGCTAGGTGAGACCATGGCAACTATCCTGCACTGAGATGGGAGTAACAAGATTGAACTGGGTTTGTGATGAGGGTCAGGTGCTCCGAGCAGGGTCATAATGCTAAATCTTATTTTGTGTGGCTGAAATGGAGCTAGTGCTGGCCAGGGTCAGACATCAGGTGAGCATAATGAGAGACAGTGTAGTTTAGTGGTTACGAATATGAGCGTTTTGAGTTGGACAGAACTGAATTTCAAGTCTGGCTCTGCCACTAGATGTGCTACCCTTGCCAAGTTACTTAGCTTTTCTAAGTCTCAATCATAAGATGGAGACAGAGTACCTCCCTCAAGTGATTGTGAGAATTAAATGTGACAGTGCATTTAGATCAAATGGGACACTCCTGGTTGCTAATAACAGTGGCTGAAACTATAAGGATATATAATGTTTACTTTAGAAGTTTAGATAAAGCCGTGCTTGGGATGAGTCAGTAGCTCAGAAGTGACATGCAGGAGGGACACCCTATGTGTCCTTTGATTCTGCCTTCCTTGGCATTGTTTCTAGATGCTTTTCTCTGGAAAATTAGCACCGTGTCTGGTATGTAAGTGTTTAATATGTGCCATCATGATGATTCGGATGCTAAATCTGACTATGATTCCTTCTCATCTGAGAAAAGCAGAAGTGAACCGAAGGACAAAATACAGGAGCTAATACCAGTA
The DNA here is from genome assembly GCF_028878055.3 of Symphalangus syndactylus. Classification (NCBI taxonomy): domain Eukaryota; kingdom Metazoa; phylum Chordata; class Mammalia; order Primates; family Hylobatidae; genus Symphalangus; species Symphalangus syndactylus. The sequence continues at coordinate 35,377,282 of NC_072428.2, read as the reverse complement.
TCTGGTTATTCAAGAGTCATTTTTTAACAATTAAAAACATTTTTTCAATCGACAGAAAATTGTATGTATTTATTGTGTAGAGCAGGCTGTTTGAAATATATATACATTGTGGAATCGTTAGAACTAGCTAATTAACAGATGCATTCTCTCACATAGTAATAAATGTTGTGGTAAGAACACAACGTCTCTTCTCTTTGCATTTTTCGAAGACTACAAGATACTTCATTAATTCTAGTCAACATGCCATACTATAGATCCTGTGAACTTATTCCTACGGTCTAACTGTAATTATATATCCTCTGACCAACATCTCCTTATCATTTTGTTACATGGCTGTTCCTGCCATCAGGGCATCTTGAAAAGACCCAGGGCCATGATCAAAGAGGGGAAAGAATATGAGTGGGTCTGAGAGGCCAGAGTGCCTCCTGCCTCCAGAGGCCATCGTCCCAGTTGGCAGGAGTCAGTCTCGTTGGCCTTCACTTTGGGACACCTGGCCTCTACCTGTCTGCCTGTTGCTGCTGCCTTCTCAAAGGCCCTTTCAACACAGGTGTTCCTTATGCATAAAGGGCCATGGCAGGCCCAGCTAAGCCAGTGCCTGATTGCAGCTTTTACCCGCGCCTGACTTCACACTTACTTTTATCTCCTGATCCTGTCAGCTCTTGCCTTTTTAGTTCACCAATCCCTAGATTTTGATACTTACTCAGTTTGGCAACCTGCTTGGATTCTTTCCCTGTTTACTGACTTCAGAACTTCCTGGCTCCTCCTGCCAGTCCTCCTGTACAACATCCTCATTGGCAGGAAAGCCCTTCCTGACCTCAGGGGAGATTCTGACCTTTGCTTTACTAGTCTCCCTGACCTTGACTTTTTGATACACACGGATGTTTTTATTTTCCTGCCCTCCTTTAACTGCAAGTTGGATCCATGACAGTTTGGGAGGTTGCTCTGGACCTCTCTGGAGTTAGAGCTATGCAGCAGTGGAAATCTCTATCAGCAGTTGAGCTTAAGGCTTCACTTGGAGGAGCTCTGAAATCTAGAGTTCAGATTCTACAGATGAAAACGAATACAACTTTTATAGGATCCATGAAGCTGTTAAATGCACAAATTATATGACTGAGGCTTGCTCTAAAGCTCATCCCTGCTAAACACCACGTGAAAAAGTGACCCAGTATTTGTAAGATGAAAAATCACTAGGATTAACCAAAATGTCTCCTCCTTCAAAAGAGGGTATGCTCAGGTATCACCTGCAATAATCCCTCAAGTGGGAGGCCGGGTGGGATGCTGGAAAGGCCTTGGAGTCTGAGCTGAGTATCTTCTGTTGCCTTCTCGGGAAATATTCTCTCCCCTCCCCTCACTCTACTGTGTCTGAGCAGGTTGACCTGCATGGGCTGCATCTGTGGGCTTCTTTGCCATTTGGATTTTTTTGAATTTTGTTAGCAGGAAGAACAGGCAGGGGAAGGGAGGAGGAGAAGCTATCTATTCCCCTGTCTTCTTCACTGGGGGGTCACCTTGGGCTGGCTGTGACCTTTGACTGAAAGCCACAGGCCCTGTTAGGTGGTCCTTTTTGGCTTCCTTGCCCTTTTATGCCAGAAAGGGTAGAGCTTTTCCCATCTTCTTTTTACAAACTGTGAGGTGCCACCATCCCTCACAGTTTATGTACTCCTTGCCTGTACTTCTGTAGACAATCCCTTTTAATCTATTCTTCTCTTTGCAAATGACCAAAGTACAGTATACTGACTTTCCCACCAGGACCCTGACTGTTACAGATCCTAAGTCAGAAACCTGGCTCACTCTCTGGCTTCACCACTTCCTAGCTGTGTGCTCTTGGTGTATTTCTTAACTCCCTCGAATCTTGGGTTTCTTTTCAGCAAAATGGGGATGGCAGTCATTCTTGCTTCTGTCTATACCACCCTCCCGCCCCCTGCCTTCAAGGAAGAAGACAAAGAGTGTACAAATGTTACGTAAACTGTAATGTACTGTGCACAAAGGAGGAGTTACCATCTCTGTGATGCGCGAGGAGCTTGAAGTGGGAATTGGGGAAAGCAGAAGGCTTTGAGGCTAGAGCATTCAGGTCTCCAGATGGGATTCTGCATCCTCACCTCCTCCTCAGCACAGCCAACGAGAAGCACATCCGGCAGGAGAACAGGACCTAACAAAATACCCTCCAAAGCTGAGGCCACAGGACTGCCTGTTCCATTCACCTTAGCCCACAGGTCCAACTCATCTGGAATACAGAAGAGAGCTCCTCTAATTACAAATTATGTAGGGATGACATTAGCCTCTGGTAAGATGGACTCTATGGTAAGGCCTTTGGAAAATATAGTTATGTGGTTCAAAGGAGGAAGCTGTCAAAATGGTGCTGAGAAACAGACGGAAAGGCCAATTTCTGGCCTTTTGTTTTTCAACATTCAGAGAATACAGTATTGGCAAGAGTAAATCCTGTTATTTGTGTCTGGATAATCTGACACTTGTTGCTAAAAGGAAATGGCCATGGCATTTATATTGGAAATTTCCTTGGAAGGCCTTGTGCATGAGCTTCTGGAGGGAGCTGGCACCCCCTCTAGCAGATCACTCTTTGTCATGTCAATCACCTCATCTTCTTTTATTGTCTTTGAAAGACTATTCATTGTGTAAAATTATCTTGATCGGTTACCTGTTTACAATTTTATGATGTCTCTCATTCTTTCCTACCTGTAACCCTTGTCTCCAATAAGGAAATCAGCTCCTTGAACTTATTTTAATGCTGAGTTCCAAGCACTTGGCTAAATGCCTGGCACAGAGTGGACATTCAACAATATTTGTTGAATGAATAAATGAGGGAAGGATTACTATGCATAGCTGGCTATGTTGGGCACAAGACAGAATTCTGGGTCTTTAAGGAGCTCACATCTAATGTCTGATATCTTTCCACAACTTTGAGGCAATGGGCATAAACCCACAACTCCAAGACATTAAATACTCAGGGCCCTAAAAGAAGCAAAGGCACAGATTAACTGTTACAGGATTAGAAAATGGGAGACTTGACTTCCAGTGGAAATGTGGGGAAAGTAGAATGAACAGAGGTTTAAGAGAAAGGCAGGCTGTGTTTATATTCAGATCCCTAATTTCTCAATGGTTTCCTTTTGCCTAAGTTATTTGGGCCACAGTTTTCTCATTAAAAAAAGATGATGATTGACTCTACGTCATGGGTTTAACTGAAGTAATGCATGGAAAGCAGTTGGGCACATAGTAAGCAGTCAGCAAATGTTAATTATTATTATTGTTAGCAGCAGTAGTAGGATAAGGAGGAGGAGAAAGAGGAGGAAACATTTATGAATGAAAATTCAGTGAATCCTGGCCAGTGGATGAGAAGACTTGGGTTCCAGCTTTTGTCTTGCTATTCAACTCTGTGGTGATGTTTGAAAGAACTTCCCTTTTCTGGGCATCATTTGCAAAATGAGAAGTTTGAACTTGCTGATCTCTGGGTATCCTCAAATTATTATTAGTTTGCATAGAGTTGGGCTTGAAGGATGCATAGTATTTGTGTTTAAGAGAGTACGGTGTGCATATGGAGAAATAACTCTCCTTCTTATTTTTATTTTTTTCTGCCTATGCCAAAAGGTTACTTAAGAGAAAATAATCACGTGTCTCTTGAGATCCTTCTACCCCATTACCTGCACACTTTGGATACAGAGGAGCAACCAATCAAATATTCGTTGGTTGCTTGGCTGACTTATTTTGTTGGATATTAGAATTAGAAAGAGTCCCCAAATTCCATTTTTAAAATTTCTAAATTGTGAATGAGACGTTTATTTTACTCTCACTCATATATACTTAAGTAAACACAGAGAAATAGAGGGAGGGTGGAAGAGAAGAAAAAGAATGTCGAAAAGGACCGAATAATATTTATCAGTTGTTTACAGTGTGTCAGGGGTTTACATATAGCATCTCATTTGACCTTCAGAACAATCCTGTGTGATGTGAGAGCAGATGTTTTTAAGGCATCTTCATTTCCATTTTGACTTTGAGACAGTAGGATCAGGGAGGTTTAACCTGTTTAAGGTCCCAGAAGCAGGAGGCGCATTAGAGGTGGGATTGAAACCCAGACCTCCATGACTACCAAGACATCATATTCTCATACTTCTCCAGTATGACTATTCCACGCTGCCTCCTCTCTTCTCACACCCTCAACAATCCTCCCCTCTCCTCACACTCAGTTTATAAACTTGTTTCCTGCCTCACCTAGAAAATAGAAACAATTAGAAAAGTAGCTTACTGGCTTCTGTCACCATCTCCATGCACCTGCCTGCTTCTGTACTCTGCATTTTCCATCACTATAGGCACTGTCCATGCTCCAGTTCAGGCCACCCCTTTCCCTTGTGCCCTCTTTCCAGTATCATCAGTTTTCACTCATCAGAACCATCTCAAGCAGTATTATATACATTATATAAATCCATCCGATGTAAATAAAAATCTTTCTTCAATCCCATATTTCTCTCTAGCCAATACTCCCATTTCTCTGCTTCTCTTTATAGTAAAAGTCCCCAGAAGAGCCAGTAAATGCTCTGCCTTCACTTCTGCACATTCCATTTTCTCTTGAATTAACCCTAGTCAGGTTTTGATCCCTATCATACCAAAGCAACTTTATTAAGGTCACCAGAAACCTCCATAGTACCATTTCCAGGGGTTAATTCTCCATCTTCATCTTATTTGACCTGTCGGCTGCATTTGACGTAAAGAATCACCCCATCCTTGAAAACTATTCTTCACTAGATTACTGGGCCACCCAAAACCTGCAGTAGTTCTTTTCACTCTTTACTTTTTCTCACATGCTAAATATAATTATCAGTAAATTCTATTAATTTTATCTTCATAATATATCAAGAATCTGACTACTTTTCACTACTTCTACAACCACTAGCCTGGTCCACAGCTAATAAACTTGTTGTAGACTATTGCAACAAGTTTCCCTGCTTTCACCTTTGCTGTGTCCCAACCTGTTCTTAACCCATCAACCAGAGTAATGTATTTAAATTAGATAATGTCAGTTCTCTACTCAAAACTCTTGAAACTTTGTATCTCAAAATAAAAGATGGAGCCATTGGATGACGTATAAGTCTAAAGTGATCTAGCCCCTTGCTGTTTACCCAACTTCATCTCCCGTGACTCTCTTTCCTGCTTACTCTGCTCCAGCCACATCTGATTCCTTGAACTTTGTTGTTCCTTGAACATTCCCTACTCACTCCTTCCTTATGTCTTTTGCATTTGCTGTTTGTTCTGCCTCTAATACTTTTCTTTTAGGTATTCTCCTATCTTGCTTCCTTTCTTCTATGAAGTCTCTTTTCAAATGCCATCTCATCCATAAAACTTTCTAAAGTAGAAACTCCCGTTCCGTGTAGCTCACCATTCCACTTATTCTGTTTTATTTTCTTCTTTGCATTTTTTGATTCCGGTATTTATTTGATTATTTTGTATTTTCACCTTCTCCTTTTATACCTTCCCAAAAGAGGGCAAAGATTCTTCAGAATTTAGCACAATGCATAAACCATAGTGGGTAATAAATACCTGTTGAAGGAAAGAATTAATGGCAATGCTATGTTGCTTCCTTTATGTCTTATATTACTAATTATTGAGCACTTTGAATTATATATGCTATTGGTACAAAACCAAACAAGACCAAATCAAAATAAAAAATGAAGCAGATGGCCTTGATTTTCTGAGAGTCACCAAGGGGCCAAGCAGTGGAGTCGCTTGTTCAGACAAGTTTACAGGTTTGAAGAATATGTGTGAGATTGTTTTCAATAGGCAGATAACAGAGATATCTGCTGGGCCTTTTTCTCACTTGGGATCTGGTCAATGATGTAGACTCAGTCAGATGAAGCAAGTGGGATGAAATGGAAGGCAGAGTTGAGGAAAAGGAGTAAGAGCTACCATTTCTTGAGCAGCTACTACAAGCTAGGCTTCCTGATTTACAAACATTATTTTATATCTGTATTTCGTAAGACCTGGGAGGCATCCATCACCTCCCAATTTCATAAAGAGGTTAAATGACTATGTCAAACTCTCTTAGCTTGGAAGAGTTAGACTTGGATGTTGTACTGAAATCTTATTGATGGGGAGGAGATGGTGAGGCATAAGAAAGTAGCTATAGGTTTCCCTTTAGGTCTTATGTTCTAACACATAAGAGATCTGTCCAGAATGTAAGTGAGGATCCAAATACTATGTCTTTCTTTTTTTTTTTTTTTTAAATTAATACTATATCTTTCAAGAAAGCATTTGTTTGTCAGGTTTTTTTTTTTTCCAGTGGAATGCTATAGGGCATATAGAATTAATATATATTCTTATATCTTCTAATAAGCTGTGGTCTTATTTGGAACATAAAAGCAATGCATTGATTAGTAGATTGTAATATACAATACTGCCTGGTGCAATGCTAAATTGTATATCAGCTATATTGTAATTGCTATTACAATTGAGAAGACACAAAAATCTATACCATTTTTTAGTTAAACATTTATTGAGTTTTTTTTATGTGTTAGTCCTTTACTAGTTCCTGAGAATAAAGGGATGATGATGTTAAATAGTATATGCTGAACGCTGGTCTATGCACTTTAAATGTGCCCTCTCTCTTAATTCTCAAAAGAACTATATAAGGAAGGTACTACTATTGTTCATGTTTTCCAGATGAGAAAACTAGAAAAAAATGGTGAAATAGCTCATTTCCCCAAGGTTATTGTTGCTAGTCAGTGGCAGAGTAATGATATAAAGCCAGTTGAGCGTCCAGTCCTAACCACATATACTGAAGAAAAGGTCGAAGTTTTTTTTTTTCTCCAACTTTTATTTTCAGTTCCAGGGTACATGTGCAGGATGCACAGGTTTGTTACATAAGTAGAGGTGTGCCATGGTGGTTTGCTGCACAGATCATCCCATTACCTAGGTGTTAAGCCCAGCACCCATTATCTATTCTTCCTGACACCCTCTTCTCCCATGCCCACCCCTTGATAGGCCCCAGTGTGGGTCGTTCCCCTGCCATTTTTCCATGTATTCTCATCTTTCAGCTCCCACTTATAAATGAGAATATGTGGTGGTTGGTGTTTTGTTCCTGCATTCATTTGCTGAGGATAACAGCTTCCAGCTGCACACATGTCCCTGCAAAGGACATGATCTCATTCCTTTTTATGGCTGCATAGTATTCCATGGTATATATGTACCACATTTTCTTTATCCAGTCTATCATTGATAGGCATTTGGGTTGACTCCATGTCTTTGCTATTGTGAATAGTGCCAAGTTTTTAAGGAGTCCAGGATGTAGATAAATAAAAAAAGATTTCTGTATCAGTGCAGTAGGTGCTACCCATAGTGTGATAGGAATGCTATAAGAATACAGAGGTGCTGCTATTCACCTAGCTTGGAGTATCATGAAGGATGATAAAGGAAAGTTTCCCTTACGTCCAGATTGTTCTATGAAAATGCCATTTGCCTGCATCTGAATCACTCCACATTATTTCCAAAACACTTATAGATCAACAAGGATAACAAATAAAAGTATACATACCCACATTTTCAGCATAACTGGAGGCAGACAATACTGTACACTTTAATGTACCTGAAAATGAAACTTTGTGAAATGAAAATAAAAGAGCAGAAACATGTATAGAAAACTACTATAAAATAAAATGAGAAAATATTTCAGCTGATACAAATTCTTTAAAAAATAAAACCCAAAGTAGAAAACGACTGTGATAAGATGTTATCAATCTGAATGAAACATCATTTAACAAACCTTTAGAGATAAGAAAACCCATCCTTTATCAAAAATTAAGAAACTCAGAGGAAGAGTGTATATAAAATAGTAATATGTAAAATGTGAATTGATTGAATAGAAATTTTAAAATTTTAAAAAGAAATTTTAAAAAAGAAATTAAAAAAAACACAAAATCATTTTAGGAATGAAGAAAAAAAATCATAAAACCCCCAAAGGAGAATACGCTCAACTGAAAGAATTATAGGGGACATTAAAAAAGGGGCATTAAAATAACCAGGAGAATGAAAATAAAGAAAAAGAATCAGAAAGAAAATAGGCAGCAAAGAAGATAGATAAAGATTATCCAAAATACATATAATTGAAGTCCCTGAAGAAGCAAAATGAAATAACTGAATAGAACTAATATTTAAAATTTTAATGGAAGATGGACAAAACAATCTTGAAAAAGAGGAATACATTTGAAGAACTCACATTTCCCAATTTCAAAATGTACTACACAGCTATAACAATTACTGTGATACTGGCATAAAGATAGACATGTAGACCAATAGAACAGAATAGAGAACACAGAACCTTCAAATATAGGGTCAATTGACTTTAGGAAGGATGTCAATATTGTTAAATGGGAAAAAGACAGTCTTTTCAACAAATAATGGTGGGAAACTGGATATCCACTTGCAAACAGATGAAATTGGAGCTTTACCTGACACCATGTACAAGAATTAACTCAAAAATCTATCAAGGTAAGTGCCAAAACTATCAAACTCTTCAAAGAAAACATAAAGTCTTCATGACATTGAATTTGGCAATGATTTCTTAAATATAACACCAAAATCAAAGGCAATAAAGTAAAAAAAATTAGACATCATCAAAATTAAATATTTTATGCATTAAAGGACACTATTCATGAGAGTAAAAAGATGTCCCACAAAATGAGAGAAAATATTTGCAGATTGTATATCTGGTAAGGTATTAATATCCAGAATATGTAAAGAATTCACACAACTCAATAACAAACAACCCAATTCAAAAATGGGTAAAGGACTTGCAAAGACATTTCTCCAAGAAAGATATACAAATGGCCAATAAGTACATGAAAAGATGTTCAACATCCTTAGTCACTAAGAAAATGATAATCAAAATTACAATGAGATAGACATCCACTAAGATGTCTATAATTTTTTTAAAAAGAGGAAGATAACAATTGTTGATAATGATGTGGAAAAATGAGCTCCCTTGTGTATTGCTAGTGGAAATGAAAAATGGTACAGCTGTTATGAAAAACAGTTTGGTAGTTCCTCCGAAAGCTAAACAAATTATCATATGACCCAGCACTTCCATTCCCCAGTATATACCAAAAGAAATTGAAAGCATAGACTTGAACAGATACTTGCATGCCAGTGTTCATTGCAGCATTATTTATAGTAGCCAAAAAGTGGAATCAAGAACCATGTAAGGTAGGTACTATTATTGTACCTACCAAGTGTCTATCCATGAATGAATGAACAAAATGTGGTATATACATGCAATGGAATATTATTTAACCATAAAAAAGAATGAAGTTCTGATACATATTACAACATGGATGAGCCTTGAAAACATTATACTAAGTGAAATAAGCCAGACACAAAAGGACAAATATTATAAGATTTCACCTATATGAAATATCTAGAATAGGAACATTCATAGAGACAGAAAGTAAATTAGAGGTTTTCAAATGCTGGGGAGAGGGTGAATGGAGAGCTATTGCTTATTGGTTACAGAGTTTCTGTTTGGGATGATAAAAAGATAAGGAAATAGATAGTGGCGATAATTGCATAACATTGTGAATGTAATTAATGTTACTGAATTGTACAATTAAAAATGGTTAAATGGTAATTTTTTGTTATAAACATCACAATTTAAAAAATGAATGTTATATATCAAAAACATTGAAATATATAGCTTAAATGGGTGAACTGTATGTGAATTATATGAATGAGTAAATGAAAGAATTGTATTTCAATAAAGCTATTAAAAATTGCAATGCAAGAAAATAAAAGAAAACCCAAATGTACATATTGAGCAGGTCCATTATAAATCTGGGAAAATTGATCTGTAAAATAAACTCTGAGATATATCCTAGTAAAAGTTTTAAATTTTATATAAAAGAGAAGAAATTTCATGATCTTAAGGCAAAAAGACCTCACAAAAGAAAAAAATTCAGGTTGCCATCAGACATTTTGATAGCAATGTACAAAACAAGGCAAAAGTAGCATTTTCAAGAAAACTTGAGGAAAGATTGAGTGGGAAACACTTCCCAGTTTGGCAGCTGAGTTAACTGTTGGTGTATTATATAGCCAGTGAAGTGCTAGGAAGGTGTCTGGAACCAAGGGTCCAGCGGGTGGAAGCAAAAGAGTATATGAAACTTTTGGGAATTGCAAATAATTAACAATTCAGTCTCTGTAAAGTGAAGCGGAGAGGCTCATAAGGCCTTAGATTTCATTGAGTAGTTCATTTATTCATTCATTTACTTAATTGATGTTTCTTGAGTGTTAGTATTAAGTGCCTAGTAATTCCCAGTCAGTTACATGTTACTGAGAGAGAGAGAACATTGTTTATGAGATCTATATAAAGGGATGAGGAGAGGTTAAAGAGACTAGGGGAATGTGCATAGAAATTTTCATTTATGCATGGAAATGTAGTATGGCATTTACTTGAGTAAGTCTTCAGCTATTCCAAACATCCTTTTTCAAATGAAAATTTGCATTTCAACCTTTTCATCAACCTAGTATTGAAAGTGCTGATGGACAATCTATGTAAGAGGCAGAGAGAACTGAACCAGTTCATCCATTTGATCAACATTATACAGTTGTAGGGAGATGGCTGTGTAAGGAACTGATCAGATGGATACAATTTGAATGCATAAGTGCAAAAATAAGTGAAATGAAAACCACTATTCTTGAGCATGTATTTTGTGCCATGAACTGCTTTAGGTACTGGGGATGCCGAGGCAAATAAGAGCTGGTTTCTGCTTTTCAGCTGCCCTAAATCTATAAAATGCTGATTACATCACAGGGTGTAAGTAAGGTAAGTACCAGGTATGGTGAGAAGAACAGAATTCTTATCTTTATGTGTACTGGTGAGTGGTCATGCCAAGACTTATCATAGAGCTTCATCTGAGTTTAGAATTGCTTGCCTTACAGCGTATCTTCCTGCATACTTTTGTGTTAGTTAGGATGCTCTAGTAGTAAGTAACAGAAATCAACTTGAATACCTTGAGCAAAGAAAGTGAGGTTATTAAAAGCTTACCAGATTATCTCATGGAATGGACATAAGGAAAAGGATGTAGCTGGATCAATGGTAGGATGTGGAAAATCAGTAAGCATTCAGGTGACTCAGTATCACTTCACTTATGCCCCTTTACGTTTGTATTGGTGACATTTTCAAAGCAATTACTGTTCATGGCCTCATTGAGCCTCAACATAAATAGGTAAGAAGGGCAGGCATCATTTTCTTTATGTAAGAGGTAAGGAAATAATCCAGGAAAAGGAAATGATTTGTCTAAGGCTACATCCCAAGTTTAGTGGTTAAGTCCAGAATTTAGAATAGAGGCCTGTAATTCTTGGATTTATTCTTTACCCAGTAGTTGTCTTCAAAACTTTCTCTCACTACTACGCAGTTTTTTTCCTTCCTCTAATTCTCTCACCTTTTTTTTTTTTTTTTATTACACTTTAAGTTTTAGGATACATGTGCACAACGTGCAGGTTGGTTACATATGTATACATGTGCCATGTTTGTGTGCTGAACCCAGTAACTCATCATTTAACATTAGGTATATCTCCAAATGCTATCCCTTCCCCCACCCCCACCCCACAACAGGCCCCAGTGTGTGATGTTCCCCTTCCTGTGTCCATGTGTTCTCATTGTTCAATTCCCACCTATGAGTGAGAACGTGCGGTGTTTGGTTGTTTGTCCTTGTGATAGTTTGCTGAGAATGATGGTTTCCAGCTTCATCCATGTCCCTACAAAGGACATGAACTCATCATTTATTATGGCTGCATAGTATTCCATGGTGTATATGTGCCACATTTTCTTAATCCAGTCTATCATTGTTGGACATTTAGGTTGGTTCCAAGTCTTTGCTATTGTGAATAGTGCCGCAATAAACATACATGTGCATATGTCTTTATAGCAGCATGATTTATAATCCTTTGGGTATATACCCAGTAATGGGATGGCTGGGTCAAATGGTATTTCTAGTTCTAGATACCTGAGGAATCGCCACACTGACTTCCACAATGGTTGAACTAGTTTACAGTCCCACCAACAGTGTAAAAGTGTTCCCATTTCTCCACATCCTCTCCAGCACCTGTTGTTTCCTGACTTTTTAATGATGGCCATTCTAACTGGTGTGAGATGGTATCTCATTGTGGTTTTGATTTGCATTTCTCTGATGGCCAGTGATGATGAGCATTTTTGCGTGTGTCTTTTGGCTGCATAAATGTCCTCTTTTGAGAAGTGTCTGTTCATGTCCTTCGCCCCTTTTTTGATGGGGTTGTTTTTTTCTTGTAAATTTGTTTGAGTTCATTGTAGATTCTGGATATTAGCCCTTTGTCAGATGAGTAGGTTGCAAAAATTTTCTCCCATTCTGTAGGTTGCCTGTTCACTCTGATGGTATTTTTTTTTTTGCTATGCAGAACCTCTTTAGTTTAATTAGATACCATTTGTCAATTTTGGCTTTTGTTGCCATTGCTTTTGGTGTTTTAGACATGAAGTCCTTGCCCATGCCTGTGTCCTGAATGGTATTGCCTAGGTTTTCTTACAGGGTTTTTATGGTTTTAGGTCTAACATTTAAGTCTTTAATCCATCTTGAATTAATTTTTGTATAAGGTGTAAGGAAGGGATCCAGTTTCAGCTTTCTACATATGGCTAGTCAGTTTTGCCAGCACCATTTCTTAAATAGGGAATCCTTCCCCATTTCTTGTTTTTGTGAGGTTTGTCAAAGATCAGATAGTTGTAGATACGCGGCATTATTTCTGAGGGCTCTGTTCTGTTCCATTGGTCTATATCTCTGTTTTGGTACCAGTACCAGCTGTTTTGGTTACTGTAGCCTTGTAGTATAGTTTGAAGTCAGGTAGCGTGATGCCTCCAGCTTTGTTCTTTTGGCTTAGGATTGACTTGGTAATGCGGGCTCTTTTTGGTTCCATATGAACTTGAAAGTAGTTTTTTCCAATTCTGTGAAGAAAGTCATTGGTAGCTTGATGGGGATGCCAAGGAATCTATAAATTACCTTGGGCAGTATGGCCATTTTCACGGTATTGATTCTTCCAACCCATGAACATGGAATGTTCTTCCATTTGTTTGTATCCTCTTTGATTTCATTGAGCACTGGTTTGTAGTTCTCTTGAAGAGGTCCTTCACGTCCCTTGTAAATTGGATTCCTAGGTATTTTATTCTCTTTGAAGCAATTGTGAATGGGAGTTCACTCATGATTTGGCTCTTTGTTTGTCTGTTATTGGTGTATAAGAATGCTTGTGATTTTTGCACATTGATTTTTTATCCTGGGACTTTGCTGAAGTTGCCTATAAGCTTAAGGAGCTTTTGGGCTGAGACGATGGGGTTTTCTAAGTATAGAATCATGTCATCTGCAAACAGGGACAATTTGACTTCCTCTTTTCCTAATTGAATACCCTTTATTTCCTTCTCTTGCCTGATTGCCCTGGCCAGAACTTCCAACACTATGTTGAATAGGAGTGGTGAGAGAGGGCATCCCTGTCTTGTGCCAGTTTTCAAAGGGAATGCTTCCAGTTTTTGCCCATTCAGTGTGATATTGGCTGTGGGTTTGTCATAGATAGCTCTTATTATTTTGAGATATGTCCCATCAATACCTAATTTATTGAGAGTTTTTAGCATGAAGGGTTGTTGAATTTTGTCAAAGACCTTTTCTGTATCTATTGAGATAATCATATGGTTTTTGTCGTTGGTTCTGTTTATATGCTGGATTATGTTTATTGATTTGCGTATGTTGAACCAGCCTTGCATCCCAGAGATGAAGCCCACTTGATCATGGTGGATAAACTTTTTGATGTGCTGCTGGATTCGGTTTGCCAGTATTTTATTGAGGATTTTTGCATCGATGATCATCAGGGATATGGGTCTAAAATTCTCTTTTTTTTTTATTGTGTCTCTGCCAGGCTTTGTTATCAGGATGATGCTGGCCTCATAAAGTGAGTTAGGGAGGATTCCCTCTTTTTCTGTTGATTGGAATAGTTTCAGAAGGAATGGTACCAGCTCCTCCTTGTACCTCTGGTAGAATTCTGCTGTGAATCCATCTGGTCCTGGACTATTTTTAGTTGGTAAGCTATTAATTATTGCCACAATTTCACAGCCTGTTATTGGTCTATTCAGAGATTCAACTTCTTCCTGGTTTAGTCTTGGGAGGGTGTATAAGTCCAGGAATTTATCCATTTCTTCTAGATTTTCTAGTTTATTTGCGTAGAGGTGTTTATAGTATTCTCTGATGGTAGTTTGTATTTCTGTGGGATTGGTGGTGATATCCCCTTTATCATTTTTTATTGCGTCTATTTGATTCTTCTCTCTTTTCTTCTTTATTAGTCTTGCTAGCAGTCTATCAATTTTGTTGATCTTTTCAAAAAACCAGCTCCTGGATTCATTAATTTTTTGAAGGGTGTTTTGTGTCTCTATCTCCTTCAGTTCTGCTCTGATCTTAGTTATTTCTTGCCTTCTGCTAGCTTTTGAATGTGTTTGCTCTTGCTTCTCTAGTTCTTTTAATTGTGATGTTAGGGTGTCAATTTTAGATCTTTCCTGCTTTCTCTTATGGGCATTTAGTGCTATAAATTTCCCTCTACACACTGCTATGAATGTGTCCCAGAGATTCTGGTATGTTGTGTCTTTGTCCTTGTTGGTTTCAAAGAACATCTTTATTTCTGCCTTCATTTTGTTATGTACCCAGTAGTTATTTAGGAGCAGGTTGTTCAGTTTCCATGTAGTTGAGCAGTTTTGAGTGAGTTTCTTAATCCTGAGTTCTAGTTTGATTGCACTGTGGTCTGAGAGACAGCTTGTTATAATTTCTGTTCTTTTACATTTGCTGAGGAGTGCTTTACTTCCAACTATGGGATCAATTTTGGAATAAGTATGGTGTGGTGCTGAGAAGAATGTATATTCTGTTGATTTGGGGTGGAGAGTTCTGTAGATGTCTATTAGGTCTGCTTGGTGCAGAGCCGAGTTCACTTCCTGGATATCCTTGTTAACTTTCTGTCTTATTGATCTGTCTAATGTTGACAGTGGGGTGTTAAAGTCTCTCATTATTGTTATGTGGGTGTCTGTCTCTTTCTAGGTCTCTAAGGACTTGCTTTACGAATCTGGGTGCTCCAGTACTGGGTGCATATATATTTCGGATAGTTTGCTCTTCTTGTTGAATTGATCTCTTTACCATTATGTAATGGCCTTCTTTGTCTCTTTTGATCTTTGTTAGTTTAAAGACTGTTTTATCAGAGACTAGGATTGCCACAGCTGCCTTTTTTGCTTTCCATTTGCTTGGTACATCTTCCTCCATCCCTTTATTTTGAGCCTATGTGTGTCTCTGCACGTGAGATGGTTTTCCTGAATACAGCACACTGATGGGTCTTTATCCAATTTGCCAGTCTGTGTCTTTTAATTGGAGTGTTTAGCCCATTTACATTTAAGGTTGATATTGTTATGTATGAATTTGATGTTGCCATTATGATGTTAGCTGGTTACTTTGCTCATTAGTTGATGCAGTGTATTCCTAGCCTTGATGGTCTTTACAATTTGGCATGTTTTTGCAGTGGCTGGTACTGATTGTTCCTTTCCATGTTTAGTGCTTCTTTCAGGAGCTCTTTTAGGGCAGGCCTGGTGGTGACAAAATCTCTCAGCATTTGCTTGTCTGTAAAGGATTTTATTTCTCCTTCACTTATGAAGCTTAGTTTGGCTGGATATGAAATTCTGGGTTGAAAATGCTTTTCTTTAAGAATGTTGAATATTGTCCCCCACTCTCTTCTGGATTGTAGAGTTTCTGCTGAGAGATCAGCTGTTAGTCTGATGGGCTTCCCTTTGTGGGTAACCCGACCTTTCTCTCTGGATGCCCTCAACATTTTTTCCTTCATTTCAACTTTGGTGAATCTGACAGTTAGGTGTCTTGGAGTTCCTCTTCTCAAGGAGTATCTTTGTGGCATTCTCTGTATTTCCTGAATTTGAATGTTGGCCTGCCTTGCTAGATTGGGGTAGTTCTCCTGGATAATATCCTGCAGAGTGTTTTCCAACTTGGTTCCATTCTCCCCGTCACTTTCAGGTACACCAGTCAGACATAGATTTGGTCTTTTCACATAGTCCCATGTTTCTTGGAGGCTTTGTTTGTTTCTTTTCTTTTTTCTCTCAACTTCTCTTCTGGCTTCATTTCATGCATTTGATCTTCCCTCATTGATACCCTTTCTTCCAGTTGATCGAATCAGCTACTGAGGCATGTGCATTCATCACGTAGTTCTCGTGCGTTGGCCTTCAGCTCCATCAGGTCCTTTAAGGACTTCTCTGCATTGGTTATTCCAGTTAACCATTCGTCTAATTTTTTTTCAAGGTTTTTAACTTCTTTGCCATGGGTTCGAACTTCCTCCTTTAGCTCACAGTAGTTTGATCGTCTGAAGCCTTCTTCTCTCAACTCGTCAAAGTCATTCTCTGTCCAGCTTTGTTCCGTTGCTGTTGAGGTGCTGTGTTCCTTGGGAGGAGGAGAGGCACTCTGAACTTTTAGTTTCCAGTTTTTCTGCTCTGTTTTTTCCCCATCTTTGTGGTTTTGTCTACCTTTGGTATTTGATGATGGTGACGTACAGATGGGGTTTTGGTGTGGATGTCCTTTCTGTTTGTTAGTTTTCCTTCTAACAGTCAGGACCCTCAGTTGCAGGTCTGTTGGAGTTTGCTGGAGGTCCACTCCAGATCCTGTTTGCCTGGGTATCAGCAGTGGAGGCTGCAGAACAGCGGATATTGGTGAACAGCAAATGTTGCTGCCTGATCGTTCCTCTGGAAGTTTTGTCTCAGAGGAGTACCTGGCCATGTGAGGTGTCAGTCTGCCCCTACTGGGGGGTGCCTCCCAGTTAGGCTACTTGGGTGTCAGGGACCCACTTGAGGAGGCCGTCTATCTGTTCTTAGATCTCCAGCTGTGTGCTGGGAGAACCACTACACTCTTCAAAGCTGTCAGACAGGGACATTTAAGTATGCAGAGGATTCTGCTGCCTTTTGTTTGGCAATGCCCCGCCCCCAGAGGTGGAGTCTACAGAGGCAGGCAGGCCTCCTTGAGTTGTGGTGGGCTCCACCCAGTTCCAGCTTCCTAGCCGCTTTGTTTACCTACGCAAGCCTGGGCAATGGTGGGTCCCCCTCCCCCAGCCTCGCTGCCACCTTGCAGTTTGATCTCAGACTGCTGTGCTAGCCATGAGTGAGGCTCCGTGGGCATAGGACCCTCCGAGCCAGTCGTGGGATATAATCTCCTGGTGTGCTGTTAGCTAAGACCATTGGAAAAGCGCAGTATTGGGGTGGGAGTGACCTGATTTTCCAGGTGCCATCTGTCACCCCTTTCTTTGACTAGGAAAGGGAATTCCCTGACCCCTTCCACTTCCCGGGTGAGGCAATACCTTGCCCTGCTTTGGCTCATGCTCGGTGCGCTGCACCCACTGTCCTGCACTCGCTTTCCGGCACTCCCCAGTGAGATGAACCCAGTACCTCAGTTGGAAATGCAGAAATCACCCATCTTCTGCGTTGCTCACGCTGAGAGCTGTAGACTGGAACTGTTCCTATTCGGCCATCTTGGCTCCATCCCCTCTCTCACCTTTTTAATTTTTAGTTTATCATTCATTTGGTCTTTGAAATTAAAGGAGTCACTTGTGTGTCCTTAATAATAGGCTTATTTGAAACATGTCTGGCAACTATCTTTAATTTACATCCTGTAACCTGAACATGAAGGGTCCACCAAGAAAGGAGATAATTAAAGAGATGTTTGGAGATCTCAGTTGTCTCAGTGATTTTATTATCATCCATGAAGTACCGTACCAGACATGGGCCATTATAGTTTAAATGATGAGTTGGAGTTTGAAAAGGATTTGGAACTTCATCAGACACTTTCCGAGCTTGTAGCCCATTGTTTTCCAAACTTCAATTTTTCTTCCACAATGAAAAATAACTTTTTGATTAAACAGCTGGCAGTTACTATTGAATGCCTCACATTTAATAACAAAAGTCTTCCTTCAGAACAGGAAATTTTATCTAAATTGCTTTGCTCTTCTTCCATGATTGCGAACTTCTAAAGTCTGACAGGACTGATAGCTTGAAAAAATAAAAATTTCTTTCAAGAAGATGGTGATTACTTTTTAAAAGAAAGAGCCCCAAACTAAATGAATAATTCAGTGTGCTTGCTACAAAGCAGAAGTCAAGGCACACAAGTTGTCCTCTCTGTAAATATTATTAAAAAACAATCAAGTTTGTATTGGCACATTTATATTGGGATGATTGTAGACAGCAGCTGAGAGAAAGAGGAAAAAAATTAAAGCCCTGCTTGGTAGTTAGGGACCTTCTTCACTTTTTGTTTTTGTTCTTAATAGAAGTAGCTACCATTATTCAGGTAATACTGTGCTATGCCCTTAATATATTAATTAATTAGTACTCCAACCTCAATCCCTTCCTGCCCTCCTGCTAGTACATCCCTTTGACTGAAACCAAGTGGAACCGAAAGGAGAGGAACTTTTGATACAGGTCAGTCTCCTGTGGCCCAAAGCCAGGCAAAGAGGGGTGGAGGGTGTATTTGGCTGGGACACATGGAGAATATTCAGCTCACCTTAATTTTATAATAAATAAGTTTATTTATTTGTTTTGTTGTTCATCTGCCCTATAATGCAGTCTCTAAGAGGACAGGAATATAATATTATTGTCAAAATAAATTTACTGGTGCCTGCCTATATATTATCTATCTGTGTATCTAATCTATCTAATCTGTCTATTCATCCATCATCCAAACAACTATTATTAATGGGCATAGTCAGGAGAACTCTTTCATTTCTTTATGATGCTTTGCAAAATGGTGGGACACTGTAGGAATTTTTCTTTTCTTTGTACTACTTTCCCATTTGTTTTTTTATTCATGTAGAAAAACCTCTAGAAATGGTCTTGCAGAGGAAAATCCCCTCCCTATGCCTCTTACTTTGCCTCGGAGATGCTTTAAGAAGAGGCCCGGCTGGGCATGGTGGCTCACGCCTGTAATCCCAGCACTTTGGGAGGCGGAGGCGGGCAGATCATGAGGTCAGGAGATCAAAACCATCCTGGCTAACATGGTGAAACCCCGTCTCTACTAAAAATACAAAAAATTAGCCAGGCTTGGTGGCAGGCACCTGTAGTCCCAGCTACTCAGGAGGCTGAGGCAGGAGAATGGCATGAACCCAGGAGGCGGAGCGTGCATTGAGCTGAGATCGTGCCACTGCGTTCCAGCCTGGGTGGCAGAGCAAGACTCCATCTCAAAAAAAAAAAAAAAAGAAAGAAGAGGCCCAACTACTTCCATCATAGGCTTGCTTGGCTGTAGTGGAGCTATATCCTGTGGCTGGGGCAGGAGCACCCAGC
Source organism: Symphalangus syndactylus (assembly GCF_028878055.3). Taxonomy (NCBI): domain Eukaryota; kingdom Metazoa; phylum Chordata; class Mammalia; order Primates; family Hylobatidae; genus Symphalangus; species Symphalangus syndactylus. The sequence continues at coordinate 35,357,928 of NC_072428.2, read as the reverse complement.
CAAGCCTGACTCTGCTGCTCAAGGGCAGATAATGCCAAATGAGGCCTCTATCAGAGATTTTTTTTTTTTTTTTTTTTTGGAGACATGGTCTCACTCTGCTGCCTAGGCTGGAGTGCAGTGGCACAATCTGGGCTCACTGAAGCCTCATTCTCCCTGGGCTCAGGTGATTCTCCTGCTGCCACCTCAGCCTCCTGGATTACTGGGACCACAGGTCCATGCCACCGTGCCTAGCTAATTTTTATATTTCTTATAGAGATGGTGTTTTGCCATGTTGCTCAGGCTGGTCTGGAGTTCCTGGGCTCAAGTGATCTGCCCACCTTGGCTTCCCAAAGTGCTGGGATTATAGGTATGAGCCACATGGGGCCAGGCTGGCACCTATAAGTCTGATTTTGTGAAGGGCCTATGAATTTGTATTTTTGAAAAGCTTATGAGGCCATCCTACTGCCTAGTAAAGTTTGGGAATTGCCAAGGGACCTTTGGTGGTTTTCAAAGTCCTGAAAAAGTCAGAAAGTCAAAGAGTACTAATCCCTGCTTGAATGTGGAGATGCCAGTGTTTGAGGGGTGTGTGTGTGTGTGTGTGTGTGTGTGTGTGTGTGTGTGTGTGTAGTCTATGCTGTACAAAGACTTCATGGAGAGGGAGCAAAATAATTCCCAAGTTCCTTAGCGTAACTGCTAGTCCCTGATATATTTTGTATGGGTTGTTTGGGAATGGTCAATCATCAGGCCTTTAGGGAGACATTCATTTGCTCTGGGAAGCTTTAAACTATTACATGAGGATGTCACACATACTCACTGAATGACAGATGGCTTTTGGATTCTTATATATTAATATAACAAGTAGCAGATAGAGGTTGGATCAGAAGACCTTCAATGTTCTTTCCAGCCGTGAGAGTCCTGGTTACCAATGTCTGCTTTATGTGACCAGTAGGCTTTTGATTTATTATCACTGGAACCTAACACCTAAGTCTTCATCTAGGTGAATAGTAATATGGGTTTGCACTAAATTATCACCCACTTGTGAGCATCAGCAAATATTTTGGAGGCAGCTAGCCTGGGGTATAATTGAGCACTAGAACAGCACATTTTACTCTGAACCCCTGGAAAAGATGGGACCGATAACTATGGTCTTGATGTACCCTCAATGGCACCATCTAGGGAGTGATTTCAGAGGTTAATGCTCCCTTCTTTTTCCTATCAGATTGTAGCTTTTAAGCTCCTCTTTTATAGAAATTGTGAAGCTAACACTAGATACTATGTTCTAACCAGTTGAGCCAAGTGGCTTCAATGAGGTTTTTGGTATTTTGTCTGAAAATATTTCAAACTAAAATATCTTTTAGATTATTCCGTGAAGATAAAGGCATTGATCTCACCTAAAAACATTAATAATGTTCCATTTGTGAAAAGCATTTTAGACTTTACAAAGTACTTTTACAGAGCAGATGATCTGTTTTATGCTTACGGAAAATCCTCTGTGGTAGATGTTGTTATTAAAGGTTTACGGATGAAGAGACCAAGGACTCAGAGAGGTTTAGTAACTTGTGCCAGGTCACAAAACATGAAAGTAAAGCTAAGACACAAATGAGAATTTTCTGGCTCTTGCCTAATGATCGTTTCCTGGCTGATGCTGTTTGTGTAACCCACTGGATGAATATTTGACTTTTTTTTTTTTTTGAGACAGGGTCTCACTCTGTTGCCCAGGCTGGAGTGCAGTGGTGCAATCACAGCTCACTGCAGCCTCGACCTCCCAGGCTCAAGGGATCTTCCTGCTTCAGCCTCCCGAGTAGCTTGGACTACAGGCACATACCACCATGCCCTGCTAACTTTTTTATTTTTTGTAGAGATGAGGGTCTTGCTATGTTACCCAGGCTGATCTTGAACTCCTGGGTTTGAGCAATCCTCCCCTCTTGGCCTCCCAAAGTGCTGGGATTGCAGGCATGAGCCATTGTACCTGGCCTGAGTTTAGACTAGACTTTTTTTTTTTTTTTTTTTTTTGAGACAGAGTTTCGCTCTTGTTGCCCAGGCTGGAGTGCAGTGGCACGATCGCAGCTCACTGCAATCTCCGTCTCCCAGGTTCAAGTGATTCTCCTGCCTCAGACTCCCGAGTAGCTGGGATTACAGGTGCGTGCCAACACACCCAGCTAATTTTTGTATTTTTATTAGAGACGAGGTTTCATCATATTGGTCGGGCTGGTCTTCAACTCCTGACCTCAGGTGGCCCACCCACCTCGGCCTCCCAAAGTGGTGGGATTACAGGTGTGAGCCACCTTGCCCGGCCTAGACTTTTTAATAGCAGAATTGATTGAGGGTTGTAAGCCAGTATGGCATGGAAGAAGTTTACACCTGGATTTGAATTTAGAATTCACCATTTACTGAATAGTATTAGGCAAGTCATTTAATCTCTGTGAACATCTGTCAATTGAGTATAGCAATGCTTGTCTTTTAGGGTTATTGAAAGGATGATAAAGTCTGTAAACTTTTGGCCTATAGGAGGTGCTCACTCAAAGGCAGCTCTTACAAATTTTGAGGCAGTGCCTCTCCATCTCTCTGAGTTTGAGGCTTGCTAATTGTCCTTCATCATCTGCTGAAACACCCTTCAGAGACTGGAATTTCACTGCCTTCCAGGAGTGCCCATTCCCTCTCTATACCATATCTCTGACTGCTAGAAAATTTTCTCTATCTTGAGCTCAAAGTGCCTCATTATAGCTTCCACCTGTTGGTATCAATTTTCCCTCTTGGTGCTACACAGAGCAAGTTCAATTCCTCTTCTACACGACGGTCCTCCAAATATTTGAAGACCTTATTATGGCCTCCTTAATCTTTACTTCCTTGGACAGAACATCTCTGTTCCTTCAACTGTTCATCATTTGATTTGGCTCACAATGCTCTCACAGTCTTTTCTGATTCCTTCTGAAGTATATCTGTTTATTATCTGAGAAGTTCCTAGAACTAAATATAATTATCTCTGGACAGATTGACTCAGAATAAAATGAGATGATTACTTTCTTCTCATGGTACACTTTAAGATCACAACATCCTTTTTGACAGCTAATCTTAGCTCACTATTGACCAAAAAGGTGGTTTTTTTTTGTTTTTGTTTTTAATATGTATTTCCATTTACTCTTAGATCTCACATTCTGTCTTTAAGCAGCATATTTACCCTAAGTTTGGACCGTTTTCATTTTTCCATGTGAAATTTCATCTGATTTGGCCTTAATTCCTGCCTATTAATATCTCTTTTAATCCTGAGGGTGTTGTGCTAAATCTGTCATGATTGAAACCATCACACCAGCTTCAAATTTTCCAGCATGTTTAAAAAGCCTATATTCTAGCCAGGTATAGTAGCATGCACCTATAGTCCCAGCTACTTGGGAGGCTGAGGTGGGAGCATTGCTTGAACCCAAGAATTTAAGACCCTTTCTCTTTGCATGCCTATATCAAAACATTTCATGTATCCCACAGATATATACACCTACTATGTACTCACAAACATTTTAAAAAATTAAAAATAAACAATGAAGCATACTTTCTATTATTTTGTCAAATCACAGATACAAATACTAGTTAGGACAGACTTATATGATCTGGTTATTTGACCCTGGTACATAATCACAATCATCTCAGAATGATATCTGGATCATGAATTTTAAGCAGAGAGAAGGGTTGGTAAGAAGTAGTGAAAGAGTGATATTAGGGACATAAAATATGGTTAAGAAGAGAAAGCACCCTTATTATCATTAGTGATCCAGATGAGGAGAGAAAAAGAAAACAGTGAAATTCAGTTGCTGGGCAAGAAAAAGCATGAACCTGACAAGGGTTTCCTAAGGGGATGAAGCAGGTCGCACGCAGGCTTGATCTCTGAGAAGACCTCTCTCCACTCTGTGGAGGGTGTCCACACCCTGCTGTCAAACTCCCTCCCACAGTGTTTGCTGATCTCATTTGAACACTTCTGCCTTCTCATTTAACACAGCAAAGGCATTTCCTTGCAGATTTCAACTTTGTGTGTTCTCTTTTTTGTTTGCATTTGTATTTACAGACAGCTGTTAAGGAATCTGCTGGGCCTTGTTATAGCCCTTCTTCCCATGCTCTGTGTGGTTTTAGCTTGGAATTCAATCCTTACCTGTTGGGGGCATACTGTATTCATCCCTGTAGTCCCTCTTCCCATTACAGTCTGTGTTTTCTGATGTAATGCCTGAGGTGCATTTTTTAATTTTGTCATTTTTTGAGTGTCATCTGCATTTGTTAAACAGATTGGCAGGAGGAGACTACAGAGTTCCTCTTTGGGCCATTCCTTTCATGTCCTTCTGCTTTCAGCCCTGTGTGCTGTGTGTTCCATGTGAGCAGATAATTAACAACATCCAGGCAGCCTGATATGGAATTCAACAGATAGCTCATCGCCGGGCACGGTGGCTCACGCCTGTAATCCCAGCACTTTGGGAGGCTGAGGCCGGCGGATCATGAGGTCAGGAGATCGAGACCAACCTGGCTAACACGGTGAAACCCCGTCTCTACTAAAAATACAAAAAATTAGCTGGGCTCAGTGGCGGGTGCCTGTAGTCCCAGCTACTTGGGAGGCTGAGGCAGGAGAATGGCGTGAACCCGGAAGACGGAGCTTGTAGAGAGCCAAGATCGGGCCACTGCACTCCAGCCTGGGGGACAGAGGGAGACTCTGTCTCAAAAAACAAATGAACAAGAAAAACAGATAGCTCATCAGTGTACACAATTGGTAAAACCCCCTGTCACAGTGAGTAAGCTTTGAGGACCTGCTCTGAAGAGTATAACAACCTATGGACTTGATGCTCAATATTTGTTGGTGCCAAAAATAATGCTGATGACATCATGACTTTTGCTTTTCTAGTAGGGCTCAAGAAAGTTATAATTCTCACATTTTTCTTATGAGGCTAAGAGGGGAAAGGGTCTGTTATGTCCCTTTAGCATAAGGCCAAAAAGAGGGGCTTAGCTTCATGTGCAAGGTCACCCATTACCATATTGGAGAGGGAAAATTGGATTGGAATGAACTTATGTTCTGTTTAGGAAAATTTCTCCAAGGAGCACCTTGACATTCACTAATGCCAGCTAAAAGGCAGTAAAGATGAGGCTCTATGTAACTAAGGAAGATCATTCCAACTTTTCTCTTCAGCAAGAGCATGAGAGCTTCTCTTCAATTCTTGGCAAAGCCCAAGATAAATCTCTTCATTTACTGTCGCATTTGGTCTTCATATTGTCTTATTGAACAGTGGCGTAATACATGTCAATTCACATGATTTACATTGGAAATTTGTTCTTTTATATAATTAGGAAAGGTACTGTGGAGTCCCTTCAAAAACCTTCCTTCATCCAGGTAAATAAAAATCCAATATTTCTTCATAAGTAGTGTTGTTGAACCACCACATTGCTTTGTGTTCAGCTCTGAGGGTTTTATATGTTAATGAGAAAATCAAGTTCTTCACAGAATATCGACTAGTCTTTTAAGTAGACAGTACACTTGTTGGGGAGAGTGTTTTAAACCAAAGTCATGAATTAAGAGAGGTTGCACCTTGGGAAGAAAATTCCTAATGTGAGCCCTTGATTCAATGACTGACTTTGACAAGGAGTGTGGCAGTTCCTCTTTGCCTTGTCCTCTCAAGCAGGTTTTATGTTTGACTAGATGTTTAATTTTACATGGTATTATATTAGAAATGAGATACTTACACTTTAAAATATTGATCGATACTAATGGCATGCAAAATTTCTATAATTCTCCCCATACAGCTTAATAGGCAGCACCTTGTAAAGACTCAAGTGAATACAAAGCCTGAGACTCATGTCTAACGGGAAGTGGGTGTTCTTCAGCCCAAAGAAAGGGTAAATTTTTGATGGTTGGAGAGTAAATGCATTGTTTGCATCTGATAGCCTATAGGAATGCGATACATTTAGACTAATTACAATGTAATCAGATTAAGCAGTAAATCATGTGCTTTTCAAAAAAGATGCCATTTGGGCGGGGCGCAGTGGCTCACCCCTGTAATCCCAGCCCTTTGGGAGGCCGAGGCGGGTGGATCACAAGGTCAGGAGATCGAGACCATCCTGGCTAACACGGTGAAATCCCGTCTCTACTAGAAATACAAAAAATTAGCAGGGCGCAGTGATGGGCACCTGTAGTCCCAGCTACTCGGGAGGCTGAGGCAGGAAAATGGCGTGAACCCGGGAGGCCGAGTTTGCAGTGAGCTGAGATCACGCCACTGCACTTCAGCCTGGGGGACAGAGAGAGACCCCGTCTCAAAAAAAAAAAAAAAAAAAAAAAAAAAAAGATGCCATTTGATCTAATTAATTTTCAAGTTGCCGACTGCTTTTCCTGTTCTTTCTGAAATACATCTCTCTGATTTCTCTGTTAGTGAGTTGTCTGCCTGATAGATTCAAATTTGCTATTTCTATCTCTTTTCTGGATGAGAAACAGTGAGAGGAGTTTATCTTGTTCTTTCTTTTGTGCTTCTTGTATAAATCTCAAAAGGTATTGATGGTGGAGGAGGACACTTAAAAGGATTATTACATTTCACTCATCTTCACTGAATTAATGGATCTCATGATTATCAGCATAATGTAAAGTGTCACGTTTGACTATTTTTCTCAGTCTGGATTATTAATTTTTGCAAATTGCTCCTCATAAAGCTTTGCCATAGTAGGACTTTTATAGCTATCTGACTGTAGTTCTCCTATTCTGAATATAGTCAGGGAACTTTCATTCATTTATTCATTCAGTATGTGAATTTGGCTAGGTTCTTTTCCAGATACTAGAAATGCTGACTTGAAAAAGACAGACGAGGCTCCTTATCTTAAGGTGCTTACAGTGTGCTGGGTAAAACAAGCTAAGTGATGGAGACTGACCAGGTGGTTAGGAGTTACTTTATATAGGGTGCTTAGGGAGGGTGTCTAGTGCAGGAGATATCTAAGCAGGTACAGGAATGCTGTGGTCAGTGTTCCATTTCCTCCAGACCCAGAAGATAATTGGTCTTGGTAGCAGTCAGGGAGTACACACATAACTTCAGGATGGATATGATGGGCCCAGGGATATCAGGAAGGCTATTTCCTACTTCCTTAGCCAGGTGGTCTAGGAAGGCAGGCCCAGCCACGACCAGAGTCTTGGAGACCGCTTTGGGTCATGGAAGCTACCATGTCACATGCTGAAGAGCAGAAGAATGCGTCTGAATGGATCATCCAAATGGGGAGGTTCTGAGAGATCAAGAAATAATCAACATATAGAGTGGTTAGAATGCATTAAAATAATATATAAAGAAAGAATGTGTAATGTAAGGGTAGTCCTGGATGAGAACTTAAAAATAGGGCCTCTGGTTACTGCTGTTTTCATTTTCCCAGAAACATTTTTCATAAATTGGCCAAATCCAATTAAATGTCCCAAATTGACTAGGGAAAATGCTTACCACTGGACCGGGTGAAAGTGTTAAGAATAGTGTGCTGCCGTATTTGACTCAGAAAAGCTAATCGATGCCCAGGTGTGTGTGTGGGTGTCAGGTGGGACGGGGGTTTGGTGATAGTGTGTTTAAGCACACAATCTTATAAAATGTTTCTTCCATCTCTTCCTGTTGCCTGAGCCTATTTCCAATCTTCTGTGAGTTTATGATTAACTTTCCACAAAAATAAAACTTTTATAAATGTCAAAGAATTACATTTTTGGAAGAATGTGAAAGAAATAAGATATTTGCTTAGAATTTTGAGTAATTTACCTAGAAAAGTTTACGACTTATGGCCAAAAGAGTTAAAGAAAGCTGAAAAAAATGATACTTTAAAACAACAGTAATAAAAATACTGCAGTTTTAGGATTCATAGAAAGTATACTTTATCAAAAAATTCTGTTTTAATGCAAAGTTTAGTATCTAAATAGATCATCAGTTTTCTCCATAATATCAGATTAAACAGCAACAGAAATGAATGGTTTTTTTTCTGTTACGTATTAGCTTGTTCTAGCTTTAAAGTTTATAAAGGGAAAAAAGAAACCTAAGACTTAAATTTTGATGATTGTGGAAATGTATGGCAAAATAGACAATGAGTTCTTGCATTTTAACATTGAAATATCAAACCCTTAATTCCCTGTGACGGTGATGTCATTTCTTTTAACTGTAAATTCAAAGCATAAGTAAGCATCTAAGATATTGAGACTTCCCATCTCAGTGGGTCCATTTGGTGAGAGCTACAGCAAGTAGGCTGGACTGGGTCACATGACCTGTGCACCTCCACATTCTTAGGTACTCATGAGACTTACACAATGTCAGTACAGACTAAGTGCCAAGGCCGTGTAATGTATTTTGTTTAATCCTCATGACAATCCATACAGTCAACAGTAATATCCTTATTTTTTAAATGAGGAAATTGGAGTACAGAGAAATTAAATTACTTGATTAAAGTCAGGCATTTAGTAGACTGCGGAACTGCAATACGAACCCAAACATGTTTAATCCCAAATTTATGTTATTTTTGCTACACCAGACTATCTAAGATACTTCTTGGCTTTGTGAGCGTGAACAAGGCAACAGTAACCTTTTTATTTTTCAGTGTGGTATATTTTTTAGGGTAAATTATACTAGCCACAACTTCAGAATATCCTCTGCATCTCAGTGGCTTAAAATAGCAGAATTTTATTTCTCATTTAAATAGAGTCCAGTTGGGTGTGTCTGGTTGACAGGTAGCCTTTGATGTCGTCCTTTAGGGATTCAAGATTCTCTTTCTTGTAGCTCTGTCCACCCCTTAGCCCTCAGAGTTTTCTCCAGGCAGCTGAAAGGGAGCAAGAGAAAAGAGATAAAGGGAAAGAGACAGCATGGAAGATACCTGAGGGAGTTTTTAAATTATTTTTTGGTGGGGTGGAGGGGCAGGCTTAGAAGTGGGGCACAACCTTTCCACTCCCATTCCATAGCCACACTCAACTTCAAGGGAGGCTGGGAAGTGTAGTAGAGCTGTGAATCTAGGAGGAAAACTAAGTGGGTTCCAGGAGAGCTGACCAGTCTTGCCTTCAAGCTTTGACACATGAACTTGTTTCCCCTTTTCCTTCTGATAAGTAAGCCTAGTTAGGAATTTTACTTTATTTGAATGAGTTAGGTTTTCATTTGCTCTCTTAGGAAATAAAAAACCTGTCTGTGACAGCAGGACATCCCAGGATATATTAATCATGTCCTCTCTTGTTCAGAGTTGATTTAAAAGTTCTACCAAATTATTTAGTGTTTTTGTTTTCCTGTATTTTAACTCTTTGATAAATAGTACCTTGGATGGGGCTTTTGTGGCTGAAACTGCCCTTCATTGCTTGTCTAGAGAGGCAGTAGAGCAAGGTGATCAATAGTACAGACTATAGGATCTGATTTCAAATCCCAGCTATGTCACTCACAAGCTGCTTAACCAAGGACAAGTTATTTGACCTTGCTAAGCCAAGAACACCGACCTGAGGGTGTTGTTATGAGGATTTAGTAAATTAACATATTGAAAGCCCTCAATACACAATGTCGGCACACATTAAGTGTTGTATAAGTGCTGGCTGTTATGTCTGTTCTTTCAGCTCCACTTTATTCTTCATTCAAAACTCAGTGTAGTGTCTCCTTTGGAAAGTTTTCTCTGACTATGGCAGGCAGAATTCTGTTTTTTTTTTTTTTTTTTTTTTTTCCCTTTCTGCTTCCAGGAAACATTGAATTTAATGCATTGAATGATAAGACGTGTCCATGCATGTGTCTGTCTCAGGCATTAGATCTAAAGAGAAGAAATTGGCCATTCTAAATTTGCCTGTATGTATCCCCATAGCCAGCACAGCACAGTGCCATACACATTGTAGGCAATCAGCTATTTGCTGATGTGAAGGAAACCTCATTAACCAGAATACCCTATATATCAGGAAGCTCCGTTTCCTTACTACACTGGAGAGCAAGGAGTTCACTATATTAGCTTTGACTTTCATTTTAGTTGACTTGAGTGACACCAGATTTAAGTGACAGATCATTGTGCCCTACCTGCCTTTTTACATGATCCAGTCCACCCAAACTGTCCCTCAGGGACCAGCAGCCTTTGTGCTAAGATTCTGATTTTACTTTGGCTGGCATGTATAGCTCCCCTTCTATCGGGGTACATGTAGGAATGTGATAATTCAATTTCTTAGTTTGTGTTATCAGCATTAGTCTGTGCCGCGTACCTTTCTTGTTTCATTCATTCACTTTTTTTCTTGCCTCACCATTCCCACCAGGCCTGTGATAGGAAAATTCTGTGCGTATCCTTAGCTAATCGATAATATTGTTTCGCATGTGTGAATTTTTAGTTTACATACATTATGGACCTTGTTGGTTTTTTTCTCTTTTTTTAAACTGTTAATATTAACATAACTTTAAGCTCACAGAAAACTTACAGGAGTGATATAAGGAACCATCATATTTGTCCAGATTCTGCATTATTTGGAAGGAAGAGAAAATGTGTATTCATAGATGCGTATACTTATATATACAAACAGTATTGTTATTTTGAACCCTTTGAGAGTTAAGTTGTAAACATCATGACCCTCTACCCCTAAATACTTCAGTGCCTATTTCCTAAGAACAAGACATTCACTTAAGTATATACTGCCCAGTTAGCAAAATCAGGAAATTGAGTATCAATAAAATACTATTACATAATTTACAGATCTTTTTCAAATTTTCCCAGTTTTCCCACTAATGTCCTTTATGGGAATTTTTCCCCCTGCCCTAGCATCTAATCCAGGATCTCATCTTGCATATAGCTTTTATGTCTTTTTAAAATCTCTCTTTTAATCTCCAACTGTTGTTTAGCCTTTCTTTATTTTTCATGACATTGACATTTTAAAGACCACAAGCAGTTATTTTGTGGACTGTCTTTCAATTGAGGTTTATCTGATGTTTCTTCATGATTAGATTTCCTCCTCCCTCCTCAGCAAGTTTTCTTTAAAAAAAAAAAAAAATGCTGGTTTTAAACTCTCTTGGTGTTGATACATCTGTATCCAGTTTGTTGATTCTACCTGCTGCACAGAATTCCCTAATGCAGACTGCCTCTTGGAACAGATTGGCAGGGCTGCCAGGACGGCAGCATCCGGCAGACCTTCCTTGGCATCAGGATGGTGTCTTTGCAGGGGCTGTATGACATGGGAAATGAGAACACCACTTTGACACATGTGCCCTGGGTCACCCTGCTTTAGCTGATGGTAGTGGGCCTCAGATGTTTGCTTCTTCAACTCTTTCTAAGTCACACAGAGCTATTATGGTTTGCAAGATAAGGTAGGATAGGAAGTTGATCTGTTTGATTGTTTCTTCCTTCATTAATTCATGCATTTAATAAATATTGATTAAGGGCCTACTCTGCTCATTGGAGCTTATCTTCTAGCATATTGAATACGTAAAAGAAACTTTTGAATTGAAAGCTCGTCTAACTGTGACAGAGGCAAAGTTTTTAAAATTGAGGTTGAGGTAAATGGTTCAACATTTTCAATTTATTAGTAAAATAGCCTTATAGAAATCGTGATTCTGCCTCGTCACCCAAATACAGTGATTTCCATTTCTCTCTGGCCTCTTCTTGTATTTACCAACATTGAACATCGTTTGTGCCTCATTATCTTTATAGGGCATAAATAATTTTGCATTCCCTTTTTTCCAGTGAAAAATATTTTGTATATACTTTCCCTTGTTTCATAACTTGCATATTCATCACACTTAGTGACTGTAGTAAATTCTTTCAAGCTGATCTATAACTTATACATATCTCTTATGTTGTAAATTTGCCTTATTTCTAGTTTTTCCACTAATATTAGGAGAAAAAATTTTAAAGAAAGTGTGTATCATGCTCCTGTGTTAAGGCAGTTTTGACAAATGGTTTCATCTAAAATCATTCATTCTGAGATACAAAAAAGTTAGATTCCTGTGAAGAAAACACATTCTGTCTTTTTTTTAGGAAAACTTATTTTTTCCTGATTGTGTTTTGAGCGTCCACTTACAATGGAAAGATAATTAGTAAAGAAAGACCTGATGTGCCTGGAGCTTTGCCAGCTGAAAACCTTGTATGTATTAGGAAACAGCAGGTTTCCAGTGGGGAATAGTAGAGTAATGGACTGTGCAGCTAAGATATAAGACTGCAGCGTGACAGCTCCCAACTGCAGCAGCCTCACAGTCACTCACTTTCCTTGACACAAGTGGACAGTCTTTCAGTTCTTCTGCACTTTCCTTGTGAGAACCACCGGAGGAATACATCACCCTCTGGCAGGAGGCAGTCAGCTCCATCACAGCAGGGAGGACTGATGAGCTGTCCATACCTCTGGACACACCTAGGAATGATTCCGCAGCAGTTGGTCAGTCCTCAGCAAGGACTCAGGAAAGCAAGAAATGGACATAGTTCTCATTTACAGATCGCTGTGTTTCACCCCACCCAGAATCTTCTGAGCATCCGGTGCTGAGAGGTACTTGCCCAGGGTGAGGTGGAAGCTCGTGATAAGCGGGTGGTTGCAGGGACTATTTCTAAAGAGGGCACGAATAAAAAGATTTGTGACCAACTAACCGGACCTTGGTAGGGTGGAATAACTGAGACATTAATTGTTCAGTAGGCTTCGTTAGAAACTTCAAAGATCCTAGATAGGGCCCTGACCTCTTCTGTATTAGTTATGTGCCTGTATGGATCAGATGAGGATTTTCTTCATGTATAGAATTTTTATCTTACTTTTCGTCCGTGAGAGTGGGACCTTGTGTGTTTGGTTTCTTGCTCTATTTTCTGTTGCTTAGTGTGGAGCTTAGAGCATAAAAAGTGTTCAATAAATATTTGTTGGTTGGACAATGACTTAAGCTGCGTAGTTCTGTGGACTAAAAACATGATCGTCTAGGCAGCTGCAATCTACTTGTTTAAAGGGTTCTGTCAGGTTACCGCAGAAATGAGTAGGAGCTAAAGAAACCAAAGTCGGAGAATAGCAGGGTGCAAAGGAAAGTACGGTGGCTTTAGAGCCAGGCAGATAAGAGTTCTTAACCCAACTCTACTACTCACTGCTGTCTTCACTTGGTTGACACATTTATGATTCCTAAATCTGAGCTTTCGCACCTATAACATGTGTATCAAACCACTTTCCCCACAGAGTTTGTGGGCAGTTCATTGCTCAGAGTGGACACTCAAAAATGTCACCTTCTTCCTCCCTCCCCTGCCAAAAGGGAGACAAAAGCAGGAGGGGCCCAGATGATGTGTCCAAGTGTTAGATCTCTACATTCATGTTATCTGTCATTTAAAGTGTGCCACATATTGGCTTCTCTTCATACAGCAGCTAATGGCATACATACTTCAAACAGCATATGTACTTTTGGTTCTGCTTTGAGCCTCTCTATTAGTAACTGTGTTCTTTGCCTTTACAGGATTTATGAGCGTGTGATAGACCCTCCAGATACCAACCTTCCCCCAGGAATCAATTTATGGCTTGGCCAGCGCAACCAAAAGCATGGCTTATTCAAAGTAAGCACTAACATTCTTTTTATTGAAGTATATATATAGACAATGCTCAATTTTCTGTGTTATTGGAGATGTGTTTATAATTACATTAGTGGGAAGGGCATGGCATAATAACTACTAATGTTTGTTGAACGCTTACTTTGTGACACATGCTTTTCTATGTGCTTGACATGAATAAACTGGTTTACTTGTCACAGTAATTTGTGAAGTAGGTGCTTTGAAACCAGGTAGAGAGTTAAGTGACTTGCCCAAGGTTATCCAGTTCACTCTGCTACAAGGGATGGATGATCCAGAATGCAAATGATCCTCAAAATGTTGACCTCCCAATTGTGAAGGATTTAGGATAATCTTCAAACTGGTTTCCCTTCTCAGATTATATGTTAATTCAGTTTAGAGTAGATATCTAGATATGAAAAATACATCTTTGCTTCCTTGAGCTTTGGTTTAATTGCATTACTGGGAACAGAAAACCAAATACTGCATATTCTCACTTATGAGTGGGAGCTAAACAGTGAATATACATGGACACAAAGATGGGAGCAGTAAACACTGTGGACTACTAGAGGTGGGAGGGAGAGAGGGAGCCATGGGCTGAAAAACTATTTGGTACTATGCTCACTACCTGAGTGACTGGACCATCCATACCCTAAACTCAGCATCATGCAGTATACCCATGTAATAAACCTGCATGTGTACCCCCTACATCCAAAATTAAAAAAAAAAACTGCATTATTATACTTCACAGAAACATAAGGATACAGTGATAAAATGAATTAAAAAACTTAAAAATACCATGAAATTTTAAGACAATCTTGTTCTTTGAAAGAATGACACACTTTTGCTTCTGGCAATATGGCAGACTAGATATTCTAAAAATCCTTCTGCTTCAAAATGCCTATAATGCTTGATAAAATACCACAAAAATATTTTAAAATTCAGTGTTGTAATTGTATGAAAAGAATTCCTTGGGGACCAAATATATGGAGGGGAGAGAAGGCCAGAGGGGTATCAGTACCAGGAACTTAGAGCCTTAGATTCTCCTTTTTATTTTTAAAAAATTAAGGTGTAATTCCACATGTTCTCACTCACAGGTGGGAGTTGAACAATGAGAACACATGGACACAGGGTGGGGAACATCATACACAGGGGCTGGGGGAGAGATAGCATTAGGAGAAATAACTAATGTAAATGATGGGTTGATAGGTGCAGCAAACCAATATGGCACATACCAAGGTAATAAACCTGCACGTTGTGCACATGTACCCTAGAACTTAAAATATAATAAAAAAATACAAAAAAAGTAAGAGGTAATTTACATGCAGGAAAATTCATTCCATTTAATGTACAGTGTTACAAGTTTTGGAAAATCTACACTATATTATAATCATCATTATAATTGAGATAAAGAACCATTTCTTTATCTCCAAAAATTTCCATCCCCCTTTGTATTAAACCCTTCTCCTCACCCGAAGCCTTTAGCAACCACTGGTCTGTTTTCTGACCCTGTAGTTTTGTCTTTACCAGAATGTTATATAAATGGAATCATTTATGTGTGT
This sequence comes from Symphalangus syndactylus, assembly GCF_028878055.3. NCBI lineage: Eukaryota > Metazoa > Chordata > Mammalia > Primates > Hylobatidae > Symphalangus > Symphalangus syndactylus. The sequence continues at coordinate 35,342,923 of NC_072428.2, read as the reverse complement.
GTGTGTGTGTGTGTGTATTTACATAAGTTTGTATGTTGAGATTCACCAGGTTGTTGTGTGTTTCAGTGTTTCATTGTTTTCTATTGCCGAGTAGTATTCCAGTTCTGTTGTATGAATGTATCATACTTTGTTTATCCATTCTTCAGTTGATAGACATCTGGGTTATTTCCAGTTTGGAACAATTATGAATAGAACCACTATAAACATTTGCATACAGGTTTTTGTGTGAACAGCGGTTTTGATTTCACTTAGGTAAGTGTGTAGGTATGGAATTACTGGGTTGTATATTAAGTGTATGTTTAAATTCACAGGCAACTGCTAAACCATTTTTCAAAGTAGCTGTGCCAGTTTTTGCATTCCTACCAGCAATCTATGAAAATTTCAGTTAGAGCCTTGAATTTCAACCGTCTGTATAGGATGGGAGGAATTACTTAGATCCCATGCATGACTGAGTGTTGGAATGGAAATTTTTAAAGTAAAGCCAGTCCACTATCTAACAGAGGGAGGCAATCCAGAAACTATCCTGTCTTCATCTCATCTCCAGATGAGAAAAAAATAATACGTCCCAGAGAACTAGTAAACCACAGCACTTGAAGGGTTGCAGACTTGACACACCCAGATTTACTTTACCCATGAAACTCAATAAAGTATATTAAAGTGGCCCTGGATTAGGTACCTTGGGAGTCCTGATGAAGAAAATACAAATTATCTTTGGAGAAAGTCAATTTTGATGTAGCCCTCAAAGGATGCCCACAGATTAAGTCCATAAAATAGGAGCTCTAACGCCATCATGAATGACAGTGGAAAGAAACAAAAAAATGCTCAGTTAGTCCTCACAGGGCTACAGAAAATGAAATTAGCAGATAAATAATGTTTTTTTAATTTTTTTAAAAAAACTTCTGTTTAAAATGTTCGAAGAATCAAAATAATAAAGAATGTATGATGACTAGAGATAATAAATAGGCCCAGAGATAGCTGAACTAAAAAGCACTTCCAAAAATGAAAGATATAGTTGTTGAAGTTAAAAAAAAAAAAAAAAAAACGAACCTCAGTGAACCTGCTAAATAGATTAGACACAGGTAGGAAGAGCATTTGTGAAATGGAAAATATTGTTAAAGTAATTAAACTAATTGTAGTGCTTCAGAGATAAAGAGAAGAAAATAGGAAAGAGGTTAAAATATAGAAAAGATACATGTATTTAAAAAAAAGTTTACATATCTGTTTAATATGTGTGTATACGTATGCATATCTGTATAAAATGGCTGTTCTGATGCCTCTGTGTTTTCTAAGTGGCTTCTTAGATAGCTTAGATAGATAGCTTCTAAGATATGTATATTATTATAATATACATATATTTAAAAATTAAGGAAGATAATAAAGAATATATATATGCATATATATTTGAAAATTCCAGATAATAAACAGAGATAAAGGTTATGGGCACTATTACAAGTATAACGGGTAAGAATCTTCTAAACTCGATAAGAGACATTAATTCTCATTACTGAAAGAACAATGAAATAAAAGTATATGTTGTTGATTGCTATCTAAGAAGCCACTTAGAAAACATAGAGGCATCCTAACAGCCATTTTATTTAGCTCAAAAACCAATTTTTTTCTGCTTTGACCTGGCTAAGCTGATACTTGCTAGGCTCTGTCCCATGTCTGTGGTTAATTGGCATGCTAGCAGATGGCAGGATGATCTGAGAGCCTCTTCACCTCTCTGGGGGTTGGCTGGCTGTTGACTCTTGTTCCTCAGTTGTCCTCCAAATGGTCTCTCATCTCCAATGGCCTAGCTCAGCTTATTTACATGTCAGCCCTGGGATTCCAAGTATAGGAAGAGTGCAATCCCTAGAGTACTAATATTTTCAAGGCTTTGTTTGCTTGATCACATTTGCTAATGTTTTATTGCCCAAAGCAAGTCATATGGCCAAATCCAGAGTCAAAATGTAAATAAATAGACTTCATCTCTCGCAGGGCTGCTCCATGATATCACATTGAAAAGATATGGATGCAAGGAGGGAAGAATTTTTTTTGGCCACATCAACAACCTATTATACAAATCAAGATAAATAGACAGTCACACTTAGGTATATTGGCAGAATAGCAGAACTCCAAAGACACAGAGAAGATCTTAAAAATAGCCAGTGACAAAACACAAATTTTTTACAAAAGGATAACAAATTGAACAGCTGGCTTTTAAACAGTAAAAGCAGAAGTCAAAAGACAGTAGAAGAAGTGTTTTCCAAGTTTTGAGAGAAAATAACTCTCAAATATAGTAGCATATACCAAGCTTAATTGTCATTTGAGAATGTGTGTGACAAAGACATTAGTAGAGAAATAAAACTCTCAGTTTATAACCAATAGATCTTCATTTAAAAAAATTTCCTGGAAGGAAGACATACAGTGCAAGAAGAATTGGAGAGCAAATGCATGTTGACAGTATGCACAAATCTCAGTGATTATTATTCTGAATGATTGCCATTCTCCTTGTTTGATTGAAATATAATAGTAATGCTTAATTTTAGAAAAATAAAATTAAAAATATTGACAGTGGAATCCTTCACCATCAACCAAGATATCCAGGTTCTCTCATCAAAATTGACTAGAAGGCTGGCGTGACTCATGGAAAGAAGGAAGAACGGTGCGGTGCGATGGCCCATCTGAGAGCCACACGGGAAAGGGGAGCCCCCTCCCTGTAGCCAAGGGAGGCAGATTTCCAGTAACTCCAGCCAGAGATTCAGGGACAGAATTCGGATTTCCCTGGGCCCGAGCCCCTAGGGGGAGAGGTGGCCACAGTCTGTGTGGAGCAGCAGACTTAGCCTCTTCTCTTGGTAATTCTGAAGAATCCGAGCAGCCTAGATGAGTAGGTTTCCCCCCAGCAAAGCACATCCGCTCCACCAATGGACAAAATGACTCATTAAACAGGTCCTGGTCCATGTGCCACCCAGCTGAGTGAGACCCTTCAACAGGGGTTGTCAGACACCCTATACAGGAGCGATCCTACTGGCATCAGTTTGGTGTCTTTCGAGGTCAGAGGTCCTAGAAGGAGCAGGAATCCATCTTTGCTGTTCTCCAGCCTCCTTAAGTGACATCTCCAGGCATGGGAGTGAATCAGGTGAATAGGGCCTGAAGTGGATCCCTAGCAAACTGCAGCAGCCCTACAGAAGAGGGACCTGACTATTGAAATAAAAACAAGCAGAAAGTGACAGCAACAGCATCGTCAACGACAACAAAAGACCCCCACAAAAACCCCATCCAAAGGTCAGCAGCCTCAAAGACTGAAACTAGACAAACTCACGAAGATGAGAAAGAATCAAAGAAAAAATTCTGAAAACCCAAAAGGCCAGAGTGCCTCTTCTCCAAATGATTTCAGTGTCTCTCCATCAAGGGCACATAACTGGATGGAGAATCAGATGGACAAATTGACAGAAGCAGGCTTCAGAAGGTGGGTAATAACAAACTCCTCTGAGTTAAAGGAGCATGTTCTAACCCAATGCAAGGAAGCTAAGAACCTTGATAAAAGGTTAAAGGAACTGCTAACTAGAATAACCTGCTTCGAGAGGAATATGAACAACCTGATGGAACTGAAAAACACGGCACAAGCTTTGTGAAGCATACGCAAGTATCAATAGATGAATTGACCAAGCAGAGAAAAGGACATTAGAGTTTGAAGACCACCTTACTGAAAAAAGACATGCAGAAAAGAATAAAGAAAAAAGAATGAAAAGGAATGAACAAAGCCTCCAAGAAATATGGGACTTCATAAAAAGACCGAACCTACCATTGACTGGAGTACCAGAAGGAGACAGGGAGAATGGAAACGAGCTGGAAAACACACTTAACCTCCCCAACCTAGCAAGACAGGCCAACATGCAAATTCAGGAAATACAAAGAACACCATTAAGATACTCTACGAGAATATCAACCCCAAGACACATAATCGTCAGCTTCATGAAGGTTGAAATGCAGGAAAAAACTGTTAAGGGCAGTCAGAGAGAAAGACCAAGTCACCTACAAAGGGAAGCCCATCAGACTAACAGTGGACCTCTTAGCAGAAACTCTGTAAGCCAGAAGAGATTGGGGGCCAATATTCAACATTCTTAAAGGAAAGAATTTTCAACCCAGGATTTCACATCCAGCCAAAGTAAGCTTCATAAGCGAAGGAGAAAAATTCTTTCCAGACAAGCAAATGCTGAGGGATTTTGTTACCACCAGGCCTGCCCTGCAAGAGCTGCTGAAAGAAACACTAAATATGGAAAGGAAAAACTGGTACCAGCCACTGCAAAAACACACCAAAATATAAAGCCCAATGACACTACAAAGAAACTGCATCAACTAGTGTGTAAAATAACCAAATAACATCATGATGACAGGATCAAATTCACACATAACAATACTAACCTTAAATGTAAATGAGCTAAGTGCCCCAATTAAAAGACACAGACTGGCAAATTGGATAAGGAGTCAAGACCAATTGGTATGCTGTATTCAGGAGATCCATCTTACATACAAAGACGCACACAGGCTCAAAATAAAGGGATGGAGGAAAATTTACCAAGCAAATGGAAGGCAAAAAAAGGCAGAGGTTGGAATCCTAGTCTCTGACAAAACAGACTTTAAACCAACAAAGATAAAAAAAGACAAAGAAGGGCATTACATAATGGTAAAGGGATAAATTCAACAAGAAGAGCTAACTTTCCTAAATATATATATGCACCCAATACAGGAGCACCCAGATTCATAAAGCAAGTTCTTAGAGACCTACAAAGAGACTTAGACTCCCACATAATAATAGTGAGAGACTTTAACACCCCACTGTCAATATTAGACAGATCAACACGACAGAAAATTAACAAGGATATTCAGGACTTGAACTCCGCTTTGCATCAAGTGGACCTAGTAGATATCTACAGAATGCTTCACCCAAATCAACAGAATATACATTCTTCACAGTGCCACGTGGCACTTATTCTAAAATCAACCACATAATTGGACATAAAACACTCCTCAGAAAATGCAAAAGAACTGAAATCATAACAAACAGTCTCTCAGACCACGGTGCAATCAAATTAGAACTCAGGATTAAGAAACTCGCTCAAACCTGTACAATTTCATGAAATCTGAACAATGTGCTCCTGAATGACTCCTGAGTAAATAATGAAATTAAGGCAGAAATCAATAAGTTCTTTGAGACCAATGAGAACAAAGAGACAATGTACCAGAACTGATTATCAGAGAAATGCAAACCAAAACCACAATGAGATACCATCTCATACAAGTCAGAATGGTGATTATTGAAAAGGCAAGAAACAATAGATCTTATGTGAGGCTGTGGAGAAATAGGAATGCTTTTACACGTCGGTGGGAATGCAAATTAGTTCAACCATTGTGGAAGACAGTATGGTGATTCCTTAAGGATCTGTGACCAGAAATACCATTTGACCCAGCAGTCCCATTACTGAGTGTATACACAAAGGAATATAAATCATTCTACTGTGAAGACACGTGCGGCCGGGCGCAGTGGCTCAGGCCGGGCACGGTGGCTCACACCTGTAATCCCAGCACTTTGGGAGGCCCAGGTGGGTGGATCACGAGGTCAGGAGTTTGAGACCAGCCTGACCAACATGGTGAAAGCCCGTCTCTACTAAAAATACAAAACTTAGCTGGGTGTGGCAGCACGCGCCAGTAATCTCAGCTACTTAGGAGACTGAGGCAGGAGAATCGCTTGAACCCACGAGGTGGAGATTGCAGTGAGCTGAGATTGTACCATTGTACTCCAGCCTGGGTGACAGAGCGAGACTCTGTTTCAAAAAAAAAAAAAATAGACACATGCACACGTATGTTTATTGTAGCACTATTCACAATAGCAAAGACATGGAACCAACCCAAATGCTCATCAATGTTAAACTAAAGAAAATGTGGTACATATACACCATGGCATACTACGCAGCCATAAAAAGGAATGAGGTCATGTCCTTTGCAGAGACATGGGTGAAGCTGGAAGCCATCGTCCTCAGCAAACTAACACAGGAACAGAAAACCAAACAACACTGCATGTTCTTACTCATAAGTGGGAGTTTAACATTAAGAACACGTGGATACAGAGAGAGGAACAACACACCCCAGGGCCTGTTGGGGGGTGAGGGGTGAGGGGAGGGAATTTAGAGGATAGATCAATAGGTGCAGCAAACCACCATGGCACATGTCCTATGTCACAAACCTGCACACTCTGCACATGTATCCCGTGTTTTTTTTTTTAGAATAAATAAAAAAATAAATCAATTAAAATTAAAAAAATATTGACAGCAATAAAATGATAGTAAAGGTGATCTGATTTAAAGTGTTCTAAGGCCTGATTTAAAGTGATTTAAAGTGTTCTAAGTGGTCAGAAAAAGAATGGAGAAACTGATTAGACTTTAAGTCTGCATGTTAGAATTAAAACAATATCAAAATAATAGAAATCATGTTTAACTCCCAAACTCTGAGATTTAAGTATGAGAGAAAAGGGGATTTTTTTAAGCCTTGTCAACCCAAAATAAGGTAAGAAGAGAAATATTTAATATAAGATACCAGATATAATTCCACTTCACAATTGTTATTACCAATTTAAGTCATTTACAGTTAGAATGAAAAATAAGAGTATTATATTGAATTCATAAAACCCAAAGCCTGTTGTATATTGCTTACAGTGAAACAATAAAAAATACGGACTCATAAATGTTGATAGTGAGGTAGTTAAAAAAAAAAAAAGAAAAGAAAAATAGGCCAAACTAAACATGAGAATGCTGGAGAAACTGCTGATATTTAACTGCAAGGCCAAAAAGGTCACCACATAATAATAAACTATTTTAAAGATGTATGTACTGAATAACATCTCAAACTGTATGTTGTAGCCTGGCAGGATAGCAGGGATGGATGGCCTACTCACTACAGTGTGCTGGGGTCAACTGAATATCCCCATGGGGGAAAGCACTAATCTTGACCCTGTTTCACACAACTGATAATGCAAAATCAATTCCAAGTGGGCTATAGATCAAAATCTAAAAGTTAAACTGACAAAGCTTATAAAAGATAACATAGGAGAATACTTTATGACCTTGATGTAGGAAAAATACTTTTTAAATAAGACATAAGAAATAATAGCTATAAAGGAAAAGACTGATCCATTGGAATAAATTAAAATTTGGAACTTTTCTCATCATAGATGACTAAGAGAGTAAAAAGGCATGTCAAGGAATAGGAGGAGCTATTCAAAGTAGTTGTGTCCCACAAAGGCCTTTTATCCAAGCTATGTAAAGGACCCCTTTATATCAATAACAAAAAGTCTATCCAAGGCCGGGCGCGGTGGCTCACGCTTGTAATCCCAGCACTTCGGGAGGCCGAGGCGGGCGGATCACGAGGTCAGGAGATCGAGACCACGGTGAAACCCCGTCTCTACTAAAAAATACAAAAAATTAGCCGGGCGTGGTGGCGGGCGCCTGTAGTCCCAGCTACTCGGAGAGGCTGAGGCAGGAGAATGGCGTGAACCCGGGAGGCGGAGCTTGCAGTGAGCCGAGATTGCGCCACTGCACTCCAGCCTGGGTGACAGAGCAAGACTCCGTCTCAAAAAAAAAAAAAAAAAAAAAAAAAAAAAAAAGTCTATCCAATAAAAACATTTGAGAAAAATGCTACCAGGCACTTCACAAAAGGGAATGTCCAAAAGGCTAGTAAACATAGGGGATGGTATCAATATGATTAGTCATCAGGGAAAGTAAAGCCAAACTGAGATGCTACTGAATATCCATCAGAATGGGTCAAATTAAAAACACAGACCATACCATGTATTTGCAAGGATGTGGAACAATTGGAGCCTTCATTCACTGCTGGTGGGAATGAAATTGATTTAAGTACTAAGGAAAGCTGTTTGTTACTATAGGTAATAAAATGGACATATGTATGTCCTATGACCAAGAAAGAATACTCTAAGTACCTAATGTCTAATACAGATATGCATTTGTATACGTTAAAAGGCATGCACAGAATTTTTAAGATTTGCATAAATTTGTGGGTTACATGTAAATGTTGTTGTATGTATATAGCGTATAGTGATCAAGTCAAGGTATTTAGGGTGTCCATTGCATAAGTATAATACTTTTTTGTTAAGCATAGTCAACCTACTCTGCTATCAAACATTGAAATTATTCCTTCTATCTTACTGTGTGTATGTACCCTTTAACCAGCTTCTCTTCATTCTTGCTCCATGTACCCCATTCACCCTTCCCAATCTCTGTTATCTGTCGTTCCAATCTCTTTCTTTCCACACTCTAGCTGCGTATTCAAATTTATTAGCTCCCACGTAAAAGTGAGAACATGTGATATTTGCCTTTTTTTTTTTTTTTTTTTTTTGAGACGGAGTCTTGCTCTGTCGCCCAGGCTGGAGTGCAGTGGTGCGATCTCGGCTCACTGCAACCTCCGCCTCTCCAGGTTTAAGCAGTTCTCTGCCTCAGCCTCCAGAGTAGCTGGGATTACAGGTGGGTGCCACCACACCCGGCTAATTTTTTGGTATTTTTTAGTAGAGACGGGGTTTCATCATCTTGGCCAAGCTGGTCTTGAACTCCTGACCTCGTGATCCACCTGCCTCGGCCTCCCAAAGTGCTGGGATTACAGGCGTGAGCCACCGTGCCCCGCCAGGTACTTGCCTTTTTTTATGCCTGGCTTATTTCACTTAAGATAATGACCTCCAGTTTCATCCATGTTGCTGAAAATGACATGACTTCATTTTCTTTTTTTGGCTGAATAGTATCTCATTGTGTATATAGGCCACTTTTTTTTTTAAATTCTATGATTTGATGTTTATTTTTTTATATATTTTTTAATTTCACTAGTTTTTGGGGAACAGGTGGTTTTTTGTTATATAGATAAGTTCTTTAGTGGTGATTTCTGAGATTTTTGGTGCACCCATCACCCGAGCATTGTACACAGTACCCAACGTGTAGTCTTTTATCCCTCACCCTCTCTCACCCTTTCCCCTAAGTCCCCAGAATCCATTCTGCCATTCTTATGCCTTTGTGCCCTCATAGCTTAGCTCCCACTTATAAGTGAGAACATACGATATTTGGTTTTCCATTCCTGAGTTACTTCACTTAGAATAATGGTCACCAGTTTCATTCAGGTTGCTGTGAATGCTATTATTTCACTTCCTTTTATGGCTGAGTAGTATTTATAACTATATGCCACAATTTCTTTATCCATTCATTGGTTGATGGACATTTAGGCTGGTTCCATGTCTTTGCAATTGTGAATTGTGCTGCTATAACCGTGTGTACAAGTGTCTTTTTCATATAATGACTTCTTTTCTTCTGGGTAGATACCCAGTAGTGGGATTGCTGGATCAAATGGTATTTCCACTTTTGGTTCTTTAAAGAATCTCCATACTGTTTTCCATAGTGGTTAATGGTGTACATTCACACAGCAGTGTAAAAGTTTTCCCTTTTCACCACATCCACGCCAACATCTATTTTTTTTTATTTTAAAATTATGACCATTCTTGCAGGACTAAGGTGGTATTTCACTGTGGTTTTAATTTTCATTTCCCTGATAATTAGTGATGTGAGCATTTTTTCATATGTTTGTCGACTATTTGTATATACCACATTTTCTTCATTCATTCATTGATGAACACTTAGGGTGATTCCATATTTTTGCTTTCACAAATAAATAATATTTGCTTTTACAAATCTATAAATAAAACTAGGGAAGTCTCCTAGTTTTATTTATAGATCTAGGTGGCAATTGCACAAAGTGTTTACATCAAGTTAATTCATCAATATGTACTTTTATGATTTGTGTAACTCTGTATATGTTATTGTTTAATAAAAATGTTTACTAAACATGTATGCATACATGCATAGTATGTAATTAGAGGGAAAATGGATACATTTGCCATCATACTGAGTGATATTTAACATACTTCTTGCAGTAACTTATAGATCAAGCAAGCAGAAAAGTTAGTAAGCATATGGATTTAAACATACTTAACAAGCTTAATGGCTATACATATATATATATATATATATATACACACACATACATACACACTCTACCAACAATGAACACATCTAGCACATGGAATCTTTGTGAAAATTAACTACATAAAAGGCCATAAAAAGGAAGTCTCTACAAATTACAAAAAATGATACATAGACCATATTCTCTGATGAAAATGCAGTTACGTTAGAAATAGTGAAAAGATAAATAAATTCCCACCTTTATATGTTTGGAAATATAAACAGTATCATTTAAAGTAACTAATCAGTCTGGGGGAAAATAATAGTATAAATTAATAACTAACTCAGAAAGATAATAAATATCACAATTTGTGAGATGCAGCTAAAGCAATTCTTAGCAGTATTTATCTTTAAATGCTTGTATTAGAAAAGGTAGATATTTAATGAGTTAAACATCCAAATAGGGAAGTTAGAAAAAGAACAACAGAATGTATACAAAATAAGTAAAAGGAATGAAATAGTAAGCATTTAGAACAGAAATTCATAAAATAATGAGTAGGGTACAATAGGCAAGATCAAGAAAGCCAAAATTTGGTCATTTGAAAATACACTGGGAAGTTTGAGCAAGAAGAAAATGACAGAAGGCATAAATGTAGTAGAAATAAAAAAAGCATGTAACAATAAATGCTGCAAAAATTAAAACAGTAGTAACCATTTATTAACAACTTTTTGCCAATAAAGTGGAATATTAGAGAAAAATGGACAATTTTCTAAAGCTACATGAATGACCAAAATGGACTTGAAATAAACAACTATGGTAGTCTTACCTTCATTAAAGTAATTGAGTTTATGATTCAAAGTCTATTGTACCAGTTAGCTTTTGATATACAGCAAATCAAAACAAAGCTTAATGGCTTAAAACAACAGCTTTTATTTACCTCACAATTTTGTGGGTTAGCAATTTGAGCTGGGCTTACTTTGCTGGATTTTATTCTCAGTGGGTTCATTTGTGCATCTTTGATCAGCTGCTGGGGTTTCTGGGGCCTGGCTGTACTATGATGGCCTTAGCTGGTATGGCTCATCTCTGCTTCATGTGGCCTCTCGATTTCCAGAAGTCTAGCTCAAACTAGTTTACATGATCATGGAACAAAGTTTCAAGAGTCAAAGCAGAAATGCACATGGTCTTTTGAGGCCTAGGTTTGAAACTTGCACTAGATTACTTTGCTGCATTATATTGGCCAAAGCAAGTTACAAGCCCAGCTTAGATTCAAGTGTATTGGAAATAGATTTGACCTTTTGATGGGATATGCTACAAATTTACATTGCACAAGGTATGGACACAGTGAGGATCAAAGGACTGGGACCATTCTGGCAGTCTACCATGTCCCTCTACCAAATAACCACGAGGCTTACACAGTTTTACAGGGGAGTTCTAGCACACATCCAAGGAAATAATTCCAATCTTATATAAACTCTTCCAGAGAGGAGAATAAATGAGAATACCACTCATCTAATTTTATGAGGATAGTGTCACCTTGATTTGCAGACTAGACAAGGACTGTATGAGAAGGGAATTGCTTAAGCCAATTTACTTTTGAACAGATTAGATTAAAAAATTTAAACAAAATATTATTAGCAAACTGTTTGTTAGTGGTGCGTATGTATGCATGTGTGTCTGGGTGTGTGAGAGAGAACAAATTGATTATTTCAATAGTGAAAATTTGTTTTTATATTCAGAAAATTTCTTAATGAAATTCACTACATTGAACAGACAAAAGGAGAAAAAAATCCAATGGTCCTCTCAAGAGGCAGAAAAGGCACTAGAAGAAATTCAATACTGACTCTTAAAAATTCTCAGCAAACTAGAAATAGGAGGAAACTTCATTAAATTGATAAAAGTACATAAACATACATCAAATATCATACTTATGGTTTAAATATTAAGAGAATTCCTGTTAAAATCAGGAACCACACAAGAATGACTATTATAAATGTTTCTATTCAACATTGTAGTGGAGGTTCTTACCAGCAAAATAAGTAAAAATCTTAAGGATTATAATAAAGAAAAATGTAGTTATTAACTTACATAGATACCTATATAGAAAAAATGATCACCAAATTATTAGAATTAGCAAGAGAGTTCAGAAAGAGTGCTAGACGTAAAGCCAAAGATAAGATCAATTGCATTGCTGAACAAAAGCAGCACAGTAGCAGCTGCAACAGCAATAATAACAAAAACTGCAATTAAATATTTTATTTATAATATTAAAAGGTGAATAAAATACTTAGGAACAAATCAAATAAAATATATACATGACACCTATAAAGAAAATTATAAAATTTTATTAAAAACCACTAAAGAAGACCTAATTGGGGAGAAGTACACTATGTTCTTGGAGAAGAAGGCTTAAAATAATAAAAACATCTGATTCTTCCACATTGGTCTCTAGGGTTAATGAGCTTGTAATCAGTTCCAAAGAGGATTTTTTTTTTTTTCCTGATGGACTCTATAAGCTGATGCTAAAATTTTTAGGGAAGACCAGAGGCCAAGAATAACTAAGACATTTTCTGAGGGAGAAAAAGGAAGGGACTTAGCCATCCAGATGTGAGGGCTTATTGTAAAGTTATAGCAATCAACAGAGTGTGATATCACTACATTGATCAGCACATGAACCAGGAGATCAGAATGGAGAGGCCAGAAATGACCCTTTCGTCATATGTGGAAACTTGGAAACTTGATACATAACTGATGTGGCATTCCTGACCAATGAGGAAAGGATGGATTCATCAATACATGGTTAGGAAAATCAGTTATTTAAAAACATTATATATATATTATAGACACAGACGTTGAGTGATGTAATTGATTTTTGTGTACAGTATAAGGAAAAGCTTCAAATATATACCTGGACCCCATACACAAAAATCATTTACAAGTACAATTGAATTAAATACCTAACTGTGAAAGCTCCATGTTGAAAGGTTTAGAAGACAACATAAGAACATATCTTCACGATCTCAGTCAGGATAGAGAAGTTCTTAGACAAGATAAAAAAAAATGCACAAGTCCTTAAAGAAAATATTGATGGGTTTACTGCATACAATTCTAAAAATTGTGACAATACATCAAAGAAGATCTTGACAACAATTAGCAAAAAAAAGTATTCATTGAAGAAATGCTGTAAATCAGTAAGAAAGCTTTTTTAACTCAATAGGAAGTCAGGCAAAAGATATAGAAGGACGGTTTTGCAAAGTAGAAAACATAAATAGCCAGTGAACATATTGAAAGTAATTCAAGTTCACTAGTTATCTTGGAAATGCAAATTAAAACCACTATGGGAAACCATTTCTTCACCCATTAGCCTGGCAAAAGTGAAAAACCATCTGACAATGCTGTGTGTAGGGGAAGTCATTGAGCAATGGATTCTTACCCATTGTGCTGGAAACTTGAATTGATGGAATAAATAGGGAAATTTGGGGATCCTTGTAATGTGCATACATTTTGACATAGGAGCCCAACTCTTTGGTATAAACATTGAAGAAACTCTTGGTCATATACCCAGGTATATATGTATAAGCATCATCACAGGAGTTTTTTTTTTTTTTTTTTTGTTAATTTCAAAAACTTGGAAAAAACCTAATTGTCCATCAATAGGAGAATGTTTAAATGCATTGTAGTAGAGACATAGAAACATAAAAATCAGTGAAATTGAACAAAACTTGATGAATTGCTGAAGTACTTTTAAATGAAAAAACTAGTAGCAGGAGAAAATTATAGTGTTAAATCATTTATATATTTCAAAATGCAAGATAATTCAATATACAGCTTATTAATACATCCATATATATACAAAGACAAATGCATAGGAATGATAAACACTAAATTTAGAATAGTTTACTTCTGAGAGGAGGAAATGGGAGTTTTATTAGGGTTGTGAACCCAGAAGTCTTCAACTATATTGAGGATATTTTATTTCTCAAGTGTTTGCTATATTTTGTTTTGTACATCATAAATATTCAAAATGTTTAAAATGGCATACTTTTTAAGGGTGATAATCCACATATATATGTGAATATATGTATATATGTGTGTGTGTATATATGTATATGTATATAATTTTGCCATGTTTCCAAGAATGAACAGAAATTCATCCAAGTGTCTCAGTTTAAAACTGAACTCACATTCAATGCAATGGTGTTTCTTGTTCTGTAGCTAGTTAGTTCTTGGCGAAGCTCTCCTTTTCTTGTGGGCCCGGGATCTGTAATGAAGGGCAATGACTGGTTCTCAATCCTGAAAAGACATTAAAATCACATTAGAAGACTTTAAAAATCAAATTATTGTGTATACTTAGACCTCCTCATTGAGAGTCTGAACAGTAGGGTCTAAGAACTGACATATTTTTTTCACAACCTTCTTATTGGTTTTGATTTATTCAGTTTGAAGGCTCAAATTTGAGTGCACTGACATATGGGAAATATGTGTTGATGGCCTAGATTATGGTTTTGCCTTATCTCTATAAGGAGCCCACAAATCTAACATATGGTCAGTAATTAGCTTCTAATTAGTGACTTTTTAGATTAGTGGTTCTCTAACTTTAGATTGCACACAAATATCCTGGAAGGCTTGTTAAAACACAAGTAGCTGGATGTCAACAAAATGTTAGAGTAGAAAACCCGAAGCTGCTGTTTCTCGACAGAAATGCTGAAAAACAAGCAGAAATTGTCAGAACCAACTTTGTTGGAACTTAGGAAAATAATCAGAGGTTTATAGCAACTGAGTGAATGCTGAATCAAGAAAAAGGCAACCTTAAAGGAGTAGGAAAGCTGTGAGGCATGTTTACTTGCCTTTTGCACCATACCATTTATAACCCAGTGGCAGTCTTGAAAGATTTCAGCCCATGTTCCTAGTGTAGGACAACCATCTCTGGTTGTGGAGTGAGCAGAGCAGACCTTATTCACAAGTTATTTCGCATATCTATTCTAACTATCTGGGACTATGTGAAGAACTGATAAAAGGTACTTGTAACTCAGAACTCTTCCATGCTAGAAAAAAGTGGCAGGCATTGATTTATTGCATATTTCAAAATAGCTACAAGAGAAGATTTGGAATGTTCCCAACATGAATAAATAACTAATGTTTGAAGTGATAGTTATCCCAATTATCCTGATTTGATCATTATATATTGTATGCATGTACCAAATTTCAAATGTACCCAGTACATAGGTACAATTATTATGTGTTAATTTAGGAAAACATTTCAAATCTAACAAACACCATGTGGCTGCCTGGGGCCAAAGAGTATGGTTGAGACATATAGTAGATCATGTAAAGCAAAGAGAAAATGCTGGAAAGAGTGTTTCTTTGGACAATTAGGACATTCAAAATCACCTGTGTGTTCAAGGAATTTACAAAGCCATATGCATGCCTAGGGCAAGAGGTAAGGTCAGAAAAGACTTGAGAACACCCAAGGCTTTCATCTTGGGCTGATCCCTAGGATCAGTGCAAGCCTGGCTAAGTGTTGAAGGAGGGTCCCAGCATGGAGATAATCTGCAAAGGTTGGAGGAGTCTCTCTCTCTTTCTTGTTTTTGGCTGCTGACATTCAAGGAAATACCTGTCAAAATAATTTTTTTCTTTTAAGTTTTTTTTTCTTTTTTTTTTCTTTTTTTCTTCTTTTGAGACAGGGTCTCATTCTGTTGCCCAAGCTGGAGGACAATGATATGATCATGGCTCACTGCAGCCTTGACCTCCTGGGCTCGTGCAGTCATCCCATTTTAGCTTCCTGAGAAGCTAGGACTACAGGCACATGTGACCATGCCTGGCTAATTTTTAATTTTTTTTTCACAGAGACAAGGTCTCACTATGTTGCCCAGGCAGGTCTCAAACTCCTGGCCTCCAGCAATCCTCTTTCCACAGCCTATCAGAGTATTGGGATTACAGGTGTGAGCCACCTTGCCTGGCCCAAAATACTTTATAACATAAGATTAGGAACAGAAATTTCAGTTACTACACATGACTAGAAATACAGTCTCTGCAAAAATAGTTTGGTAAGCCACTAAAGAAATGGACTACTGTAGTGTTCAACAATCAAAAACAAAGAAAAACAAAACTCAGCAAACCCCAGTAAAGGGGCAGATCTGTTCTCCAGTGTTAATACATTATAACATCCAAATGTTCAGTGTTCAAATAAAGTCACAGGCAAACAAAGAAAGAGGAAAGTATTGTCATTCAAAGGAACAAAATAAATGAACGGAAACCCTTCCTGAGGAAGTACAGATGTTGAGCTTACTGTACAGACTTTAAAATAACTGTCTTTAATGTGCTTAAAGAGCTAGATGAAAACATGGATAAAGAAGTCAGGAAAATGACATATAAACAAAATGAGAATATCAACGAAGAGATATAAATTATAAAAAGGAACCAAACAGATACTCTGCAGCTGAGAAGTGCAACTGGAATAAAACACTTACTAGAGGGATGCAAGAGAAGATTTGAGCAGGCTGAAGAATGAGTAATGGAACTTAAAGATAAGATCATTGAAATTAACAAGGCTGTGGAGCAAAAAGAAAAATGAATAAAGAAAAATGAACAAGGCCTGAGGGATCTATCTGTAGGACATTATCAAATAGACTAATGTTTGCACCAGGGGTGTCTCAGATGGAGAAGATAGAAAGTACTGGAAAGAAAATTTGGAATAATAATGGTTAAAACTTTTCACATTTGATGAAATATATGAATCTACATATCCAAGAAGTTTAGCAAACTGTAAGTAAGATAAACTCAAAGGTATCCACACTGAGACACATTATGATAAAACCATCAAAAGACAAACACAAAGAGAATCTTGAGAGCAGAAAGCAAGACATGACTGTCAAATACAAGGACTTCTTCATCAGATTAGCAGCCAATTTATCATCAGAAACCATGGAGACCAGAAGGCAATGGGTTGTCATATTTAAAGTAGGGTCATTACTACTGACCTTACAGAAATTAAAAGGATTAAAATAGAAGACTATGAATAATTATATGAAAACAAATTAGATAACCTAGATGAAATGGACAAATTCCTAGAAACACATAACCAACCAGGACTGGATCATGAAGAAGACTGGATCATGAAGAATTAGAAAATCTGAAGAGACTTATAAGAAGTAAAGTGTCTGAACTGGTAACAAAAATCTCTCAACCAAGTAACGTCTGGGACCAGATGGCTTCACTGGTGAATTGCAACAAACATTTAAAGAAGAATGAACATCAGTCCTTCTCAAACTCTTCCAAAAAATTAAAGTGGAGAAACATTTCCTAACTCATTCTATGAGGTCAGAATTACTATAATACCAAAGCCAGATAAGGACATCATAAGCAAAGAAAATTACAGACCAATATCTCTTATGAATGTAGATGCAACATTTCTCAACAAAATACAAATGAATTGAATCCAACAGTGTATTAAAAGGATTATACACTATGCCCAAGTGGGATTTATCCCAGGAGAATGGTTTAACATAAGAAAAATCAATCAATATTATATGCCACATTAATAGAATAAAGGAAAAAAAAACCCCACAGGATTATCTCAATTGACACAGAAAATGCATCTGACAAAATCCAATATCTTGTCATGATAAAAACACTCAGAAAATGAGCAACATATGGGAACTTTCTTAACATAATAAAGGGCATTAATGAAAAAACTCAGAGCTAGCATTATACTCAATAATGAAAGACTCAAAGTTTTCCTTTCAAGATCAGGAACAAGGCAAAGGTATCACCACTGCTATTTAACACTGTACTGGAATTTCTAGCCAGTGCAAATGGGCAAGAAAAATAAGTAAATGCATTCAAATTGGAAAAGAAGTAAAACTAAATCTACTCACAGATGCCATGATTCTATGTATGGAAGTTAGACCCCCTACTTCACACCATATATAAAAATGATCTCAAAATCAACTAACATTCTAAATATAGCTACAACCATTAAATCTTAGAATAAAAACTAGAGGTAAATCTCTATGGCCTTGCATTTCACAATGGATTCTGTTGGTCACAAAAAGCATGACCAACAAAAGAAAAAATAGATAAATTGGATTTCAAAATTTAAAAAAATTTCTTCATCAACCAGGTGTGGTGGCTCACACCTGTAATCCCAGCACTTTGGGAGGCCGAGGCAGGCAGATCACAAGGTCAGGAGATCGAGACCATCCTGGCTAACACGGTGAAACCCTGTCTCTACTGAAAAATACAAAAAATTAGCCGGGCATGGTGGCGGGTGCCTGTAGTCCCAGCTGCTTGGGAGGCTGAGGCAGGAGAATGGCATGAACCCGGGATGCAAAGCTTGCAGTGAGCCGAGATTGCACCACTGTACTCTAGCCTGGGCGACAGAGTGAGACTCCATCTCAAAAAAAAAAAAAAAAAATTTCTTCATCAAAAGAGATTATTAAGGATGTGAAAACAAAACCAAAAAAAAGGAAGAAAATATTTTTAAATTATGTATCTTGTAAAAATTTAATGTCCAGAGTATACAAAGTACTCCTATAACTGAACAAAATGACAACCCAACTGAAAAATGGGCAAATGATCTTAATACACATTTCTCCAAAGAAGATATACAAATGGCCAATAAACACATGAAAAGATACTCAACATCTTTAGTCATTAGGAAAATTCAAATTAAACCTCCAATCATATATCACTTCATACCCCACTGGTTATAATTTTTAAATAAAATTCCTATCCTATTAGAAAATAAGGGGAAAATAAGTGTTGGTGAGGTTGTGGAAAATTTGGAACTCTTGTATATTGCTGGTGGAAATATAAAATCATTCAGCTTGATGAAAATGCCAAAAGCAATTGCAACAGAAGCCAACATTGACAAATGGGATCTAATTAAACTAAAGAGCTTCTGTACAGCAAAAGAAATTATCATCAGAGTGAACAGGCACCAACAGAGTGGGAGAAAATGTTTGCAATCTACTTATCTGACAAAGGTCTAATATGCAGAATTTACAAGAAACTTAAACATATTTGTGAGAAAAAACTTCATCAAAAAGTGGGCAAAAGAGATGAACAGATACTTCTCAAAGGAAGACATTTACACAACCAAAAAACATATGAAAAAAAGTTAAACGTCACTGATCATCAGAGAAATGCAAATCAAAATGATAATGAGATACCATCTTACGCCAGTCAGAATGGCGATTATTAAAAAGGCAACAAACAATAGATCTTGGTAAGGCTGTGGAGAAATACGAACATTTTTCCACTATTGGTGGAAACGTAAATTAGTTCAACCATTGTGGAAGACAGTATGGCAATTCCTCGAAGATCTAAAACCAGAAATAGCATTTGACCCAGGATTCCCATTGCTGGGTATATAGCCAAAGGAATATAAGTCATTCTACTGAAAAGACACATGCACGTGTATGTTTATTACAGCACTATTCACAATAGCAAAGACATGGAACTAACCCAAATTCCCAACAATGATAGACTATTTGATAAAGAAAATGTACATATACACCAGGGACTACTACACAGCCATAAAAAGGGACATGATCATGTTTTTTGCAGGGACATGGATGAGGCTGGAAGCCATCATCTTCAGCAAACTAACACAGGAAGAGAAAACCAAACACCACATGTTCTCACTCATAAGTGGGAGTTGAACAATGAGAACACATGGGCACAGAGAGGGGAACATCACACACTGGGGCCTGTTGGGGGGGTGAGGGCAAGGGGAGGGAATTTAGAGGACAGGTCAATAGTACATCAAGCCCCCATGACACATGTATACCTGTGTAACAAACCTGTACATTCTGCACATGTATCCCGGAACTTAAAGTAAAATTTAAAAATGAAATTTTGATTAAAAAAATTAAAAAATAAAATCATGCAGCTGCTGTGGAAAACAGTTTGTTGGTTCCTCAAAAATTTAAACACAGAATTACATGTAATCCAGCAATTCCTCTCCTTGGTTTATAGATAACAGAATTGAAAACAGGGACTCAAACAGACACTTGTATGTCAGTGTTCACTGCAGCCTTATTCAAAATACCCAAAAGATGGAATGAAGCCAAATGTCTACCCATGTATGAATGGATAAAGAAAAGTTGGTATATGTATCCAGTGGGATATTATTCATCCATAAGAAAGGAATGAAGTTCTGATACATACTACAATGTGGATGAGCCCTAAAAACATATGCTATGTGAAGGAAACATGCACAAAAGGACAACTATTCTATAATTCCACTCATATGAAATATAAAAAATAGACAAATTTATTGAGACAGAAAGTAAATCAATGGTTAACAGGGGATGGCGGCAGGAGTCATGGGAGTTATCGCTTAATGGTTACAGAGTTTTTGTTGAGGCAATAGAAAAGTTTGATTAATAGTGGTGATGGTTGCATAACACTGTGAATGTATTTAATGCCACTGAATTGTGCACTTAAAATGTTTATAATGGAAAATTTTAAAAAACAAAACAAACCAGGTAGCTTGGTCCTATTTCCAAAGTCTGATTCAGTGGGCCTAGGTTGGGACCCAAATCTTTTCATTTCTAACAAGCTGCCAGGTGATGGTGATGCTGCTGGTTCTGGGACATGCTTTAGATAGAAACATAACAAGAACTCCAGGGCCGGGAAGAAGAATCTTGGTTTCAAGGGATGGAGATCTGAGTTTGAATCCTGAACATATCTCTTTATTATAGCTGTTGAACTTGTGTTACTTTGCTTTTTGAAGCTCATGAAGTTACTCTCTTGCTTAAATTCTTTCAGTGACTCTTTATTGCGTGTCAAACCAGTGTAAGATCTGGTCCTTGCTGTCCTCTGCAACCTTCTCTCATGCCGTTTTCTCTTCTGCCCACCATGCCTCAGCCACACTACTCTTTTTATAGTTCCTTGAACATAGCAGGGCCTTTTCACCTGCTTGTGCCCAGGACAGTTTTCATTCGGTTGTTTGAAATGCTGTCTTCTTTTTTTTTTTTTTTAATTAATTATAATTTGTATTTTAAGTTCTAGGGTACATATGCAGGATATTTTCCTGGAGCACCCTCTCTTTGCAGGTCCTTCACCATTACTGCATGTATTGGTTAGCTATTGCTGCACAACAAACCCCTAAAACTCAGGGGCTTATATCAATAAGCTCACAGGTCTGCTGAAAAATTGTGTTGATAAGGATCAGTCTTGGTTGATCCCCTCTAGATTTACTCATATGCATGTAGCTGGCTGGTGGAGTTGGCCAAAGGCTGACTTAACTGGGATAGTCTCGGTGCCATGGTGATTAACTCCTGGCTGGGGCAATGTTGGTGACTGGACCATGTGTCTTTCATTATCTAACAGGCCAGCCCGTGGTGCTCGGCAATGTTTCAAGGTAGAGTAGATGCTCACGAGGCCCTTGAGGCCTAGGCTGGGAACTGGCACACCATCACTTCCACAGTGCTTTACTGATCAAAGCAAGTCACAAGACTAGCCCCAGGCTTAAGGGGTGGGGAAACAGACTCCCCGTCTTGATGTGAGGGTGTACAAAGTCACTGTTCAAGATATGTGAGTACAAATGGGGAATCAGTTTGCAATCATTCTATCACATACTTTCCAACTGAAACATCTCCATTTCCTTCCTCACACTCACCACAGTTTGAGAGTATAGGCAGGGCTGGCTTCATAGGTCATCAACCTGTGCAGTCCCACGGGGGCCGTGCTTAGAAAGGTCCTGTGATTAGATTAATGTCCTGCTGTTGCCCTCTTCAATTGTTTAGTAAATTTTGAACAAGGAACTCTGCAAATTATGTAGCAGGTTCTGAGTACAGTTTATGTGGGTGTTTATTTGTTCATCATTGGTCTTTCTAGATTATAAGCTTCACCAGGGTTAGAACTAGCTCTCATTCAGCAAGTGCTTAGAAGTACCAGGTGCATAACTGGCAGACAATATACTGTTAATGAATGAGTGTACCAGTTATGAATCTATCTTCTTATTTGTAAAGTTCCAGGGATGTCTTTCCTGAAGGTAATGCAGATTATATAAGAATATGTATTAAAAGCAACTTGCACATAGTACGTTTGCAACACATGTCCCCATCCCTTTTTAGTATTTAAGCACATAAAAATGCATTTCTAGGCATTTAATGCTCCCTGTATGTTTAACTGTATACTGTAGAGATGAAGGCACTCTTCCTGTCTTTTAGGAATTTCTGTTTTAGTTATGAGGATATGATTAAGAGAAACAGAACAGTTCTTCCTATTATCTATTCCAGCTTGATGAGTGTATAATTCTCTGTAGATATAAAGAACCTTGTGCTTGAGCTCAAATACCTGGTACAGACAGATAACACAAAGAGCGTTCAGAGACTTGGACAATCATTTTGCTGCAGAGGTGGGTTATGGGAACGTAGAGGACAGAACCAACAGTTACTGAATGCTTCCTATGTTACTGACTTTGGCCCTGCATATATTATCTCAGTTAATTACATTTCAGCTTCAGAGAAATCCTACTAAGTTAGTAATTTTTATCCCCATTGTATAGGTCAGGCAGTTGGACTCAGAGATTAAGGATGTTGCCAACCTTATATAGCCCAGAAGTGATGGAAATGGGATTTAGACTCAGGTCTTTATGATTTCAAAGTCTTTGCTCATTCATTCAACAAATATTTATTAAGGGCTTAACCTGTGTTTCCAGAGTTACCACTGTGTTGATTAAGGAGACATGACATTTAACTACACCAGGTACCACCAGGAGACAGAATTTGTCTTTTTCTGGGTTTCCAGCTTCAAAGAATAGGTGATCCCAGTGGAAATGTCAGAAGGCGATGGCAATTTCACACAGCCCATCTTCCTAGAGTGCAAGGTGGTTCTTCCTGCTTCCTAATGGGAGTGGCCTCATGGAATGGCTCATTACAAAGATACTTCCATGGGGCAGCTTTCAAAACTCATCTTCTCCTTAGAATCCTGGATGCCAGGCAGTGCTTCTGGCCATCCTTTTATGAAAAGAAATGGCTGGGGTAGGGGAAATATGTCAGTGTCTCATTACAAAAATTACCTCTTGATCAATTCAACACTACAAAAATCGCCCTGAAAAAGAGGCAGCCACTTCTCAGGTGAGAGTCAGCATAGCTCCAGGCTTTTAATATTTATCTTGTAGATGCTGCCTCATGGATTCAACAACCACATCTGCTGAATTGCCCCAGAACTAAAAATGCTTATGATGTGCTTTCAGATTAAAATAACATTATTCTCTATTTTAAATATTATTATGTTGCTTTATAGGCAAAGTAAAAGCAAAAGCTCCTCACTTGTCAAACCTAATTTCTGGACCCTGGTGGATCCTTGTGGATAGTGCAAAAAAAAGTGCTGCTGATTAAATAGCAGAGGATGGAATCACTTGCTTGGTGCCTGGTACATAAGCCTCTGGCATTAGGTAATTCCTGTCTGAGACACAGAACACAAGCTGGGAATTTCTTCACTTCAAAACAGCGTCCAGTTGAGAAAAGCTGGCCAGTAGTGATAGGCTTATCTGAATCTTCTGATTGTCATAGATTTTCGTTATCAAGATGGTTGACTACCCACTCAATTTCCCTTTGATGCATTCTAAGCTGATTATGCTGTTACAATTTCAGAGGGTGAAAAATAAAAAAATGAGCCCACGTGAATAAGTTATAAGGATGCTTCAGGGGTTGAGTGTTCTGACAGTTTCTAAATAGTTGAGGCCTCAGGGAGACTTTTCATTCCAAAGCCTTTCACAGAGGCCAAGGCTTTCCTGTCTTTGTTTCTCTGTCTCTGTGTCTGTCTGGTGAACTTGGGTCTGAAACCTTTCCCTTACCTGGACATCACTGTCTCCTCTAACAGCTGAGGTGTCACTGGGAAGTGAAATTGATTACAACTTTTTAAAAATTCCACAGCTGTTGTTTTTACCTCAGCTGCTTCCCATAATTCCACAGATGGTAAACATATGTTTATAGACACATTGAAAAAGAAGCTATATTGGATTCCTCCCATCTTTAATTCTTATTTTTCCTTTCATGCAGAAAGTCAAAGTCACAGAACTGGGGAATCTTACACATTTGAAGATTAATATTTCTGTGCATTAAGACTTTGGAAACAGCAGGACAGCTAATGATATGCTAATGAGCTGACAGTTTTTATTGATCATAATGAAAGTCGACAAGTATCTGTCTTGGCTGTTTTGCATGCTGGAATATTTTATTAACGTCTTCAGGGCAGAAGTACATGATTGGTTGTATTTTGAAAACCCTCCTGTTGAGTTCCCCAGGTCCTACTTTTTGTTAGCCTGTTTCCAAAGCTTGAGTCCCTGCCAGTTTATAAACAGAACACATCTTCATCCATATATTTACATGCCCAGCAGGAAACTCTCCCACCCCTTTTTCCTCTCTCTTTCAAAGCAATTTGTTTCAGTATTTTAGCATACAAAAAAATAGAACCATTTTCTTCAGTGTAAACAGAGATCTGCAGGGAAATAAGAGCGTTAAAAAAGAATTAGCATTTGTTTGGTGGTGAAGCTTCTTTCATTTGTATCAGAAAGCTCTGCATGTTTAGAAGAGCTTGCTTAATCTTAGTTATTCCATACACAAGAGGGACCTAATTGGATAATTTTCTAATTTTTTAATTGCATCTTTCTATATTTCTTAATGCAAAATGAGAAACATTCTAGGAATAATAGAAATAATGGGCATTAGTTCCCTAAACATTAAAAATCTATAATATACAATGTAGCTGGTGCAAATTTATTTTTCAGCGCATGGTGAGCTGACAGCAGGAGGTACAGGGTGGCAACAGGTGGATTAAACAAAAGGAAAAAAAATCCATTTTTCTGCCGTCCATCCGTACTAATAGTAAAAGCTTATTAATTTTGGGCTCTGTACCTTAGGGATTTATTTAGGGCCTCAGATCAGCTGAGGTTCATCATTAACTAACAATAAGAAAATGGATTGTTTAGCAAATTAATAGTATAAATAAGATTATGGGGGTTGGGGGCGGGGGAGGAATATTAGGCTACCTAAAAAGAGTTCTGTTTTCTATCACTGAAAAACTGTCTTAAATTATTAGCATCTAATACAAATAGTTCTGCATGTTTGATTAGTATCTATCAAGGCAATTAAGATAAAATCTCATTTTGATAACAAGACCTCTTTGTAGCAACATGTTGTTAGTTCGTGTTAAGGGGATCCCTTAAATGGTATATTTTTACCTACAGCATATTGTAGTGACCCAGCACTGGTTTTAGAGTGTTGATCAAAAAGTGTCTGGATCTGTCTCTAGCTATTGATAAACAAGTCTCAATCGATTTAGAAAAGTTTATTTTGCCAAGGTTAAGGATGCTTCCATGACATAACTTCAGGAGGTCCTGAGGACATGTGCCCAAGGTGGTCCTCATGTATACCTTACTTTATACATCTTAGGGAGACATAATACATCCATCAGCACATGTAAGATTTACATTGGTTTGATCTGGAAGGGGAGGACAACCAGAAGGGTGGGGGCTTCCAGGTCATACATAGATTTAAAATTTTTCTGATCGGCTATTGGTTGAAAGCGTTATCAGTAGTAAGGAATGTCTGAGTTCTGAAAAGGGGTTGTGGAGAAGAAGCTTTTACCATGCAGATGAAGCCTCTAAGTAGCAGGCTTCAGGGAGAATATATTATAAATGTGTATCATTAGACCTAAGGTCTGTGTTGATGTAAATGCTGGAGGGGTATAATGAAGCATGTTCAACTCCTTTTCCATCATGGCCTGAACTAGATTTCCGGGTTAACTCTGGAATGCCCTTGGCGGAGAGAAGGGGGTTCATTCAGATGGCTGGGGGCCTTAGAACTTTATTTTTGGTTTTCAAGAGTTAGTAGCCCTGTAGTATATAGCCTAGGATTAAGGTATCCTTTAGAAAAGCTACTTAGAATATCAAAGCCTTAAATTTCTCATAGGTCATATGACCTGGTGATCTGGTCCTAGAGAAGTAATTCTTATGGAAAGTATCAAAATAACCTCAGACAGTTTTCAAAATAGTCAGGACTGTTCTTTCAACCTCTTCCAAAATTCTGATATATACCCTAAATTAAAAACTAATGCCCTACGTGATCTTCATAGATCCTAACTGTGCTCAAAATTATGTGATTCAGTATTGTATAATTCATAGTTTTCAATAATTTGATGCTTTAGAATATTTATTGTGTTTACTATGTGAAATCTACTACAGTAGGAACTTCAGGGGATACTAAGATGAAAATCTATTATCTTTGCATTCATGGTGTTTATAATACAATCTAGTAATTCTGTTGGGTTTTATTCAGTTCCAAATCAGTGAGATTTTACTCTATTTATATATGAGTTGGATGCAATAATTTTAACCATTGTGAACTTTTAATGAGTAAACCCTCTTGCTCCAAAAGAAGCAAATGGTTGACAATAGAGCAGAATTTTTCAAAGTGAGGTCCTTTTACCACTCATCAGAATCATCTGGAAGAGGTTTTTTTTAAAAAATGAATATTCCTGGGCCCATTCCAATCCTACTGAAACAGGATCCTTTGGGTTGACACAAGAATCTGAATGTTAAGCAGATACTCAAGGTGATTTTCAGGAACTTGAAGTTTGAGACACATTGCCAAAATGAATAATATGAAATAAAGCGTAGGTCTGATAAAAGGAGATCAAATGAGGTCAGCTAATACAGGCCTAGATAGAGTTGCATTTTTCAGTTAAATGTAGATACATTTAGAGTTAAATGAGGAGAAATAATAAAAATTTTGTCTTTTTATCTCTTATCTCCTTTGGGAGAAGTTGTAGTGCTGAAAGGCACATTTTCATCTGTGGAAATCCTCATAGATGATATATATATATATATTTTTTTTTTGAGAGGAATAAGGCTGATTGAGGTCCTTTGTAGTTTTATACATTATAAAATCCCTTTTGTAGTTTTATGAAGAAAACTACATGCTTAGCAAATGCTTCTTTTATCAGCAAATGTCCTGGCAGTAAATTGTCCATATAGCAACTTAATACCAGACCTTCTGATTCTTATTCTGGGGAAGGTGCTGGGATATACATAAATGTGTGTAGTCACATGCATACACACACATGCACTCAGACATCCTTAGATTATAAGTGGTATCTGTAGGGTATCACCACTTTTCTTTTTATCCAGCATTGACTTACAACCATTCAAATAAATTAACTTTCCCATCTTGATTCATTTAGTAAGAACAAATTTTCATGCCAGCATGTGGGCTCACCTCTATGACCTTTCCTCATAAAAAATACCAAGTGCTTTGGGTTTTTGTGTTAATGAGCATTGGGAAGCTGTCAGCTTTTATTTCTGTTTTTTGTTCAAGTCAACATCATTGACCTTCACCTAATGATCTATGTAACATACACACACAGGTACCAGCGATTAAAAGTGGAAAGACAGGGAAGTAAGGAGAGACGCACACAGAGGAAAGGTGTGAGGGCAGGCGATTTGTAATTCATAATGTCACCAAAATGAGTAAAGTCACTTGAAAAGGAAAAGGAAAACTGCTGTGTGCTGTATTTTCTTGCTTTAGGATTAGTGGGATGGGGTATTATTTTAAAATGAGTTTTCAATTTGGTTTTGGAAAGGTATTTAAAACCATGACACGTGCTCCAGGATTCTGAGTACCCTTTTCCATGGATGATAAAAATAAAAATAATCTAGGGTCTTCTGATGAACAGGTATGGATCCGATCCTTTTCTGTACATATACTTCCACCAATTTCGCATCACCTTGGGTAACCAGCTGCCCTGGTTTGCCTAGGAGCCTCTGTTTTAGTGCTGAATTTTTCCATGTTCCAGGAAATACATAAGATGGAAATCAATAGTTTTGTCTGTTCACATTCTTTTATTATTATGTGAAAAGTAATGAAAGCATAGATGTCTAAAATGTGACAATTTCAGTTTGGAGGCCTGTTTCATTGACCTAGAACGTGAGTGCTGGGCGGATCTTTTTTCATCTAGCACTTCTTTTCCAGATGAAGCAACTGGGGCTCAAAGAAGGTGGCTAACTTATTGCCTAAGTCTGCACAGTTAGCTAGAGACAGACCCAGAACTTGAACCCAGGTTCTCTGACTTCTAATCCATGCTTGTCTCAAATTGTCACATATGCTTGAAAGTGTGATAGCCTCTCAAAGGAGTTAATTTGTTTTGAAAGACTGAGTAATTTCATCCCAGAGAGAAGTTAATTCATTTAGATTGTGCTCCATTAATTGCTCCCTGGTACTCCTCTGCAAGAGATTATGAATTAATACTGAGGAGCAGTGGCAGAAACTTCTTCCCCATGGGTAGGCTTTCTTCTCTCATAATCACAAACAATGCATCATCCTTGAAGAGGAAGAGGTTAATAAACATATAATTCTGTGGAAGAGGTGCTGTGATCCTGTTATTTCTATTAATATTTCTAATTAATATTTTTTCTTGAAATAATAAGCCAAAAACAGCATTTGCTAATTGCCTTCTGCTATTTAGAAGATGAGCACATATATGTTAAATGTTACTCCCTCTGAAAGACTTGCAGCACTCTCTTAAGCCTATATTTTATTTATAGAATAAGCTCAGTATTCTGAACCAGCTTCTACATCTTCCATCTGTTCTGTAATATCTCTGCCATCAAATCAGAAAAAAACCCTAACAACAGAATTTTGAAATTCAACTTGAAAAATTCAAAAGCCAAGTCAATATTTTCATTGAGAGATGACAGCCCTGATGACTTTCTTAAATTTGAGCTATTCTTCCAGACTGAATTACAGAATTAAAAGACCACCTTTTACTCTTAAGACTCATCAACAAAGACTCATGTTACTCAATTAGTTGAGGAGCAAGTATTGTTATGGAATTTTCCCAGTGTCTAATTTTATTTCCATGGCTAAATGAATCAGTAGAAAAATTTTAGCCTAATATGTTTCTATTATATTTCTTCCCACTTTAAAAAAATCCTGTAAATCAGCAATATTTAATATTCCAGGATGATTAGGGCATTAAGGAGAATTTTTATTGAATGAATGCTTTTTACTGATGTATCTTTGCTGTTATAATCTATAATTGGCATTGACTAGTGGTAACTAATTGTAGCTTTCTCCACATAAATGTACAATTCAAGATTCCTGAAGTAGGATGCTTTAGAATAATTCAGTATATACTAAGGCCAGCTCACCCTTTGAATGAATCAATTTTGTTGAAAAATAATCTGACCTGCCAAGAGTATGTGATTGCATAGGGGCCATTTGAGCTGGTGACTGTAATCTTGATTGCCACCTGTCTCTTCTATTATCAAGGGGATCATCCAAGATGGGAAGATCATCTTTATGCCGAATGGATATATAACACAGTGTCCAAATCTAAATCGCAGTAAGTAGCCACTTAAAGCATTGTGATGTATTATATAACTTGATCATATCAGAGAAACACATCTGGAAAGATAGACCCAAATTGTTTACAGTGTTGACTTCTGAGGTGCTGGGGATAATGAAAGAGAACTTAGTTTCTACATTATATAATTCTGTGTCTTTAAAAAAATATGTATCATTTATTGTATAAATCTGTTTTCTTACTGCTGATAAAGACATACCCGAGACTGGGTAATTTATAAAGGAAAGAGGTTTAATTGACTCACAGTTCCACATGGCTGGGGAGGCCTCACAATCATAGTGGAAGGCAAAACAGGAGCAAAGTCACATCTTACATGGTGGCAGGCAAAGAGAATGAGAGCCAAGTGAAAGGCGAAACCCCTTATAAAACCATCAGATCTCCTGAGACTTATTCACTACCATGAGAATAGTATGGGAGTAGCTGCCTTCATGATTCAATTATTTCCACCCGGGTCCCTCCCACATGTGGGAATTATAGGAGCTACAATTCAAGATGAGATTTGAGTGGGGATGCAGCCAACCCATATCATTTATTGAATTAAAATTTGAAAAGAAGAGGGTTACATTAGCAGGTTCTATAGGTAGATATAGAAAGATATGTTTAATATATATTTTTAAAAACTATTCCTTAAGATTCTTGACCTGGATGAGAGTTTACTTTTTCTTCTTCTATGATACTTCACATTTTTAAAGTTACCTCCCTATAAAAATGAGAGTTTAATTTTAACTTTAAAATGTCATGTTGCCTTTCCTTTTAGTTAACAGTGCCTTTTTCCTGTTCCTTTCTTTTTGCTTATTAAAATAGGAAAAGATCCAGACTTGAAATCCTCTGTGATTTCACTCAAATTTCAAAGCAATATTAACCACAAAACCCCCCAAAACTCTTCTACATAGTCACATATCTACTGTTTTAAAATTTTATTTCTTATATTAGCACAGTATAAATATATATATTTTATATTTTCTTTATTGAGCTTGCCCAACCTGCAGTGATTTCTTAAGCCTGGTGCAAGGAATAATGGATTTACAAGAGCTTTTGGCCAAGATGACTGCAAAAGTAGGTATCTAAATTTCATTTGTGATGTTTCATTTCTTTTTCTGTTCTATCTGGAATTTGCAGTGATATGTTATAATGGAAACATTTTTAGCCTTGGCATCTGCTATATGTTACTACAAAAATATTTTATTCTTACTCAGAATAGGACTACCAATAGTAAACATAACCATTTCTGTCTTTGCTGCTATTAAGCTGTATCATAATGTTTACTTGAAAAATGTTTGGAAGCAAGAGGCAATATGTATCACTGTAGATTCCGTGGGAGTGGGAAAGGAATTTGCCTATTGGCTATCAAAGTAGTAACACTGTAAGATGATCTATGGTCAGAGTCACTGCTCTTATCAGCTAATGCATTTTGGATGTAAGAATAATTGCCAGTAATCGGAAGGGGCAAAATAGCTATTGTTAGGAACAGATTACTTTCAAAGGAAGGCGTTATATTACATTTTTAATGTATAATTTATTTCAAGGCTGGTCCTGAGTTAAACAGCAAAAGAGGCAAAGTTTGCCTTTCAACACCTTCAGTTTTATAATTCTGCACCTTTTCCTCCTTTCCATTCCATCATCCACTTAACAAGCATCTTTTGAGGACCTGCTGTTTGCTGGGCACTGTGTTAGGCACAAAGAGGCAATAGTGAAAAAGACATACTTTCTACCCTAGATATGTTCATACTGAGTGGCAGAGCCAAATGTGTAAACAACTAAGGGCTTTAATATATATTCATAAAGTGTATATTCATAATGAAAAGCCCTGAGCCTTGTTGAAAAAGACACTGAAAAAATAGAAAATGTGGCTAATGCTGTTGTTATGATACCAATCAGTTGTGGACATGAGTTCCAGCCTAGGGCGAAGAAAGAATTAGGTTGGGCCTAAGAGACATTATACTCTGCAAAAGGAAGAATTTTAATAACAGTGAAAATGATACATTAATCCTATTGTACCTGCAGCTAAGACTGCTCCCTACCATCAGCCATGGCACATGCAAAAAAATTGGTGGGTAGGTAGTGTTTGTGAGATAAGGCTATAGTTTGGACCCATGGATTGTGCTGCTGAAGACAATGTTTCTATTTCAAACTGGGTTTTTGGCTAAGCCAAGCCCCTTTTTGTCCGGAAAGGAGAGATGGAAAACTTTTGTAAGAAAATGATTGAGACTGAGGCTCAGATCTGAAGCATTAGCTTTTCATTTCAGAGTATAGTGGGAATGTGAAACGCGGGTGATTATTTACCTTCCCAGCTTGTGTTACAGAGAGGCTTTTATTTCATATTGTCTGGAGCAGCTTGATCTCAATACTGTTAATTATATTTTAGCATGCTACCAAATTTTTGGAACAAGAAACATGCCACTCTGTCTCAGGTGATTGTGGTTCTTCATTCTCCAGCTTCGAGGACGTCGTTTGCTTTCTCATTGTTTCCCATTGCAGAGAATGTCATTTTTCTCTTTTTAGCCACACATCATCTAGGAGCCACACTGAGCTCTATTCTCAAAACATTATTATGTAAAATGACATTTGTGAGGCAGGTATTTAATTGTGGGCAATTGCAAGCAGCAAATGGTTTAATCCACCTTCTAAACCTCCCTTTGGCACTTTGGCAGAGTTTTAAGTCTGTTCCTTCCAAACCGTATATAGAATTACAATTTGAAAACTGAGTACTTCCATCTTTGCTGCGTAATTTGAAATCTATGATCATCTAGAATAAGCGTTGGCAAACTTTTTCTGTAAAGGACCAGCTAGTAAATTTTGGGCCTTGCAAGCCACGAGGCAAAATCAAGGATATTATGTGTAGACTTAGTTCATTTAAGTATAATAATTTAAATTATAACTGTTGAAAACTATAAGAACCATTCTTAGCTTATAGGACATACAAAAGTAAGTAGAGGGCCAGATTTGGTCCACTGGCCTTAGTTTGTCAACCGTTGATCTAAAAGAAATGGAAAAGCCAGTAATACAAGCATTTACTATGTATTAGTTAAAATGCTTAAGCTTTTATATCCACTGTCACCTTAATCTTTACCACAATCCTTTGAGCTTACTTTATTAGTCTGCTTTACAGATGAGATGACTGAGGTTCAGGAAGGTCTGATAACTTTTCCTAAGAGAGTAGATGGCAGAGCTGGGACCTAAACTCAGGTAGTTAGATCCCGACAGTTGAATCATGGTGAGAAACTTTATGGTTTGACAAGAGAGGGTTAAGAAGAGAGATAAAAGATATAAATAGGGAGTAATATTACTCTTTCTAACCCTCACCATCCACTGGCAGGAAGATGGAGATATTACCAAGAAAGAGCAAATAAAAAGAAAGGAAAAGAGAAACGAATGTTTGATCATTTTATTGAGCTGAACTGAAGTTTTCAGATCATACCTGTTTGGAATGAAATGTGTGAACATAGAGCTTGTAGTAACTTTTCAAAGAAGAAGGTTATGGCAAGAGCAAGGTCTCTTTTTTATTGTGTTATTTTATTATATTTTTAAGAACAATGTCTCTTAATGCACACTTTTGGCTATGAGCTGCTTGTTTTCCTTGGAAATAGTGAAAATTATTTGACATTATTTACTTAAGTATTTTCAATCCAGATTGCTCAGAATCAGACTGCTACACCTAGGATAGGTCAGGTGAAGTCTCAGGAAAGGATTCTTTAAGGATTTTCAAGGAAGATTTTTTTTTCCTTCTAGCTGATGCCAAGGTCTGAACATGAAAGTTTTCCTTCTGTGCCTTGAGCAAGCCTCCTTCTTTTTGTTCACTCTAACACTGAGGGTATTGCATGTTAGGCCAAATCTTTATATAGGGGTTTGCTTTAAGGTACCCAACTTGGGAAGATACTTTTCCTCAACTCTGTCCCCCCTATACCCTGTGCAACCATCAGGGTGGAAGCTCAAGGGCTCTGCATTTCATCAGAAATCTTCAGGATGTTGTTGTCTTTGGTGCTCACTTATTTCCTGGGACCCCTGCAGTCACTTTGTTTTGGCCTCTGTGACTTTCTTTCTTCCTTTTGTATTAGCTCTGTGACAATTTTCAAAAGTTTTTATTTATATATTGAATACAGCAGTTTAGTTGGCTCAGTTGGTGAAGTCCTTCAGGGTATGTAGTCTGCTATCTTGGTGGAGGCGGAAATGTAACTCGCTCTTTTGGCAGATGGAAGGAGATGGAGTCTGGAGATGTCAGGCAAACTTGAAGTTGAATATGGTTCCCAGATGCAAAAAGAATTCTATGACACTAAATTTATCTGGGCCCAGTCTTTGTTTTTAATTAAATAGGCCGATTGTGGCAGAATTTAGTTAACAGGGCTGGAGGTAATTTTTGGAGTTTTGATTTGAGTTGTCCAGCAGTTCTGATTAAGATGAGTAGACAGTCATATAGGCCATAGTGGAGATAGAGAATGGGCTTTAAAGTCAGGCTGATATGATTCTGAGTCTCTATTTTATAATTTCCTTGGATATTTGTAGCTTTGAACAAGTTATTCGACTTGTTTCAGCATCTGTTCCCCCATATGTAAAATGGTGACAATTATTCCTGCTCTTGTACAGATTCCGTGAGCCCAGGTAAATGAGGTTTGTTGCATGGCACACAAATGTCATTCAATAGGTGGTGGCTGCTGCTGTTTATACTCTTAAACCTAGAAAATATAGACAACCATGGTGGGATGATGGTTCCTTAGAGAAAATGGTCCTTAAGAAAATGCACATATTCCCCCAGTGACTTGAAATCACAAAGTCTGGTAGAGCCTGTGCATTGCTGTCATGACCCTAGTCTAGGAGTCCTGGAAAACAGCAGGAAGTCCTTCCTCTTGGGTCAAGGTGGAAACCCTGGAGCCCTTCCAGAGAGGAAGCTCCGTGTATAAGCTGGAGAGGAATTGGTAGTCAAAGTCAGAACCAAACAGATGTAGATACCAGATCAGCCCAGAGGTCTGTGTGGGAGAGCTCATTGTTCCTTTTCTTCTTTTAGGGTTAAGCATGCTGGCAAGTGACTGTGCCCTTGCTTGATACAGGACAGATCATGGGAGCAGCCTGCACTCACATTCAGGTGACAGAGGTCAGGGTAGATAAGAGCTCTCTTGAAGAATTCTGGCATTTTGGCAACACTATACTTTTTGTAAGGCAGAGAAGAGATGGGGCTGCTACCTCAAGTAATAACCCTTTTTTGTCCTCCTACATTTCCCTTAGTGATCTACGAGCATCAGCCACTCCCCTGGCTTACTCTGAATGTTCTCTCAGGTGGTTTTGACATTGTGGGAACTACCTACCTGCTGAGAACATTGTGATAGGGTCAGGCTCTGTCCTGCTATCAGATCCCAACTGCACTGTAATCCCATTCTGACTTCAAGCTCAGAAAGAGGAGATACGAAAGACTGGGACTTTCTTGATTACTTCTGTTTAAATATTTGACAAATCTATGCATGCAAATCTAGCAACACTTGGAGTGGCATTTAAGCTTGTGACATCTTTAATTTTGAGACTTTCGTTGTTTTGAGGAATTCAATAATGATTTTTCAATTAAGCTTGAATATTTAACAATAGAAGCTTCTTTTTTCCTTTCATATAGCAAATGCCAAATAATTGGTATTTCGAAGAAAAGAAGCAATCCACCACACAACTAATGTACTTAGATCTGTTCATTGACCTCCGACGATAAAAAAGGCCTCTGTTGTCTATCTTTCATTGTGTAGAGTTCAGAATAAATGATTTGGTCCATGGTTGCTTAGATAAATGCATAAACAAAAGGAAGACAGAATAGAAATGTAGATGTGATACCATATCTTTTGAATCTGCAGACAATCTTAGAGAAAGTGGCAGGTAGTATAGAAATAGCTTTCGAAAAAGAATGTGTATAAATTCAGCCTGCTAATACCAATGACAGAAAATGTAATTCCTTTTTTGATTCACAGTTGTTTGTCTCCTTTATTGCTGTTTTAGGATTTAGCAGGAGTAAAAGGGAAGGCAAGAGGTTACATGAAGTATCTTTGAAAAATTAGCTTTTTGCCTTAACATCCCTTTGCCTTTGGGTCTATTTGATATGCTCTTATTATTACAGATAATAGGACTTTTCAATGTTGTCAGAAAAGGCTACAAATATTAAAAATAAAAACCACATTCAGAAGGGAAACAAAATCAGCCTTGAGAATAGCATTCATTATATTAAAACTGACATTTTCTTTGGAATTGAGTTTTATAGGTGAGCGTAGCTCAGCTTTGTGGGACAGTGCTAGAAATTGCCACTATTACCCTTAGGCAAGCTCCTGGATTTTAAGAAAGCTCAGATAGATATAGAGTTGCCTTTCGGGCCATTTAGTCTTTAAGAAGTTCCCTTCTTGGAGTGATATAGACACCAGAATTGTTCCAGATTTTCAGAGTAAGGCAGGTATGGGTCCTCTCACAAAGGTACACAATCCTGAGACCCTTTTAGGAGGAATGCAGATCTGGTTCAACTCTGTTGTTCAATCCAAGGTCGTATATCTGTTACTGCCTTGTGTAGGAACTACTGGGGCTATAGAAATGTAGTAAAGATAAGTGATAAGTTGTTACTTTCTTTTTATTGAGGTTCCACATCTGTAGATTCAACCAACCATGGACCAACAATATTCAGAGAAAAATTCCAAAAAGTTACAGAGTAAAACTTGAATTTTCCATGTACCGAATACTGCATTGAATCTATGTGAATGAATTGATGTTTAGACATTGTATTAGTTATTATAAGTTATCTGGAGATGACTTAAAGTATATAGGAGGATGTGCATATGTTATATGCAAACTATACTATTTTATATAAAGGACTTGAACATTTTCAGATTTTGGTATCTGCAAGTGGCCAAACCATATGCCATCATCCCTCAGTGTCCAAGAGTATCACCAAACTCAGAAGTGTATTTTATCTGTTTCCTAAAGCATTGCCAAATAACTTAATTATCATAGATTCTATAAACTCTATGATTAGGCTGGAGTTTTGTTGTATTAATTTATTTATTTACTGAGATGGAGTATCGCTCTGTTGCCCAGGCTGGAGTGCCCTGGCATGATCTTGGCCTGCTGCAACCTCTGCCTCCCAGATTCAAGAGATTCTCATGTCTCAGCCTCCAGAGTAGCTGGTGGTGCCTGCCACCACACCCGGCTTTTTTTTTTTTTTTTTTTTTTTGCATTTGTAGTAGAGACAGGGTTTCGCCATGTTGGCTGGGCTCGTCTCGAACTCCTAAACTTGGGTCATCTGCTCGTCTTGGCCTCCCAAAGTGCTGGGATTATAGGTGTGAGTCACTGCACCTGACCTAGGCTGGAGTTTTAAATGAAACATAGATTTTTAGAAGATCATGCATATTAGAAGGAGTGATCGGAAACTAATATTTCAGGCAGCGTCAACTCTTAGTTCTTTAGGGGCTGCTCATGGTGCATGGTGGTTGGTCTAAGATCCTATTTGTTGTTTTTTCTACCCTTTGCTACCACCCACAAAAGGCAGACAAGGGGTAAGTTTTCTTGAGAAATTCCAAAAGCTTGGAGGAAGAGGATGAAATAAATGACAAAAACAAAGGTTAGAATTACATGTGGATTCCATTTCCAGAGAGCAGTTCTGGTATGAGTAAGTCAGAGGAATGTGTATGAAATGGAACCATAGTTAATGTAGAAAGATGGTGGAAGTCATTCCCTAGGTTTATCTATTATATCTAAAATAGTGGCTCAAAATAATCTTAGTTAGATCAAAGGTTGAATTGATCTCCTGTATGGGGAAAAGACATGAAAGGATAAACAAGATTGAGAAGGAAAAGAGAAACTCAGATAGTTTTCTAGGAAATGATACTTGTTTTTCAATCATGGTGGTCTCTATGTAAGGGAAAGGAAAGGGAGAGTAATATCAGTACTAGGTTGAGTTACTCTTTCATGTGGATGTGACAGTAGACAGATCATATCAAAGTGCTGTATTTAAGGTTTTTTTGCACCGTATTTTTGAAGGTAAACTGGAGTAGGCTGTATGAAAATTGATCAGAAGAGAGGCTTGGAATCATATCATGAGAAGCTGTTAAGGGAACCCGGTGGTGCCAAGTGTGGTCAAGACGGCAGGATAACCTCAAATGCATGAAGATTAGGTTTGCTCAGGATGGATTACAATGAAAACCTAGGTATGGCAGGAAAAAAAAAAAAGATTTCACAGCCAAAACCATGAAAAATGTTTCAAACATTGAGAGCTAACTGAGAAAAGTGGCTTTCCTTGGAAGATAACACATGTTTCTCCACTGGAGATGAGCAAAGGCTAGATAATCACTTGAGGTTTCTTGTGAGGATATTCAAGCTTTATAATCCCTTTCCAGCAGGACAGTCTAAGACTCTGTGATTATTGGCAATGACTGGGTGGCCTAGAAAAATAAAAAAGGTTATTTTACAAAATTCTGATCTTACCTGGGGGTTTAGTTACTTTTCCTGACCTTCTTCTAAGCACAAAAATGAATTCCTGGGGCATTCTGTTTGGGGGATCCGCTTATGACTTTTCTTTTTCTCTGGCCCCAGCTCTCCAGAATTTTTCATCAGACAGAAGGCAGTCACTTCCTAGTTTGTAAACCACTACATTCTAGTTAGTGTGTGAAGAACATAGAGAGGATAGTGGGAGATAAATGTAAGTGCCTCCGAGTTCCTAATTAGATCGCCTGTAAACATCATAATGAGTCCTTGAGAACACATTCATTATGAATGTTTTTGTGTGGGCTTGAATGGAAAGCACACACATTTATGAACACCCATGAGGTTCCTGAGATACAGTTTAATGTCTCGTTTGGTATTCATTAGACCATGATAGCCAATATGTCTTCAATTTAGAGTGATTCCACTTTGTGTAAAAAAATTTTAAAAGACAAAAAACAGATAATGCTAAGAATCAATGAACTGCTCTGAGCATTTTTTTCTCTTCTCAGAAGGATTTTTTTTTCTTGTTGCTATTAGCTTTGTTAGGATGATGCAATTGAATTACAGAAATTACATTCAGTAACTCTTGTTTGCAGCTAAATTATGCAGAGACAAGACTTAGTCAATTGGAAAACTGTCATTGTGAGAAGACCTGTCAAGTGAGTGGACTGCTCTATCGAGACCAAGACTCTTGGGTAGATGGTGACCATTGCAGGAACTGCACTTGCAAAGTAAGCCTTTTCGTAAATAAATACAGTAAAAACAGTTTTAAGGGGACAGGTTTGATAATTAGAGTGTAACCTGGTTCTTTAATAAATAATGTTAACTCTAAGAATTGTTAGGTTTTTACCTAGCACCCACTAGCCATACGAGCAATTGTGAAGCAATGTTGGAAAAGTGTCATGTCTTATATGAATACTTGGAAATTAAAATCTGCTTTCCCTTGCCAACACACTCTAATTTGATTTACTGTGCAATGTTTGGAGTTCGAAGGTTGGGATATAGTGGAAAGAAGGGACTCCTTTGATTTTCAAACAACCTAATGGTTATCCTTATTAACAACCAGAATAACTTAAAAAGGGGAGTTTAATTATTCTCTACATGTTTTTATTGTCTTTTACAAAGTGTATCCATCACCTGTTTCAAATAATTGCAAGGCATTTCCTCCCTGACTCACTGTCACTGTCAGGATATCCATTAGTTGTATATCCTTTCATCTGTTTCAGTGAATTATAACGTCCCCCTCCAAAAATTAGTATGTAAACCCTATCCAGTTGAAATTACTTGATAAATATCTGAAAATGCCATTGTTTGTCTAGGAAAATACAAAACAGATTGTTAGAGCCTCAGAAATGATTGACAGGGTCTGCAAATGTGTTATTTATGTTCTTATAAAAATAGACTTTTTGTTTTTCTGCATAATCTGGTTAGCACACGTGGGCAGGTAGGATGAAACCAGTGATGTATTTCAGAAAAGTAATTGAGGTGGTACGGGTCATTCGGGCTGGAGAAAACACTTTATTTGTGGTCCTGGAGTGGACTGGGAATTCTAATACTGTTTCTGTTTCCCTGATGAGGTTTCTGGCAGGAGATTTGAATGATCTCCACAACAGGAGCTATCAAAGGATACTTCTGAGATTATGTTCCCTGTCCTTCCTTCCTCAGAGTGGTGCTGTGGAATGCCGAAGGATGTCCTGTCCCCCTCTCAGTTGCTCCCCAGACTCCCTCCCAGTGCACATTGCTGGCCAGTGCTGTAAGGTCTGCCGACGTAAGTACTGACTGAGGGTCAGACTGGCTGTCTGTGTTTTGAGATTTATTTATTTTCCCTGTTTTTCTGGACTCAACTGATTGACATTGATGAAATGAAACATTGGCAGTTGATGTAACATTAAATATACGGTAAGAAGAGCCACAATATTTTAATCACTTGCAATGTGGCAGACACAACGTGGGCTATTTTTTTTTTTTTAACTCCTCACATCAACTGTAATTACTATTCTTCTTTCATTCTATGTGGAAGGAACGTGTGTTCACAGGGATTAAGTCACTTGTCCAACAAGTGGGTGAGGCTGATCTGTGAATTCACAACTCCAAAGCTCCATGGGCTTTAGTCCCCTCATTCTAAATGATCAAGTTAAAGGCCAAATTCTCTGTTTTGGCTTTCTGAGGTTTTGGCTAGATTCTCCTCTTGTTAAGGGGCCTTTGTTAGGAACTTCAGAATGAAATTCAGTTAAAATACTGAAGCCGTCATTTAGAACACGTGGTATGTGCCATATACTGTGCTGGATGCTTTAAATCTACTAGCTTAGTGAATTCTCACAGCAACTCTTCAGGGAGGTATTATTATTATCCCTATTTTACAGGAAGCTGAGGCTTAGGGATGTTAGCTTACCAAGATCATGAGGCTGGTGAGTGGCAGAGGTGAGACAGAAAACTAGTTCCGTTGACTACAAAGCCCATAGCCTTTTTATCAATCCATATGGTCCTCTACAGAAAAGGAGAGTTCTGGTCAGAAATGTATGCTATGGATAATTTTCATGGTCATTTATTTACCAAAAGAAACACACCAATGTCAGTAGCCTTCAAAGCACAGTGGTCTATTATTCTGTCGGGAACAGCATGTCACCTATTATGACACTGAAAGCGGGAATAGCAGTGAAAGTGGGTTGCAGCAGCCAACTAACTGTTGAACTTTTCAAAAAGGAATTTTGTAATCTTCCTTTTTTTAATGGTGGGCACACTGCACCCATTGCTCTGGGGGATGTACTTGGAGTTGCTCTAAAGAGGAGAACTTTCTTATTTCTGTTCCAAGAGCTTTTGGAAGTCATGTCTGGCGATATAGGCAGCTCAAGTGTCTGGATATTGAATTATAGTTTGATCCCATGATGGAGAGAGTTGTTAGTAGGTACAGATTATTTGTTTTCATTCTTGATATTCTTCAGCAGAAGAAGTTGAAAAACTATTAGGGGCCAAGCACGGTGGCTCACGCTTCTAATCCCAGCACTTTGGGAGGCCAAGGCGGTTGGATCACCTGAGGTCAGGAGTTTGAGACCAGCCTGGCCAACATGGTGAAATCCCGTCTCTACTAAAAATACAAAAATTAGCTGGGTGTGGTGGTGGGCACCTGTAATTCCAGCTATTCTGGAGGCTGAGGCAGGAGAATTGCTTGAACCTAGGAGGCGGAGGTTGCAGTGAGCTGAGATCACACCACTGCACTCCAGCCTGGGCAACAGAGTGAGTCTGTCTCAAAATAAAATAAAATAAAATAAAATAAAATAAAATAAAATAAAATAAAAGGGAAAGACTATTAGGGATATATTAAAAAATGTGAGATGTTTTAGTCTATCGTTTAGAGTTCCTGCTCAGATCTCTGAATACCATCTCTTGAAAGTTGTTGTTTAAACATGGAAGTAATGAGTCCTTCAGCAGGTTTGTGTCTTAACTTTTTGACATTTTTTTAAAATTATAAAAGTACTGTGCTTTTGGCTTAACATTTTGAAAACACAGAGAATGATAAAGATCAAGATGGAAAATTCACCCATAATACCTCTACTTAGAAACACTCTTGAAATTTTAGTGGATGTGTCGTTTTTTTTAAAAAAAAAAAAACTAATTATATTTTGTGTGCAGCTGAGGTTGTACTGTGCGGGCAATTTTATATTCTGGTCTGTTAACTTGCCATTATCACTTAAATATATCATTATGTTTTAAAAACTGCATAAATGTCATTTTCGTGAGCTTCATTGTTTCCCATTGTTTGGCTGTTGCATAACTTTTTTTTAACCAGTCCCAGGTCATTGATATCTAGATTGTTTCCCACTTTTCACTATTATAAAGTACTCCTAAATACCATGTTTTGTATAGAAAACACATTTTTGTATATTTTTGTATTTTATATTTCCTGAAGATAGAATTCTTCAGGCTAGAATGACTAGGCCAAAGATGAACATTTTCAAGGCCCTGGATACATATAGTTAAATTGCCCTCTCACTAGATGTGTGTGAGACAGTCATTTTTCTTTATGCTAATTTGTTTGATAGTTTTAGGTTTTTAAAATTATTTCAGAAAATAACTCAATTTTATTAAAATGTTGATACACACACTAAAACATCGGTGTGTTT
Organism: Symphalangus syndactylus; assembly: GCF_028878055.3. Classification (NCBI taxonomy): domain Eukaryota; kingdom Metazoa; phylum Chordata; class Mammalia; order Primates; family Hylobatidae; genus Symphalangus; species Symphalangus syndactylus. The sequence continues at coordinate 35,301,002 of NC_072428.2, read as the reverse complement.
TGTTTTTTTTCCTTTGCATGGAATTCATAGCAATTTAGTTAGGTAGCACTAATTTTCTCACAGCTCTGATTGGTAGTTTGATGTGTTCAGAGTTTAATAAAGTGGGAATACAAATAAATTATTAAAACACTATTCTAGACAAACTTAAAAAGAAATGATACAAGGTACCTCTGGTAATTAAAAGGTTGAGAACCTCTGGGCTGGAGGGCTTTCATTTCTTACTAGTTTTTAATAGAAATATAGAAATATGCATTAGGTGATTACTGAGTACTGGTGCCTGGAATAATGATGAGGAATCCTTCCCTGCTTTAGGGGAGCTCACTTTCAAGGTAGAGACGTGGTTTACAGTGTCTGGAACTGTAAGTGCACTAACGTTAGGCATGTATATGGCACACTGTTGGAGTACAGAAGGATGGCCTGGGAGGGAGGGGTAGAATACCGGGGGAAGGCCTGGCATGCTTCTTGGAGGACGTGGAGCCAAGTTAAATATTTTGAACCTTCTAGAAGTTGACTTTTGTGGGTTAAGCAGTGGGGTGGAGAAGAAGAGAATGAGGATTGCTAGAGCAGAGTTCTAACACTAATCAGTGGAATTTCTAGATGTTTTCAATGTCTTCATATCAGAAACATGATAGAGAATATTTACTTTGGTTGTCCCTTTTAAATATAAGTATGTGAGGTAATGCATATGTTAGTTAGTTCTTAGCCATACCACAGTGCCTACGTATTTCAAAACATCATGCCGTAGACCATAAATATGCATACCTTTGGTCAGTTAAAAAATAATAATAAAATATAAAAAAAGACAAAGAAAAAATAAAGTGTATCTTGTATGAATAACTCATAGTCAAATCTTGTTTTTTAATCCAGTCTGACAGTCTGGATTGTATTGTTTGGACTGGATCATTTAATCCATTCACATTTAATGTTGTGAGGGATATAATTGAAACTACTGTTTCCTGAATACCATGTTTTACCTTGGGGTGGTTCCTTATTTTGATTTTTTTCATTTTTTTGTGGAGCTGCCTGAAGTAAATTTCTTATATGTGAATTTAAAGAAAAATGCCCAAGCTTCTCTCTGACTTTAGGTGGGGTAGTATTCTAGGGACACCAGGTAAAGGTAGGGATATGACAAAGGCAAAATGAGCCAATATATAAAAGCAGATTGTGTTGTCTCCTCACTCACTGAGTGTTCACGGACTTCTCTTGGCCTTGGGAACTGCAGCACTTACAGATGAGGGCATCTGTTTGGAAATAGGAAAGAAGTTTGTCTAAGCATCCATGGCGGTACCGAAAATAGTGAGGAGTTTCATTCCTCAAACACTTGTTGGGTGTCTGTGCTATTCAAGGCATATTTAATATACTTGTTTGCACATTCAAATCCTTTGGTGAACTTCTTAAACTTGGAGGTTTCCAGGGCTCCACCTAGACCTACATAATCACAATCTCCAGGCATCAACGTTCTGAAATCTGTATTATTTTGGTAGACAGATTTGAGATCTACCAGAGATAGGAAGGAGGGAGGAAGATGGAGAAAAAATATTTCTTCTATGCAAAACAGTATGTGTGAAGGAATAAGAGTGAAAGAGGGAAAGGGAAATAGTGTGTTTGATGATAACACAGGATTTATGTAGGTGAGAGGTTGAAATAGAGCTGCAAACGTGAGTTGCAGATAGATGATGAAGATTGTATGCCAGTGAAGCCATTCAGTAATCCTTACTGAGGTCCTTCTGCCAAACACTGTTGTCAGTTCTGGGGGCAACAGTGGACACATATGGATCATTTACTCTGACAGGCATATATATAAAATGTTTAACCATTTTATATATATTAATTCATTTAATTCTTCCAATAACTCTAAGTAGTAGGCTCCACTATTATCCCCATTTTACACACGAGGAGGTGAAACACAGAGAGGAGAAGTAACTTGTCCAAGGTCTCTCAGTTTTGGGGGAGCCAAAATAAAGCCCTGGCAGTCTGGCTTCAGAACCCAGTGGGATGCTCTTGACCTGTTGGCTCTACCCATTGTTCTCCAGAGAGATCTCTGTTACAATAAAGAGTATTATTTCACATGAACACTATGGAAGACACAGAAGTCACACAGAGAAGGGAGTGATTAACTCCATCTGAAACGTACATATGTATGTGTGTGTTAGGAAAACATCATAGGTAACAGCTGAGCAGAGTATTGACAAATGAAGAGGAGTTTTCCAGGTGTACAAAGTAGGTAAGAACATAACTGCCAGAGGGAATTGCACACAGAAAATCATGGAAATAAACCAATGTTGGTTTTGGTACTCCAATCAAGGTTTTAATGCAGAGTTGTGGCATAATCAAAGATGTGCTTTTAAAAAGGCTACTGCATCAAGAGAGCTGGAGGTGGTGTGGGATATGGAACTTGGGCCTATTCCAGGTGGAGGTGTTGAGGCTGGCAGGCAGGCACAGCCTGGGAAGATGCAAAGGAAGGGAAGGATGTGAGTGACAGCCAAAGGAACTGGCACATTAGAGATACTCCACAGGTATTGTTTTGCATGAGACAAATGGATCAGGGACAGAGTGTCTGTGAGGGAGAGATTGCCAGGTTTTGAACAAGAGCCTGTGGGAGACTCATGGTGTGATTAACAGAAATAAGACAGGTGGAGGAAGCAGTTTGGGGAACAATACATTCCGTTTGACATGTTTGAGTTAGAGACGCCTGAGGGTCAACTAGTTTGATGTGGGTGTCTTGCTCATAGAGGTTGTATCTGAAGCCAAGGCTGTGAATTAGCTCACTGAGGGAGGAAGGATCCTTGGGTGTTCAGTCTCTCTGATCTGCCACTCTCCTTTAAACTGTAAAACAGTGTGCTGATTTTGACATTCTAGGCCGCTGAGTACCAAGGGATGGCTGGAGTGTGTGCAGGGTACAAATACCTAAATAAAGATAGGGAAACCTTACATCCACATCTGACAGGGATGTCAAGCTGTACCTGTCAATTGTTTATTCAGTGTGCACCCGAATGGCAAAATTGTCCAATCATTGCACCAGAAAAATCAAGGTCAAAATTGAAGGGCCAGGGGTCTGTCGGTGCAAAAAGATACACTGCATAACTCTTTATATCCTCAGTACATTTGTTTCTGACATAATGGAGAAGTGTGTGTTGGTGCTAGGTTTCAATTTTGTGTTTGGGCACTGTGAAATATTCTAGTTTGCATGTCACCAGTGTGATATGAAGAACTTTAGGTATCCATTTACATTTCTAATCACACTGAAAGCTGTTGCAATGGAGTCCCAAATGCCCCAGCCAAACGCACCAGAGCCTGACTCACCTTATGCTTGAATTTCCTCAGACATAAAAAAATAAGCCTTTTGGCTATAGATCAAGAGGTTGGACAATAAGGGCTGATGTTAGGCATAAGGAATGCAGTGGCAGGGAAGGAGGGCTGTTGTCAGAGAAGTGAGGATGAGTATGAGAAAGCAGGAGAAATTCTTGTGACCTCCAGTGGTGATCCTGAAAGTCGTCCTAAGATAATTTCATAGATACATACATTCTGCACCAGTGCCAAATTGCAGATGGTTGAGGCCTGCAGTAATATGTTGATCTCATTCACCAGCACCAAAGCAGCCTGCTATGTGAGGACATAAAGTTCAGTGGACATTTAATTTTTATAAGAGACTGGTGGATTCGAGGGGTGGATGTGTCTCCATGTGTGGTGTGAATGTAAACAATGAGGCATTTTTATCTCCAGATTAGGAGTTCTGGGATGAGCCTGTCAAAGGGGAAGAGAGGATTCGGACAAGTGCCCTAAGGCAGGGGATCAAATGTGTTAATACCATTGTGTTAATACCAAATGTGTTAATACCATTGAGTGGCAAGGGGCAAAGGAAGAAAAAATGTCTATTTCTTTGCTTCACAGCTTGGGCCAAGAAGCAGATGGCAGATTTGACAACAGTGCACTTAGCAGAACTGTCACTCTGGAACAAGCTGCCTTGCCAAGTTGGCAGCAGCCGCATTTGGAAGTGTGGGAATTTATTAGACAGGAATTCCAGACCTTGGAGGTGTGGTCTCCCCATGCAAGTACAATGGGAAATCCAGCTCTCATTAGGACCAACGAGTCATGGTCAACTGATTTATCTACAAAATTGAGGCATAAAAGATGATCAGGGATAGATTTTTGTTTAGTGAAGGATGGAAAGGACCTATCCAGACAATTATATTCTCCATTTTTTTGGTATCTACTTTTAATGTTTGAAGTTGTGTTGAATGCCAGAAATAACTCTTATCTGGGATTCAAGAAATTTGACTGTTTTTTGCTACCTATTAGAGGCTCATTAACATGAAAATGATTTATTATTACTCACAATAAGTCCTGAGGCATGGGGCTTGGGGCTGGAGATAAAATTATAGACATCATCCCTACCCTCATGGGGGTTGCAATTATTAGCAGGGACGTGGTGGGGTGTACAATTAAATGGGAAATTAGGATGTCATGTGATATATATTCTGTTGGGATTAGGTCCAAAGTACAATAGAATAAAAAAGTGAGGACAATTAACCAGTGTTAAAGGGTAAGAACAAGTTCTGAGGGAAGTCAGCCCTAAGCAGAAGCTCATGGGTGTACAGGGTGGGAGGTTGCCAGTGGAAGGTGGATGGGGTGCTCTGCAGGTGTTTCCAGAAGTGAGAAAGAAAGCGTGGCTAGAACATATGTGGAGGTGTGAATGTTTGGGAGGGTGAATGAAATCACAGGAGATGGTGGGCTATGAACCTTGGGAGATAAGAAGCCTCATGAATGGCCTCGTTTGCTGAACTAAGGATTTTGGACTTTATTCTGAGAGCTTTAGGGAACCTGATTTTAAGCAGGGCCTCATGTTTGCACTTAAAAAATACGTGTCTGACTGTTATATGGGGAGGGACTGGTGAAGACTGAGACTAGAACATGGGAGAACTAGGAGGTTGTGGTGGTACTGAAGAAGAGGGATGATGACAGCCTGAACAAAGACAGTGTCTGGGGGCAGAGAGTGAGCAATGGAGAGGAGGAGGGTGACTTGAGAAACTTAAGAAGGGGACATTGATAGCATTTGGACACTGATTGGACATGGAGTTGTGTAAGAGGGAGAGGTTAGAAGGATGCCAGGCACTGGGGTGTGGGAGCTGGGATGGATACCCATGCCATTGCCATTCACTGAGAGGAGAATACAGGAGTGGAACATATTTGGGTGGGCAGTGAGGTTGCTGCAGGTCAGGTTCTGAGGGGAAACAGACTCTGAAATAGAGATTTACATGTACTTTATTAGGAAGTGCTCTCAGGATCAATTCTGGGACAGGAGTGAAGTGGTGAAGGAAGAAGAATTGGGCAGAAGGAGAAGCTGAGCTGCAGTGGTTACAACAAATACCGAACTCATTCCTACAGGGAGCTTTGGAGCTGGAATGGCCCTTCAGAATTGTCCTCAGTTGGAGAAAGGGGGCCAGGACTGTGTACCATGTTCATCCACCAAGGGAACTTCACCTTGGGCAAGGTGGCTCTCCACAGCCCTATACAAGTCTTAGATCTCCATTCAGGGGAAAGCTGTTAGTTGCCAACTGTCACAGCAGTTGTAAGAATGCATCCTTTGCTCATGGAAGTAGATCTCCGTATACCACAGCATCCACTACAGGGTATGATGTTAAGTAAAGCATGTCCCTGGACTTTCTTCTTCCTGTGGCTAAAATGGACTAGATGACTACTATTTTTTTTTTTTTTAAATTTTATTGGAAGGGAGGAATGAAAGCCCCATTTCTCACCTGGTCGTCCTCTTTGCCCTTCAGATCTTGCCCCTCAACATTGAAAGGGGTCTACGTTCTTTATCTGCAAACATAGCACTTGCCTCATTTAGTAATTATACATTCACTGATGTTATTACATAATTACTCTCTATTTCCCTGATTGTAAGCTCCATGAGAGAAGAGCTTTGGTTCTTGCAACATTATATTACCAGTTAGCATGTTGCCTGCCCTTTAGTAACACTAAAATATTATTTGAATGAAGAATAACTGAGCATCCCATGAGAATCAGAGGATTTTATAACTAGGAAACCACCAGATTTAATCAGCCCATTTTTAGCAGATACAGATATAGAGGCTCTGAAAGGTGAGCTGGTTCTATAAGACCAACACTGAATTAGTGGGAGAGAGCTCTTAGAGTGCATATCATTGCTTCTGTTCCTCCTAGAGCTGGGGCTAGAAGGGTCCTCATCAGGGCAGTAGAGGGAGTGACCAGATACTTGCTTCTTTTTTCCTGTTGAAGTGGATGGAGAATTTGGTGGTGTTATATTAGGATCATATCAAATTGACATATGCTGTACTTGCTTAAAAGTGAGTCAGCCAGTTAAGTCAAGAAATGAGTTTCAGTGCAATCTAAATTGAGTGGTAGGAGCTCCATTTATGTTTCTCTTTGAAATTTTCTACAAGTTCACCCCCCTGCCCTTCCTGGCAGCCTTTTAAACTCACCTTTCCAAAGGCATTCTCTCTAGCGCATTGATCTAGCACTTTACAGGCTTTCCTTGTATTTCTCACTTGTCTCACATGTATATTTCTCACGCCCACTCCCATGATCACAAGGAAGAAGAAATGGTGTCCTCCTTCATTGTGGCTGAGGTTCTGAGGAATGGAATATATGTGAGTCCCCTTTCACCCAGTTGTTTGTTTTAGCTGGAGTGTCTGAATCAAAGCTACTGCTAATTGTACTCCACAGCGACTGCCACCAGTTCTTTCTTGTTTTAGCTTCTTACTACATCAATTCATTCTCTAGTTCCTTTGGCAAAGGTAACTTTGAAATAATTGTATATCCTGGCTGTAAAGGCCAGGCAAACACAATCATGATGAGGCCTGCTTGGGAGATTTAAGGGTTATCTTCCACATAATTCCTTTCACTTTAGACAAAGAGATTTGTATTGCTCAGAAGCAGAAAATCTAGGTTTCTGTGGAATCTGTTGGAGTTGGAAGGTGCCTCTGAGGTCATTTTGTGACACAGCAGGACTGTCTGACCCATTTTTATGTTTTATTACAGCAAAATGCATCTATGGAGGAAAAGTTCTTGCGGAAGGCCAGCGGATTTTAACCAAGAGCTGTCGGGAATGCCGAGTAAGTGTTAATTTTGTGGTCCCTATCACTTCTGGAAAATGAATAGATAGATGTGTGGGCTTTAGATAAGGTTCTTGAGTGGGGCATATTGGCCTGGATAGGGCCCTGAGGGGTGGAACTCTGTGCAGTGGGCTGGAGTACAGGATGGGGAGGATCCAGCCAGGTCATTTATGTGGTTTGCTTGTGGTCAGCTGTGGATCAGGTAGCCGTGGAAGAAGCTGTTAAGGCAAGGATGTGAGAGGAGAAAGAACTAACAGCTACTATTGGTTAGGGAGGCTGGTGGGTGGCCCTGGGAAAGGGTTTTGAGTTGGTATTAGGGGAATCAATCTGTAATGCTAATTGTGATAATACTAACACTACTCCCAGAGGGCTGATATACTGTTAAAAATGCCTCTTTCTCCTGCCTGCCCCTCCCATGCATTACTTGAAATAAGATGTATAAAATCATAGGTCTCACTCAATAATCATTTGACAAATATGCATTAAGTAAATGCTATATGACAGCATTATAGTAGGTTCTGGATATACAACAGTGAACAAAACAAAGTCACTGTCTTTACAGAACTTGCAGTCTAGTGAGGGAGATAGACAGTAAGAATTAAACAAACATATAATATAATGCCAAATTCTATAAAAGTATGAAGTAGGCTGAAGGAACAGAGAGGTCTGAGGTGGGGGTGGGTGGACTGAGGAGACCACTCTGAGATGTAATTTTGGAACAAAGCCCTGGGTAAGGTGTGGGAACCAGCCATGCAGGTATCCCTAGGTAGATGAAGGAGAGGGTACGTTCCAAACAGAAGGAATTGCACTTATAAATGACTAAAGCAATAAAGGGAGCAGGTTTTACTTAGGGACCTGCAAATAATTTGACTTGGGTGAAGTTCTAGAGCTCATGTGGGAGGGTGATGAGAGATGAACCTGGACAGTTAGACAGAACAGGTGAGAGTGGACCTAGTTTGGACTTGATCTTAATGGAGATGAGAGTTCATTGAAGCTCTCTCCTCTCTCTCTGTCTCTCTGTCTCTCTCTGTGTGTGTGTGTGCACACACGTGTGTGTGTCATGAGCAGCTGTGCATTTCCAAAGGTCACTGTGATTGCAATGGGAGGAGTGATTGGAGGAGCACCAGATTAATTTGAATAATTGTAAGAAATGACCTAAGGTTATGATTGAAGGCAGTGATAGTGAAGATGTACAGGAAAAGAGATTTGAGAGCTATTGGAAAAATGGAATTGAAAGGACTCGAGTGATTGGGTTTGGGGAAGGCTAATATGACGGGGAGGAGAAACCCAGATGATGTTCAGGTTCCTGGTAGAGTTGCAGGGAATACCAGTTTCTGTTTTCCTAAGTAGCCAAAACCTCCCCTGGCTAACGTAGGTAAAAATGACAATGTTATTGAAATGATACTGGGGGACTTGCAGAATCCTCAAAAGGCCAGACCAGGCTTGATACTAGATAGAGATCAAAGAGTCCCAGAAGTTAGAAAGCAGAAACCATAGCAATGGCCCAGTAGCCAGGATCCTGGCAAGCACATTGCTGCTGTGATGAGTGACTTTCAATCATTTCTACTGTCCTGGGGTCACTTATACAAGATTTAAAGTCTGGAGAAAGGACATATGATTAGCAAAGTTTGGATCATATGTCCAAGCTCTGATTGTTCAGGATGGGGAAGATTTCGACCCCTTTATCCTCTGTGTAAGGAGCCAGTTACCTGGAATTATCGCCCCATTAAGACAGCACGCAATGGAGAAAACATTCCCCAAGAGAACACTGTGGTACTCGTGGGAAGGGAGACTGGATCAGAAGAAGCCAAAATATGATAAATGCTGTCTTTATTAGGTGATGATGAGATACTGATGCAGGAAGAGGAACATTTAGGAGGAGGAACATGTTTTGTGGGTGAGGAGGGAGTGAACAGCAAATGGGGCCAGGTTTAGGCATGTTGAGTTTGATTGTATTTTGGCTATCTACACAAACTCTCTAAAACTTAGTATTTTAGGATTATTTCTGTATTTTATGATTATTTCTCATGGTTGCATGGGTTGAATGGGCTCAGCTTAATGATTCTCACTTGGGTTCTCACATGCAATTGCAATCTGGTGGCTGCTGGAGCTAGAATCCTATGAAGACTCGACATGGCTGGCTATCAAAGATGGCTTCTTTACTTTTGTGTCTAGCACCTCAACAAAGATGAATAGAAAGAGACTTCTCTCTGTGTCTGTGTCTGGTGTGCTTACTCTCTCTCCCTCCCTCCCTCCCTCTCTCTCTCTCTCTCTGTATGTGTGTGAGTGTACCTTGTTCTCTGCATGTTCTCTGCAGCCCCTAGACATGGCTACCTTGGGCTTCTTTTTTTTTTTTTTAAGACTGGGTCTTGCTCTGTCTCCCGGGCTGGAGTGCAGTAGCACAATCTTGGCTTACTGCAACCTCTGCCTCCCAGATTCAAGCAATTCTTCTGCCTTAGCCTCCTGAGTAGCTGGAATTACAGCTGTGCCACCACACCCAGCTAATTTTTGTATTTTTAGCAGAGACGGGTTGTTGGCCAGGCTGGTCTTGAACTCCTAATCTCGTGATCCACCTGCCTCGGCCTCCCAAAGTGGTGGGATTACAGGTGTGAGCCACTGCACCTGGCCCCTTGGGCTTTTTTATACCATGGTGGTCTCAGGGATTTCTCACATGCTGGCCAGCTTCTCCCAGAATAAGCTTTCCAAATACCAAGGTGAAAGTGCCAGTATTTCTTATAACCTGGTCTCCGAAACTGGAACATCATTTCTTCTACATTCTAAAGGCTATACAGGCCCAGGCCAGATTTATTGTAGAGGCAGACAATACAAGGGCATGAATACCAGGAGGCATGATTCATTAGGTAGACAGGCATCTTTGGAGACCAGCTGTCATAATAAGACTTTGTGATATAATTTTCGACTTAAAAATACCCACCTCCAGCCAGGCGTGGTGGCTTATGCCTGTAATCCCAGCACTTTGAGAGGCTGAGGTGGGCAGATCACCTGAGGTCAGGAGTTCAAGACCATTCTGGGAAACATGGTGAAACTCTGTCTCTCCCAAAAATACAAAAATTAGCTGGGCATGGTGGTGCATGCCTGTAATCCCAGCTACTCGGGAGGCAGAGGCAGGAGAATTGCTTGAACCCAGGAGGCGGGGGTTGTAGTAAGCTGAGATTGTGCCACTGCGCTACAGCCTGGGTGACAGAGTAAGAGGCCATCTCAAAAAAAAGTAAAACAAAACAAAACCCACCTCCAACATATCATAATGGGAAATTACTAAACTAATAGGTTAGTGGATTTACATGGCTAGAAAACATTAGGAATCAGAGAATTCCTTTAATTGGGTGAAAATCTAACCCCCTGTAACTTCTGTCCAGTGGCTTTACTTCTTTCCTGTGGAGGATAAGAGGGTGAGTCTAATTACTCTTACAATATAGCATTGTGGTTGAAAGGTCAAAATCTGCAGTCAGGTGGATCTGGGTTTAAATCCTGAAATTTTACCTAGTTGTTAGTGAAGTTCAGAGTTCCTTGTGTTCTTTTCCCCCATTGGGTTCTAGTAAGAGCTGGGTTGGAGAACATAACTTTAGATTATTACTTCCTCCTGCATGATATTTTTTCTCTCCTCACCATTCCCACTGCAACATAACGGAAGACAATTACAGGCATAATCACCAGCCCTGGAGGAATGTGGAATATTTTGCCTAGTGCCTTGTGCTGAACTGTCAAACCTATTCCTTTTCTGCCTAACATTAGCTGGGACACACTAGTCAGAATAGTAACACTTCTTACCTATCTGATCCTGATTTCTAGAAAATAGAACGCAAGGCCTAGGTATTTGTGTTGATGCTTTATTTATTTGTTCTTTTGTGGTCATGGGAGTGGATAGAGGAAGGGGAAGGGTATAGTTCTAGGAATGCAAGAGTGAGGCACAGACAGAAGGAAGTATGGAAGGAAAGGCAGGAGAGTAAGTGCAAGACGGTGCATCACAGAAAAGTCAGAACCTCACAACAAAGCACAGCTGGCTTTGTGAGGCATCTCCTGAGAAGGTGACAGAAATCACCGTGTCTCAGAAAAGACCATCCTCGCAAGTGCTCTTACATTGTTTCATTTTCTTTTCATCACACCTCTGGGAAAAAAGACAGGAATGTGTTTTAAAGATTGAAAAGAATGAGGCATTTAGAGACTTGCAGAAGCACTCAAGGAGATACTAATAAACGAAGAGCTTGAATTTTGTTCTTTATGGAGAGCTGGGAAGGAAAGACATTCCCTATATTCTGTCTCTCATTGGCCAGACTGTACGCTAAAGGTTAGCTTCCTTGAACCTCCCTATTTTGATTCCCGTTCTTGCCCTCTTGGCTGCTGCTGGGAATGCCAGAGATTCCATGAGTCCAGGTGGTCTGGTGGGCATGTAGGTGTGGTGGTCTCTCTGCATCAGTGGGTACTGGGTGTAGGGGCTCTCCACTCTGTGGCAGGGGCATGGATGGTGTGATAACAAGGGCTTTAATGATCTCTTGACTGACACGGAAGCTCCCAGGGTTGGGAGTAGGGGAGTAGGGGAGCAGGTGGGGTGGTCAATAACCTATAGCAGGCACATTATCACACAAGGATGTTGTGTGTATTAAATGAGATAAAACACATGGACAACTTAGTAGAGTGCATACCACAAAGACCATCCTCAATAAATGTGAGCTATTTTTGTTATTCCATATGACCATACATGTCCTTCTTGAATTTAAGACAGATACCATGCTCTCTGAACATTGTTTTACTTCTAGGAAGGGAAAACAGTTGGATTCTAAAATCGTTGCTTTTGTCTTCGACTTCAGGGAAAGCTGGGATGATTAAAGGCAAATTTTGCTCACTGTGGTGATGGTCCCAGAATCAGCCATAACACTTAGCAAATCCTTTTCCATTTTGAATGGAAGCTATGGGTGACTCTAGCAAGGGTCACTGTAATGATTCAATGTCCATTATCAAAGAGGAGCCAGGCAGACACCATTTGAGACCTTTAGAAGATATGGGCATGGATTTGAATGCCAGCTTATTTAAATATCACTTACTACTATTACTGGCACGTTGCAGTTGCTCTACACACTTGAGTTCATCTTTTACTGTTTTTTTCTAATAATTTAGAAAGAAGTTGGGGCAGACAGATTATTCTCTTGCACAAGTAGTGTGTGTGTGCCTGTGTGAGTGTATGTGAATAATTTTATTCTGTGCAAAAAAGTTGTTTTTCCATTTATTGTCTTTCTATAGTTATTTACTAGTTACTTTGTATATAAGAAAGAGTTATTGACAATAATTTTTAATATTTCTTGAGCACTTACTATTTTCCAGGCACAATTTAAAGCATCTAAAATGTATTTATCTCGGCCAGGCACGGGGGTCAGCACTTTGGGAGGCCGAGGTGGGTGGATCACGAGGTCAGGAGATTGAGACCAACTTGGCCAACATGGTGAAACTCTGTCTCTACTAAAATACAAAAAATTAGCCGGGCATGGTGGCACATGCCTGTAATCCCAGCTACCTGGGAGGCTGAGGCAGGGGAATTGCTTGAACCCGGGAGGCAGAGGTGGCAGTGAGCTGAGATCGCACCACTGCACTCCAGCCTAGCGACAGAACAAGACCCCATTTCAAAAAAAAAAAAACCCAAAAAAACAAAAAAAAATATTTATTTCACTGAAACCTCATAATAATTCTGTGCAGAAGGTAATATCCAGATGTGAAAATCGAGGCACAGAAGAACAAGGCCACATAGGTAGTGAGTGAGCCAGCTGGGATCAGAACCTGTGTGGTTTGGCCCCACAGCCTCCTCTCTTCGCCTCTCTACTGCGACTCCTGATATTGTTAGACTGACTTGGAAATAATTCTCAATTCTGAATTTTAGAGGGGTAGATTGAGAAGGATTGATTGGTCACTTTTCAGTCTATCTGAGAATATCAGATTGGTCAGGCTATGGCCCATTGATTCCCTTGATAAAAGTAGCATTTATAAAAGGCCATGGAAGAGCTTTGGGACATATTTAATGGATATTGTCAGCAGAGTGAGGGTAATGGGTAGGATCAAAGGGCCTCTTATTTCTCCCAGGCAGCTTTTCTCAAGATGTAAGCACTAATGCTCTATGGAATCTGTTGTATGCAATGAATTAAACTTTCTCTTAGGCATCTAAAATGGTATTATGAAAGTATTATCCTTGGGAGGATTGAGGAAATAATTGCTAAAATTTTTGATATTCTGTCACTCAGTTGACAAAAGGATGCCTGGAGATCCATCCATTTTCATTTTCCTGGGATCATTTTAAAGCTTCAGCAACACCAATTAGTCAAAAAACAAACTCTTGTTTCAAATATTTTCACCAAGTGTTTCCAGGAGTTAACATAATTTTTTTAAAAAATCAACATGAATAAACTCTCCTAGCAGTCTTATTAATTTTGCCCAATTATTGCTTTTCTGCAGAATTTCTTTATCCTAGCAACAAATTTTGATTTGAAGTTGTAAGTTTTATATGTTGTTAGAAATTCAGGTTACTGCACAATGATTAGTACAGAACTTGGAAGTGTATATATTTGACCAATGACATAGAGACAGCCACTCTAAATGAGAAAGAAAAAAGGAATTGTATTTTTCCACCAACGCAGAACTCCAGGGGTCATAAAATAACATACCATAATCAGAAAGACTTAAAATGTTAATTATCAGGTACTTCTTACTAGAGATAGTTTTGAAAATAAAGCTATAAAAGGTTTGTGCCTAATTATGTAGCTGGCCTAAATGGATTTGGTGGCACTTATGCAATGGTAATAACAGTTCATATTATTTTCAAATTCATGCAAAAAGGTTTGTCTCTATTTAAATATTTGGGATTATGATCTTACTCATTAAATATGTTAAAGGTTGATTAGAATTGTTGACTGACTTAAGCAGCGAAGCAAACCCTTTTATAAAAATAGAAGATTTGTGAATGATTATTCTTAAAAAATCTTCTGTAGCATTTTTAATATTTTGTTTTTACAAAAATATGTACTTAACACAGTTTGGAATATAGAGGGAAAAATGTAAGGGAGAAAATGGGAATCACTCCCGACTCTCACCACCTAGAGATAATCTTTTGACAGTTTGATTTTTGACAGCAAGAGTGAAATTTATTTTAATTGTCTTAGTTTGGGTTCTCCCAGAAGCAGACCCTGAGCTAAGGATTTCAGTACAAGCGATTTATTAAGGTAGTGCCCCCAGGAGAAACCAGTGAGGGTGTGGGGGATGCCAGATGGAGAAGGGGAAGAAACTGAGCAGAGGTACAATTTTAGATGAAAGGTCAGACATATTGTGATCCCATCATGGGCTCTGGAGCATACATTCTACCCTAGAGATTGTCTCTCTTCGAGGTAAAGAATATCCCATACCATTCATTCACTGGCTTTGGGTCATATGCATGGGAGTTGTAGAACTTGCATGTAACTTCTGGCTCTCTGCATGGGCAAAATGGCTCCAGTGCCCAAGGGCAGCGCTCTGAGAGTGACAGAGGTGAGCCAGTTGCAGCAAAGCATTGATAAACCTAGAGGTGTGTACATAGAACTGACAAAAGAGTTCAACAGTGTCAGCTACTCTTATTTATGCCAGGAGGTAGCAGATCGTGAATAAATATATTAATATTGAAGAATAGACTTAGAGGCAATAATGGTAAGTAATTCAGCATTGTGATTTCCTCTACATTTAGCTGCTGACAGTAAGGTTACTAACTTCCATTGATTGGTAATAACTGGTTTGATTCCCGTTGTAGAAAGTAAGGCACATCAGGTGGGGGACACTTGCCTTAGGACTGGAGCTAATTTTTGAGGTTAGATACCACCCATCATGGTCTGGATTGAGGAGTAAAAATGAAGTGCAGTTGCAAAGTGGGGCAGAGTGGTAGCAGGATCAATTCTCAGGTCTTAGGGACAATTCTAAGATAGTCAGGAGAAAATTAAGAGTTACCTTGGGAAAGATTGGGAATAAAGATAAAAGGAGAAGACAAGACAAGACTAAGAATGCCAGAGGCTGGCCTGTCTGGACTAGAAATTCTGAGAAAGGAGAGGAAGCTATGGTGCATGTAATCCAAAAGATGAGTAGTTGGAAATTTATATTTGACATATACAATTGTGTTACTGTTCCAATTTAAGAATGAGTATTCCTGATATAGTGGGAGTTCTTGCCAAACCAGAGAAATGTGGAACCACTGGGATGACGGTCTCATGAAGATGGAAAACTCAGTCTCTCCTGCACCCTTCCTGACTATACACCTTCGTCCTATTCTTCCACTTGTGTTGGGAACTACCTTTTGGCCTTAAATGAGAGGCCTCTTCTTGAGCTTGCTTCTTGGTTGATTTAAGCATCCCCTTAAAAATGGGAGAGAAAAAGTAAATGTTTTAGATAAAATAAGGAACTCTCAGCATTTTTAAAAAAAAATTGTAATTAATGGAATAATTTTTACAAATTGGCATCAAACTAAATACAGATGCTAGTAATGTCAACCAAAAAGACCTTGGATGAAGTAAGGTCATAAAGATTCACCTTCTGAATATTACACACGTTATTGTAAGTGATTTTATATCTAGGGAAAATCTAATGCTCAGCTAACTGATCCTCTTTCAGTTCATTCCTGCCTACATGCCTTGGCTCTTTTCTGCTCTTTGCCAGGAAAGTCCCTTCTTCCTTTATTCCACTAATCAAGTTCCCCCAAATGTGGCATCTTCATAATTTCTCCCCACTTGAGCAGAATTAATTATTATTCTATGACACGTTATAATACTTTTATTAGAGCACATTTTTAGACTTACCGTGCTGTATGTTTTATGGTTTCTAGTTTATGAGGCTTTATTCCCCTCTCCATCCAAACTGAGAACTCATTAAGAGCAAGGAAGATATGCTCTCTATCATTGGGTTCACAGTGCCTGTTATCCAGGGGCATGCCAGAGCTCACGTAAGCTCAATTATACATAACTTCCCAACATTGCTTTCAGTGATATCATGTTAGTAGCTCAGAATCAGCCATCACTGGAGTATTTACATCATAGAAATTAGGAAATGTTATAAATTAGGCCCCACCTGACCAAGAGTTGATTGTTAAACTTTTATCAGTGCATTGCTGTTAGAATCCTTCTGCTCCATAGAAGATACTTCAAAACTGTTGAATTTGAGGCTTTTAGGATATAGAAAGGGAAATTTACCTTATATTCCAGGGGTCTCATTAATTTAATTTGTGGCATTATCATTTTTAGTGGAATCCTTGGGAGTATTAATTATTGTATGTTGTTATCACTGCAGGCCATTAACAAAGAACATTATAAGTTTGTTCCATTGACTAAAAATGTGAACATCTTTTTCTTTCCTTAATATTTGGCTTCCAGGGTGGAGTTTTAGTAAAAATTGCAGAAACGTGTCCTCCTTTGAACTGCTCAGAAAAGGATCACATTCTTCCTGAGAATCAGTGCTGCCGTGTCTGTAGAGGTAAGTGGGCTTGGTGGTGGGCCATGCTTGGGGTGAGGCTGGGGCTGGCCTTGGGGGGCATGAGAGTTTAATGAATAGTGTGATGGTAATAACATGGGTCCAAAATTCTGTGCACTGCTCCTTAAAAAGTTGCATATCCTATTTACCTCTCAGTCGTAGTCTCATTTGTAAAATGAGGATAATAATAGTATCTGCTTTGTAAGACTGCTGTGAAGATTGAATGGGATAATGCGTAAGCACCTACCATCATGCCTAGTACGTGACAAATGTTCCATAAATGATAGTTCCTATAATAATGCTAATGATAGTTCTTATAATAACCATTATCATCATTATTACATTTTTCTCATGAGTGAGATTAGGAAGCATTCTTTTCAGCTCCATCTGTTGGGCCAGTTCCCATACTCTAGTAGAGAATGACGTATGGTGAATCCTTACTCATAGGTTAGATTGTTATGCAACATTTTTACTCCCTGCAAGGAAAAATACATCGGATAAATAACACTTGGTTGCTAATTAATTATTGGGCAGAAATGGTTTTGCTTCATCTTTCTGGAATTTCCTTCATCCCTAAATTTATTCCTTGTTTAAATTTTTTTTATTATTGTTATTAGTTTAGAGTTAGAGTCTCGCTCTGTCACTCAGGCTGGAGTGCAGTGGTATGATCATAGCTCACTGTAACCTTGAACTCCTGGGCCCAAGCAATCCTCCTGCCTAAGCCTCCCAAGTAGCTGGGACTACAGGCATACACCATCACACCCAACTAATTTTTATTTTTATTTTTATTTTTAGATACTGGGTCTTGCTATGTTGCCCAGGCTGGTCTTGAACTCCTGGCCTCAAGCAATTCTCCTGTCTTGGCCTCCCAAGGTGTTGGGAGTACAGGCATGAGCCACCATGCCCAGCCTATTTTTATTTTTCAATTGTTATATAATAGTTGTGCATATTTTGGGTGTACATGTGATCTTTTGATACATGTATACAATGTATAATAATCAAATCAGGGTAATTGAGATATCCATCACCTCAAAATTGATCTTTGTGTTGGGAGCATTACAATTCTTCTATTTTGAAAATGACAATAGTTTATTGTTAAGTATAATTACCTTACTGTACTATCCAATAAATTCCTTTTATCTAACTGTATTTTTGTACCCATTAACCAAATTCTCTTCATGTTCCCTCCCCCTTTCCCTTCACGGCCTCTTAAATTGATTCTTATGTCTTAAAACCCAGCTCAGGTATCACTTCCTCTCTGCAGCTTCTCACCCAAGCAGAATTAGATGAATTAGGAGAACCTAGGATTTGTTCAAAATCTTAAAAAAAAAAAAAAAGCAGTTAAACTAATAGGTATTATTTTAAAACTATACCTACCATAAATACTTCAGATTCTCAAATACCCAGTAAGTGATATCCTTTTAATCTGAGCTTTGAAGCTTCCAAAGTTAAGGAAGTCCCGGCAGCGTAGCAGTTTAGCTCAGGTAACCTCATATTTTGCTTTTTTCTCCTATTTTTTCTGTAGCAGAGGGGTGGCAAAAATTCTTTATAAAGAGTTACAAAATAAATATTTTTGTCTTTGTTGACAAGAGGTTTCTGTTACAACTAACAGAAGAAAGTAAGCAAGAAAGCGACACAGATCATAGGTATATAAATGGGTGTGACCATATTCCAATGAAACTTTATTTACAAAAACAGGTGGCAGCCTGTAATTGTTGACCCCTCCCTTAGTACCTTCTGGTATATGAAAATGTTGTATGTTTCACCATTGCATGTTTTCAGCTTAGGCTTTCTGTGTTTGGTCATGAGAGCTCTGGGCTTTGATAAAATTCTTAGGAAAATTTAGTATGTTGATAGCCAGAAATGGCCACTAGAATTAGTGATTGGCTAACTATGACATCAGAATATCTTCCTTGATTTATCTGCTTTCATGGCTATAAGATTATCTGCAGCTGGTATGCTTTAGAAATACCTAAAGATTGAGTGGAATTTTCAGAGTGATGCATTTATTGGTCAGATAGAATGGTTAGGTAGGTCTTATAATTCAATGCAAAATCCATCACTTGCTATTTGTTGGGGTGCCAAGTGAGACTCAGTTTATGTAAATCCTTTCTGGTTTATGGTTTCATTGGAGCAGAATCATTGATTAGGCCATAGAAAATCAGAAGGGATTTCATTGCCCTGACCCAATTTGCAATAGAACAGGTGCCACTGCTTCTGTTAGCACTTGTCTGGAACGTGTCCATTACCAATGAAGATGCTGAGAGATGTGACATTTCATTGACAAGAAGCAGACATACAAGGTTCCTGTTGCTAGCAAGCAATGGCATTTACCAAACCTGACTCAGCTTTGAGGGAAGAGTGGGAGGCAGGAGGAAGACTTCATAGATTTGATCTTAGGTAGGGCCCATCTATGAAATCAAGGGCTTTCTTTTTTCATACCCAGTTCCTTCTCAGCCAGGAAACAGCCAGCTCTTTTACTTGGAAGCTAATTGTTTTCTTCGGAGGTATGTGTGTGAGAGTTATTTTATGCTCTTTGACTGCTCTACATTTGGTCAGGAACTAGAGCATGTCTTCAGAAAAGAGGTGGTGGGAGGGTCTTTTCCCGGGAGGTAGGTGAATTAACCATTTGGATTTCTTCTATACTACTCCCATCTCAGAATCAGACCCTGAAATAAAGGAGGCAGCCTTGTTGACTGAGGCCCTTTTCAGAAACAGCTACTATCATGACCTTCTTCCTTCTTGCTAACCCATAGCAGAGAGAATCCCAGAACATCCAGCCCACTTGTCCACATGCTCGGGCCTGCTCTTCCCATCAGGCAATCAGGAAATGAAAGGCATATTTATCTGGATAGTGAGATGTCTCTTTTTCATGAAACCCTACAATTTAAATGACAATTAATGAAGAGCAATACAGATGAGTTCAAAAGTCTGTCATCTTGAACTAAGCCCCCAATGAATTTTGCTCCATATCTCTTAATTCCATCTTTGAAAGTAACATATTCGTTTCTCACAATTTTGTGAGAAATACTTTTCCTCTTTATCTTCTGTTTGATTTTTGCCTTTTCCTCTGCATTTCTGAGTGGACTCACAAGAGGAGAAGGGGGTTGGACAGTTACTATTCTGACAAGACCTGGAAAGTCCAGTGGACTTCTAAAGCAAATTATTCAGTTCTTCTTGCCTCCTCCCCTTCTCCCCTTCTCTGAAACAGAAAGTAATGAAAAGGTGAGAAACACTCAATTTCTATGTAACGTAATTTGTATCCTGCATATGGAAAGGCAGCATCGTTTGCTTTGTGGACTGATTGTCCACAGACTGGCTGGCAGCAAGGAAGCAGAGAGGTGGGACCGAGATAAGCTGAAGTGTGTATTTGAGGGAATGAGCACTGTGGTATGCTATAGCTGTACTGCTTCTGCCACCCTGGTGTTATTGATTACAAAAACCAAAGCGGCTGTGGCCTTTCAATACCTGCACTGAAGGCCTTTCGATTAGCATATTTATCATCTGTCTCTTACTGTGACCATCCGGTCATTAGTCTGAGAGAAATTACCCTATGACAGTATCATTCCTCAGAAGTCTAAGTCAAAACCTTTCTCATGTCTGCCTGGAGAATTTGAAGTTTTCCAAGGTTTATTTTCTTTAGGACTCTGATGGGCCACCTTACCTGGGGAGACCTAGACTGGGACTTTGAGAAAACTTCCAGAGAGTGGATTTTGCTTCTGATCTCAATTGCTTAATTATGTTATATTCATAGGGCTCTCTAGTCTTTTGAAAAATAACATTTATTTTAATGATCACATTTTATGAATTGGTTATTTAAATACAGGAGACAAGGTAGGGGTGAAGATATGTTCCAACCACATAGAATGTTTCTGTCATTGTCATGTTAATGAATGAATGACATTATTTCCAGCACTAGCTGATAGGCTTTATATATTTTACATATGAAATAAGGTTAAAACCCATTTTTCTGTGTTATAACTTATTTCCTCAAGTTATAGCTTGCTAGCTTGATTATGAAGTTAATTTTTTTTTAACTGAGTCTTACCCAATTTTCTTATATGGTTACTGTCCCCCTCCCCAACCTTTATTGACTAATCAAGATGAAAGATACAGGCTACATCTTTACATTTGATTTTTTCTTTGTTTGAATTAAACCTAAGACTTTAAAGTTAATAAGAACAGGTTCTGACTGACTTAAGGTGTTCACTGTATCAACAAACTGGTCTCCAAGCTAGGGGCTCAGATACCTTGTCTCTTCAAATTTTGTGTCATGTCAAATGTTGTAACTAATTCCCTTGTCCTTTAGGGAAAAATGAACATAACCAAGTAAACAGGCGGTTTAATCCACAGGGCTGTTGGAGCAGCTGGGACACCCATAGGAGAAGAACTATAGAATTGCTAGGGAAGAAACATGCAAAGGGAATCAAGGTGATAGATACTGGCAGGGAGAGGCCACTTTGTAGTTCGGGGGGCTCACGGTCTCAGTCACACAACAGCACCACCCAGAACAGCCTTAATCACCACTGCATCTTTTCTCTGATACCTCAGGACAGTTTGTGCTGGCAACATGAAATTCGTTTACCCTCCTCTTTACCTTGAGGTAATGGCTGTAGCAGGAGCCTGCCCACTTGAAGTGTGAGGCCATTAGGTGGAGAAGGGGAGTGTGCACTGGAATAACATCTGGGTTCCTGCCTGGGAAGAAGTAATAAAAGCATCCATATAGACCCAGCAGAAAAAGATTGCTCATGAATTTCTGGTGCTCTCAGTTAAAGGATGAAAAAAAAAAAGTCAACAATATTGACCATGCATTCTCAGGACCACTCTGGGAAAACAGACCCACCATTTGACCCATCCTGAAATTCTTAACATACTCCTCAGGGTTTTATTCCCCTCGTAATCAGCTCTAATTGTATCTTCAATGTCGCCAATGACGTTGGAGGATTTTGCTGCATGTTTATGACTTCTAGTGTTGGGAAAAAGTTCTTTCCGACATCTGTTCCAAATGCGTTTATCTGTAATTTTAATTCAGGCTCACTTGCCTTGTCATCTGGCCTGGACGGAAATTAGTTGAGATTATTTGTACTGTTTAAGATTTTATGCCCTTCAATTAAACTGTCCCTAAGAGTCTTGGCATCAAATGATTTTCCCCCCACCCAGTCTTCCTCATTGTTTTGGGTGAATTTATAATTGAAATGGTTTTAGAGAAAGGATTTCAGGGAATTTGAGAAGAAAAGAGACTTGAGAAAAAGGCACTTAATGAGAGTGTAAACTAGTGCCTAAATAGAGGAACTGGCAGTTCACAGATGGACCAGTTCCTCTGCATATTGATAGATGAGATCTAATCAAAATCCCAGCCACTGTGGGCTAAAGTGGACTGGAAAGACAGGGCCGTATGCTCAACTGTTGGGGCTGGGAACAGAGGACAGTCTTAGTGAGTACATGAATTCATGGCCCTAAAAGTGCTACCGTGGATCGAAGTCTATGAAGCTTCCAGAAGGAAGCACATTTTCTCAGAGAGGAAACATGACACTAAGGCTAGGCTGCCTCAGACCTTAAGAGAAGACCCTTAAATGTTGACTACTTTAGAAGAAACCAATTGCTTTCTAAGCTAGAACCTGTGAGAGTTCAGAGTTGAGTCTCTATTAGGCCTGTCCTGATGGCCCTACCTTCTGTCCACAAAAGCTTAAGGAATGCTCTCACTTTCAAGGGCCCAGGCTTCTCCTGTGTTATGTGTATTGGTTGTGGAGTACATAAAGGCATCCAGTTCTCATAAAAGACCTTTTGGCCATATCCTTCTTAACCAGTCCATGGGTGGACCTGACTGTACATCTGAGGCACATGGAATATGCTGCCCTCACTATACCATTGCTCCTTATATGAATTTCAAGGTTGGGTAAGCAGTAGTGAATGTGAGAGGTATTGACATTCTAAGATTTTAGAATAGAGGACTCTGGAGTGCACTTTTAGATTGTCCAGGTATATAATTTCAAAGGTAACCTGCCTGACCTGCTGGGGTATACTTTAGGGGCAGGAGATTGAGGAACTATTAGTGACCCATTTATTCCTTGTTGTGGAAGAAGTTACAGGAGTGAATCATAACGATGTATGTCTATCATTGGCTGCAATACCAAGAGATTAAGCAGAATCAGTGATGATTCCTCGATAATTATAAACAACGTAGAGTGGGATTTGGAGAGTGGCAGTGTGGGGGGCTTCAGTGTCATAGGCAGAGCTTATTATGTACAGATTAGGCTAATGAATTTAATGAAAGTAAATCATTTTACTAGTGTTACTGGTCATTCATGGCAACAGAATTCGACACAAGACCACCATGGCATCCAAATGTTAGGCTGCTTCCAACCAGAGGAGAAAGTGTGACCCCAACATTTACATTTTCTTTCATTAATTTCTTTGTACATATCATGAGCTCATGTTGCTCTAAGCATTTGGAACTCTTATTCTTTGTCCAGCTAACCTCACTCATCTTTCGAATGTCTTCCTTTTTTTTTTTTTTTTTGAGAGGGGGTCTCGCTCTGTCACCCAGGCTGGAGTGCAGTGGTGCGATCTCGGCTCACTGCAAGCTCCGCCTCCTGGGTTCACGCCATTCTCCTGCCTCAGCCTCTCCGAGTAGCTGGGACTACAGGCGCCCGCCACCACGCCCGGCTAATTTTTTGTATTTTTAGTAGAGATGGGGTTTTACCATGGTCTCGATCTCCTGACCTCGTGATCCGCCCGCCTCGGCCTCCGAAAGTGCTGGATTACAAGCATGAGCCACCGCGCCCGGCCTCAAATCTCTTCTTTAAAACATTGTGTTAGGTTTCTTCTCTGCATACATTCCTAGAGCACCTTGCCACTCTCCGTCATGATATCCCCTTGTAACCCAATGCTCAAAGACAGTCACCCCTGCTAGAATGTAGGATGAATGAGGACATGTGTATGGTATTTTTTGCTATATTCCTATTGTCTGGTATAATGCCTGCACATGTGCTAGGTGCTTAAAATTTGTTGTTCTTAGGAGGACAGTGAAAGAGGACAGTGATTAAGAACTCCAGCCTCAGTCAGACTATGGCTCTGTGTACCTTCCACAAGTTCACTACCTTCCTCTAACTTCAGTTGCCACATCTGTAAAATGGGGATAATAATTCAGCTTCATATAATTGTTATAAGATTAAATGGGATAATGCATGTAAAACACTTAGCCAAGTGCCTAGCTCATAGTATGTGTTCAATAAATGTTAATTATTGCTGTTATTACATCTGTAGCAGATTATTTGGGGTTCTCCAAACTTACTCCTTCTTTTTTCTTCTTCTTCTTTGATTGGCATTCCATTTCTCCCACTAGGATCTGTGTCCTGCTCCTCTCAAGTTTCTACCTATTATACTTTTTTGTTATCTTGAAATGATTTATCCTTCTTTGAAACACTATGACATTTCTTCCTGCTCACATCTGACTTAACAAAGATTGCCTTGATTGAGGCCATATGTGGTTTATTGCCCCTTAGGGATTGTAATTTCCCTGTGGGCAGAGAATATCTTAAACATCTTTGAAGTGTCTCCAGATAATTATGTGGTGCTGCAGCCCACAGAGTAGAGGCCCCATAAATATTGAGTGAATGATTATTCACTCACTTGTGCAGAAAGGTAAGTGGGCACGGAATGAATAGTGCTTGAATAAAGGCCTCCATTAATTTAAAAAACACATTTTTGAGAAGAATGGTTAGGCATAATCAAAGTGGATTTGACATGAAGGTCAGTTTGTTTCACTGGCCCTTCACTGTCCTTGAAATACAATTTACTCAACTCCTGGCATCGTGATTTGACATGGTACATGCTTAATAGAAACATATGCACTGGAAAATCAACACTGTTTGAAGGGCTTTGTTCTAGGCTGTCAGATGCATGTGGAAAGAAAAGGACAGTTAAAGTCTCCTGGAAAGAAAGAGAAAAGAAACACAGACAAGGAATACATGTGATAAAGGATGCACATGTGCCATCGAGTCAGGCTTCCTAATGAAGGAAAATGTGACCATTTAATCTAATTATTGATCAATTCAGACATGGGAAGTGAAGTCCAGGCTCTTCCGTTGGAAGAGAGACACGTGATGCCTAAAATCACCCCTTTGGTAGGAAAAACGTCAGGCACTGCTAGTTTTAATGATTATTGTAAGCCTCTCAAGCCCTTATAGAAGGGTTGTCAACTGTCAGAGGTTTCAGATTTCCAGCCAGTTAGACTCTTGCTCTGATTTTTGACTGAGGCAATCACCAGTTAATAGGTCATAAGTAGTGAGGTTGGATTTAACTCATCTAGTTATGATGCATCTACCCTCTAATGTCCCAAGGAGTGGCTACCTCTTTCACTTTTCATCACCAGGTTTTGCTATCTGAGAGGATATGTGACATAGGGAGAAGCACATGGGCTTTGGAGTTAGCCAGACCTAATTTAGAACCCTGGCATCTCCACTTACTACCTAGAGGTTTGTGAATTTGTACTTTTTGTCTTGAAGTTGAGGATAACAGCATTAAGTTATTTTGAACTTTAGTCATCATTGCTGAAAATATCATCATCATTATTAGTGGCCACCATTGATTGACCTCTTTAATAGGTCTAAGGAACTGTTTCAAGTGCCTTGCATGGATTAGCCCATTTAACTTTCTCAACAACATATTAAAAGGTATATATTATTATTCCCATCTAAAATATCTAGCATGCCAGGCATATTATAGGTGCATGAAATTTATCATTGTTACTTAATAACAATATTATTATCTTTCAGAATAAGAATTCTCCAAATATTGTTGGTTTTAAATTTTATTTCAAGGAAAAATAGTTCTAGAATGTTTTCACTGAAAGGAATTAACTTGACTTTATCTAGTGGAGTGATTTCCATATTTTTTAAGCCAGAAACTGTAATTAACATGATCAATATGGGCCAGGCGCAGTGACTCATTCTTATAATCCCAGCACTTTGGGAGGCCCAGGCGGGTGGATCATGAGGTCAGGAGTTAGAGACCAGCCTGGCCAACATAGTGAAAGCCCGTCTCTACTAAAAAATACAAAAGTTAGCTGGGCATGGTGGTACACGCCTGTAGTCCCAGCTACTTGGGAGGCTGAGGCAGGAGAATTGCTTGAACCCGGGAGGTGGGATTTGCAGTGAGCTGAGATCACGCCACTGCACTCCAGCTTGGATGACAGAGTGAGACTTTGTCTCAAAACAAAACAACCATGATCAATATGTCAAAAATATAAAGGCATAACTATTCTATTTGAATCAGAGGCAGAGGACTTGAACCCTGTATAACAACTCATCTGTGCCTAGGGCCCTGATGAACACAGTTTAAAAATTACTAATTTCAGGCCGGGCGCGGTGGCTCACACCTGTAATCCCAGCACTTTGGGAGGTGAGGCGGGTGGATCATGAGGTCAGGAGATTGAGACCATCCTGGCTAACATGGTGAAACCCTGTCTTTACTAAAAATACAAAAATTTAGCCGGGTGTCGTGGCAGGTACCTGTAGTCCCGGCTACTTGGGAGGCTGAGGCAGGAGAATGGTGTGAACCCAGGAGGTGGAGCTTGCAGTGAGCTGAGATCTAGCCACTGCACTCCAGCCTGGGCAACAGAGCGAGACTCTGTCTCAAAAAAAAATAAATAAAAAAAATTACTAATTTCATCCGTTCCCCATATACATACCTAGAAAAGCAAAGTGATTTATACTGTTTGTTAGCTGCAGACCCTAAATTGTAAATTAGATCTCCTGACTTCTAGATCCACTATTTTCTATGAGATCACAGTATGTGATATAGCATAATTATTGTTTACTAAAATTACTGATTTAAAGATGATAAAGCGTCTTTATATACTTTATCATATTTGAACTTCGCAAATTTTATGGTAGATGTTACCTATTCCTTCTAGTTCACCTAAAATGCTGCATAATATAGAAACAACTTTCTGGAACATTTGGTGGAGATGGCAGTAAGGGGGGGGATAAAAAAACAACTGGAGACCAGAATATAGAAAGAGGGTGATTCTATTGAAATAAACAAGTACAGTGGAGTTGGCATTTGCCCTGAGTGCAATCTCTAGTCTCTGGTGGTTTAAAATATGGCTTCTAATGGACATTGTGTAAGCAGACAGGAGACAGCCTGGGGCTAGTATGAGAAACATAAATCAAGAACCTTAAAGGGTGAATCCCTCCATGGGTGAACTAGGAAAAATCCACTCTGCCCAAGGAGACTTGCCTGTCGGTCTTGACTCTAGATGGAGGTCTAGAGGAGGAAATCTTGCATTCCTAAAAGCTTAGGGCTAGACTTTATTCCACCTGTGTGGCTCAACCTTCAAGCACTAAGACAAAAATGTAGTTGAAAGTCATCTTGGGTTGATAATTCCCTCAGACCGCTGACAGAAGGAAACACAAATCCTCTCTGAAGAAATGCAGTTTAAAAACCAAAACCTCAAATCTCACACATTAAATTCCAAAAAATATGAGCTTACAGATAAAAGAATAACTCAAAACACAAGAGAATAAGCTATCATGCATGCTACTCAGCATAAACAACAAATGGCAAATTAGATGTGCAAAGCCTGAAGATATTAGAATTATCAATATATAATATTTATATGTAACATGTTTAAAGAAATTTTTTAAAAAGGAAATTTAAAAATGAAAGAATAAGAGACTATCAAATTTGACTAAGCAGATTGAAAAGGAATCAAATAGGATTCTAAAAATAAAAATACAGTAAGTGAAATTAAAAATGATGTGGGTGACTGAAAGAGAATATAACACAGCTCAAGACAGAATTAATAAACTGAAAGATACATCTTGAAATGATACAGAATTCACCATAAAGGAAAATAAACAGAAGATATGAAAGCAAGTCTAAATAACACAGATGAGTGTTGAGAAGAAAGAACATTTATCTAATTGGAATTCCACAAAGACAAAATGGAGAAAAATGTGGAAATGAAATGTTTGAAGAGAGAATATCTAAGAATTTTCCAAAATGATGAAAGATTTCATCTTTCAGATTCAAGAATCCCCCCAAATCCTAAATACAAATACATTTATACCTACACATCTCAGATTAAAACTGAAAAATACAAAACAAACAAACCCCAACCAGGTTGGGTGTGGTGGCTCATGCCTGTAATCCCAGGACTTCGGGAGGCCGAGGTGGTGGGGAAATCGCTTGAACTTAGGAGTTTGAGACAAGCTTGGGCAACATAGTGAGACTTCATCTCTCCAAAAAAAAAAAAAAAAAAAGAAAAAGAAAAAAAGAAAGAAAATTAGCTGGGCCTTGTGTCACACACCTGACACACCTGTAGTCCCAGCTACTCAGTTGCTGAGATGGGAGGATCACTTTAGCCCATGAGGCCAAGGCTGCAAAGAGCAATGGTTGTGCCACTGCACTCCATCCTGGGCGACAGAGTGAGACTCTGTCTCAAAATAACAACCAAACCCAACCTAACACACAAATAAAAAAGATCTTAAAAACATCCACAGAGAAAGGGGTTCCACATATAATGGAACGACTATTAGATTAATAAGTGACTCAGCAGCAATAATAGAAGCCAGAAAACATGGAATGACATTTTCAAAATATTGAGATAAAATAACTGTATGCCCAGTAAAACTATTTTTTAAGTATGCAGATAGTCTAAAGACACATTTAGACAAATTGAAATTGAGCACAGTCACTATCAAAAGATACTGAAGGAACTTCTAAAGGCTATATTAGGAAGAAAAATTTCTTGGAAGAAGTAGCAGGGAACAAGAATGTTAAGCAAAGAAAATTTTGAACATGTGGCTAAAGAATATGCCCCAGGAAGCATGTTTAAGAATGTTTTTTAGCAGCTTTGTTTGTCAGTGAAAACCTGCAAATAGCTCAAATGTCCATCCATGGTATAGGCACACCCTGGAGATATTGTGGGTTCAGTTCCAGATTATGGCCATTAAGCGAATATTGCAATAAGTGAGTCACGCAAATTATTTTTGTTTCCCAGTGTGTTTAAAAGCACAGTCCGATGGCGTTTTATTCACTGGAATGTCATTCAAAATAGGTGCTGATCCTCCTGCTTTGTCAACTAAGTTTATATAATATTCTAAATCCTTTGTTGAATGAATGAACCCATAGCTAAAGGCATTCACATGGATGAATAGAGAAAAGCACACCATAGTATACTAAAAATAAAATGGATGTTGGCGTGGATGTGGTGAACAGGGAGCACTTCTACACTGCTGGTGGGAATGTAAACTAGCACAACCACCATGGAAAACAGTGTGGAGATTCCTGAAAGAAGCAAAAGTAGAACTAAAAATAGAATTTGATCCAGCATTCCCACTACCGGGTATCTACCCAGAGGAAAAGAACTCATTATATGAAAAAGACACTTGCACATGCATGTTGATAGCAGCACAATTCACAATTGCAAAAATGTGGAACCAACCCAAATGCCCATCAATGAGTGAGTGGATAAAGAAACTGTGATATAGATGATGAAATACTACTCAGCAATAAAAAGGAATGAATTAATGGCATTCACAGCAACCTGGATGAGATTGGAGACTATTATTCTAAGTGAAGTAACCCAGGAATAGAAAACCAACCATCATATGTTCACATTCATAAATGGGAGTTAGGCTATGAGAATGCAAAGGCATAAGAATGACATAATGGACTTTAGGAATTTAGGGGGAAAGGGGCACAGGGTTGAGAGCTAAAAGACTACAAATTGGATGCAGAGTATACTACTTGGGTGATGTGTGCACCAAAATCTCACAAATCACCACTAAAGAACTTATGTAATAAGACAGCACCTGTTCCCCCAAAACCTATGGATATAAAATATTTTTTAAAAAGCATACCATAGAAGATATGTACAGTATGATTTCCCTCATATGAAATTTAAAATGGGCAAAGCTAAATGGTATATTGTTTAGGCATAAACACAAATATGCAGTAAAGCTATAAAAAGCTGCAAGGGAGTGATTAACTCAAAATTGAGGATAGTTTTCTCTGGTGGCTGGGAGGGAGATTCATTGGGGAGGTACAATTAAGGAGTTTTGATAATCTGGTTGTATTCATTTTATTTTATATATTCATATATATTAATTTTGTGTACTCTGTATTATAAATTTTACAAGAAAACAATTATAAAAAGAGTAGTCATGTAAGAATGTAGTGAGAAGAGGATGCAGGATCAGCATGGATAAAAGCATTCAGGTAGGAACAGCCTCAGCCAATTTGAGTTTGGGTGGGGGAAAGCCTCTTGCGCCTGGGACAGCCCAAAGTTTCCTATATCTATTCTGCCACTTTCCTATCCAGTTTATCCTTGCATACTGCCAAAGTATATTTTCCTGCATAGTGACATATAATAAAAAATGTTATATACTTTATTTTGGGGAGTTACTTTATTTCCTCCTTTTCTGATGTACAATTTTATTTGTTTTTTCTAGGTCATAACTTTTGTGCAGAAGGACCTAAATGTGGTGAAAACTCAGAGTGCAAAAACTGGAATACAAAAGCTACTTGTGAGTGCAAGAGTGGTTACATCTCTGTCCAGGGAGACTCTGCCTACTGTGAAGGTAAGTAAGCTATTTAATGAAGTCACTTGTGAGAGGTTGACTGAGAAGTGTATGCCTGGTAGATGTGGTTAAAGAGTGAAAAATATCGCTTGGCTGTGGTCCTATGCAATCCCATAAGAAATCATATCAGTTGCTGAGAGTCCTCTGTTCTCCTGGTTTATCCATGCTGCTCGGTAGCATGAGAAAGCAAGACCTTTGAAGGTCGTTATGAAGCACGGCAAAGAAACAAAGGCAACAGGGACATATCAAATCCCATGTTCTGCTGCTGTGCACAGAACAATCACTAGATCAACCATAGACACATCATATTCTGTTTTCTTATTTGATGAGATTGCCATCTTCATATTTAATTAAATGTACATGGTGGATTCTGTTTTCAAATGATACTTTGACATTAACTCATACTAGGCTGCTATCTCCTTGACCTGACAAGATCAGGTTTTTATTCTTTTTAGTGGGTTTCTTAGTGACTGATTCATGTCAATTCCCAATCTCTACTAAAAGTCACAGTAATGGAGGGACTCATAACTTTGGCACATGGACTGATGCCATTACAGTGGGATGGTGGCCTCAGGCATCAATGACCCACATTTCTGCTCTAGAGAAAACAACTCCTCCGTCTTAAGAGAGCACCATTTTTTCAGGTTCAGTACTACAACCTACTAGTGGTGAGTATTGCACATCTCTATTACCTTAACATGCCAGAGGAGTGGGAGTTAGTTTGACCTGGTCTGTATGTATATTACCATAATATCTGAGCCCATCCATTTCCAACATGCTCATGGCTCCCTTCCATCAGTTTGCAAAAGCTTTAATAAGCAAAGTGATGGCTGGGCTATTTTTCTGTTTGTTCTGATTCCAATTATTCCTGCTGTCTTCATTAATAATATATTGCACCATGATGATTTGGGTAGTTGTCTTCAATGAGTGCTGCAAAATCCTGGTCACTTTCCTCTAAGTGGTCTGGCTCTCAAATAGGTCAGGTATTCTAAAGGTAAAGACAGTATTAACTGATGATAGTAATGGTAAATTCTTTCTATTCTCTGTGTCATAGTTGACCCTCGAACAACACGGGTTTAAACTTTGCATGCTGACTTATACATGGATTTTTTTTCAACCAGACACAAGTCAAAAATACAGAATTCATGGGATGCAAAACCTGCCTATATGGGAGGGCCAACTTTTCCTATAGAGTGGATTCTGCAGAGACTACTTTGGGATTTGAGTGTGTGTAGAGTTGGGTATACACAGGGGCCTAGAACCAATTCCCTGCATATACCCAGGAATGACTATATATTGTTAATCCATGCTTAATTTTTTGGCTTTGACTAAAGACCTCTAGTTGTCAAGAGGTTAAGATATATTTGTCTAGTAATATATCTTATTACTACTAGAGACCAGTACCTTGTAGGAACCCTCTGTTTTTTTCATTTCTTCTGGAAGACTTTCTTTGTTACTACTATAATTTTTATTAACAATATATTCTAATAATATATAATAATTTTGTCTTCTTATTTTTCACTGTTTTTTTGGCTGGTTTTATGGATTTGAAGTTTTAAGGAGACATGCCACTTGGGAGAATGAAACTGCCCCTTTGCTTATGAACCTTTTCATCTGCCCTTTAATACATCTTAGTTATTTGTTAATTTGGGGTGATGGGAGTATCAATTTCAATACTTCATATTAATATTTATGTTAGATCTTCCCTTATGCTATTTTCTATCAGAAAATTTAAGTAATTTTAAAAATTAAAAATGTGAATATTCCCACTATTTACCATGGAAAAATCCTGTAAGCCACATAATGGTCTAAAATATTTACCTTCTTACCTTATCCTATATGCAGGGATAGACTTCGAACAATTATAAAAATGATAGAAGAAACCTCAAAAACAATGTGAATCCTGATTACGCCACTGGCAGACCTTTTAGTTGTTTGTTGAAATCAGCATAGCCACCATTCCTGGCCCCACTTCCCTATTGAGACCCTGCAGAATATGGGAGAAAACTGCTGGTGCTAATGCTGGTTGGGACTCTTTGATTCATTTCTCATTGATATCATTTTCTATTACAAAAGATTGGCTCCATGAGGAACTATCTGCAATATCAACCTGCTCTTTCTCTGTGAGGCCTTATTTTATAATGTTGAGTGGTTTTTAGGTCTGAATCACTGTTTTCTTGGACATGCTCCTGTTTAGCTCAATGTATGAGCCTGGCCTTAGGCCAGTTTGCATTGTGGTGCTATTGCTGTTGGGTAATGGCAATGTGACTGGGCTTCAGTCATTTCCCTGTTGTATGGAGACTTTCCATAAGCTCCAGGGCATGTGTTCTTGGAGAGAAGGATAGCACCTAAGGAGAAATGGCTAAACATTGGACCCCTCCTAGCATGTAGGAACAGAGCTCATGGGTTAAAGCAGGGGTCAAATACTGGGCATCCGCCTGGGAGGCACAGAGAACCCAGTAGAGTGAATGCCAACATTTAGAGCAGATGCCTTTCTCTCATTCCTTCTGCCGTCTTCAGCATTTGGACTTTGATCTTTGGGCTTATGTTTCCGTGATTGCATGATGACTTCCATAGCTCTAAGCATGGTACACTCACAGCAGCATCCTAAGCAAGGAAGAGGGGAAGGGACAGGGCGTAAAAACCTTGTTTGTGTGAGGTTCTGTCATTTTATGCTCAAAGAAAGTCCTTCGTAGAAAGTCATTCCCCCACTCTACCCCTATTAACACCATAACCACATGCAGACGACTTCCCCTGTGTTATTTTTCAGACCCAGGTTACACCACTTCTATCCTTACCACAAACACGCTTCTGGACCAATGTTTGAGAAAAGAGAATGAGATGGCCGTCACTGGTTTGGGCTAATTGTGTTTATTCCCTGGAGCTGGAGGAGAGGTTTGTCTTCCTGAAACCAAATGAGCTTTGCCGGTTACCTCAACAAAATAGGGTTTTAGCAACCATTCTTTTATGATTACATTTAGATGAATTAAATGAGATAAATGGTCATGGAGGCGATTTCCCCAGTTCTCTCCCAAGAATTGCCCTTTGAAGGGATTGGATAGACAAGCTTACAGGTGGCCAAGTGCCCTCCTAGGAACAGAGACTCTCTGAGGCTGCATTCATTGTCTCTCCACAGCCTAGAAAGAAGTAAATACTTATGAGCTGCTTGAAGCAAGTTATTTTTACTCTGAGTAAATGGGATGAAAATGACTCATACGATAAAAGTCACAGTGAACAAGACTGGCTTGCAAATTAAAACAAAATATTACACACATTGTCCAGGCCATCTTGAAAAGACTATTCAGCCTCTCAGTGGAAAAGGAAGCACAAAAGGCTTTCAATTTCCTTAACTTCCTAAGGTAGAAGCAGAGAGGTGGTGTATTAGGGGCTCCTGCTCTGTAGAGATTGTCGTAGAAACTGCCATAGAGAAAATAGCTGAACTCCTGGCCAATCAATAGAAGATTATAAGGACTTTTGTCAGGTATGATACAATTCACAGGAAGCTGTTTCATTTTGTCTTTTCTGACTCCAGCAGGAACATTCCCCATTTTGAAAACTGCTCTAGTTGGATTTTCATGTTTTAGGAATCTTGTCGGCTGAGGCTTTTTCCTTTTGTAATGACATTTTCAACAGGTTGGTCTTAAGTAGTTTCTGATGCATTAGAAGTAGTGTCTGAGGAAAGTATAGCAATAGGGGTCCTACTCATGATCTTAATTCTTGAATTTGGAGTCTGCCTAGATAGAGTCTCATAAACTTTTTCTTCCTGTAATAAAAAGTTACTTAGAAGCATAAAGAACAATGTAATATCATACACATCATGCCATCTGTCAGGTGTGGAAAGCACTACAATTAACATTAAATGATAATACCTTTTACTTGCAGAGTGTTTTGAATTTTTCAGACTCCTTTTATATATGTTACACTTTTTGAATGTTATAATAAATCTGTGAGAAAGTTGCAGCATTGGCCACATTAACTCCGTCTTATGAGTACAGACACGAGGACTCAGAGAAATGAAGTAAAAAGATCATCCTCAACTCATTTCTACTCCAGAGCTTTCTGTCTGACTTACGCTGCTCCCTCTCCTTCCACTACCCACACTGTTCCAATACTGTGCTAGTGTTCAAAATGTTGGTTGCCCTCCCGATTTTGCCAGCATCAGTTTTGGCTAATGAAATGTGAGTGGACATGACATGTAGTTTCAGAGTAGAACCTCAAGGAGCTTTTGCAGAATTCCACATCATTCTCTTTTCTCTCTGAAACAAAAACTGGCAACGTTCCAGGTCAGGGCTTCTCCTTTAGCTGATGTCCCAGAATGAAGATGACATGGAACCGTGTGACAACTGACAATTGATGGATATGTGGCATGAGTGAGAAATAATCTTGTATGCCACTGACATTTGTAGGATTTGGGGGTGGGGAGTCATATTACATTGTGCATAATAGCATAAGCCTACTGATATGTCTCCCTGAATTAACGAATCCAACTCTTGTGGGTTCAGAAGGATACCAAAAGTTCAGAGCTCACAACTGAAAGCAGTTTTTAATAGAGCAAGCATTGAGAGTTACCAAAGTACAAATTGTTGAGTCATCAGGAGTTTGCTCTGGCAGTGCTGCCAAGCAACAGATTTTTTACAGACCACAAGTTATAAAGTAGTGTTTTGTCATGCCAAATTCAACATGGTAAATGGATTTCCCAATTAAGATGATAATGAAACAGTGCATGTCAAAAATTTAGCAAATTGTCTGGTATTCGCTAAATATTGAATAGACCACAGTTATTATTACCATTATTATTTACTTAAATCATTAATGTTTATGAGGATCTTTCCTGGAATTGCAGGTGTGCTCACTGAGACCAATACTTTGAGAAAGAGAAAGAGACCAAATTGGCAGGTAGCATGGGAGAATACATTTAGATGGAAGGACTAGGGTTCATCAATTCTTCCAGGTGCATATTGTTAGCAGTGGGGCACCAAGCATAATAATGTATAGGTGAACTCATTCCTTCCTTGGAAAAACACAAGTGGAATTGTGTTCAAGGAAATATTTTGGAAAAAAATGACCTGAATTGGTATGAATTTAATAATTTCATGTAACAAAATTGACATGTCTGAAACAGAGCAGCTGATTAGCAAGGTGATTTATAACTTCTTTCATATGACTAGAGGTGGTGGTGAAGGGTCTGACCCTTAGAATGGTAAGAGGGTGGAAAGTGGTAGATCAGAGTTCAAACAGAACACAGCCCACAGAATAGCTAAGTGGGTAGATATTTACTAGACACAGAGACTAATGTGAATGCACTTCTATAGAAACAAGATTCTGCAAATTCTTAATTAAGAGATTGTGTAGCGGAAATGGGCTAGTTTAATTATACTTCTAATTATCCAATAGTTAGGTAATTTTTTTACATTTAAATATTTTGCATTTTATAAAATATGTGAACATCATGATCTACGTAGCCCAGTTTCTTCTCAAGTGTGGGCTTCAGTCTCCTAAAGCTCCACTTTGGACAACAAAGCATTGCTTTAGTTCGTTCATGCCACTGTAACAGAACATCTGAGGCTGGGTAATTTACGAAGAATGGAAATTTATTTTCTCATGGTGCTAGAGGCTAAGAAGTCCAAAATCAAGGCACCGGCATCTGGTGAGGGCCCTTTTGATTCATCATCACAGGTGGAAGGCAGAAGAGCAAGAAGTGGGCAAGAGGGGGCCAGCACTGGCCTTTTTATATGAGGGCAGAGCCATCATGGCCTAATCACCTCTTAAAAGTTCCACTTCTTAATAGTGATACAGTGGTGACTAAATTTCAACATGAATTTTGGAGGGGACAAACATTCAAACCATAGTAGAGATCAAAAGCCTCTTCTGATTGGTCGTTGTTGGCAAAACCTTAATTCTTAGCTCCTGCTCCCATTTATTTCCAGGTATTCAGAGTGTTTGAGATAAGAATACCTTGAGGTATCTTTTTTTCCTGTTTTCTCATTAGCCTGCCTCACTAATGGAGAGATCTTCCAGTACCCAGGTATCTGTCAATCCCCACCTCTCCTTTCCAAGGCACAGAGGTTCCTAGCCTCTGCTTTGTTCAGGATAACTAACATGTCACCTTCCTCCCAGCAGCGGATACAGCTGAGCCTTGTTCCTGGGCCTGGCTTTTCTCTGCCTTGGCTTTGTTATTTCCTAGGCTACTTAGCCAAAGTGCATCTATTCCTGCTCTCCCACCCACTTTAAATCTTCTTAACCACCACCTCCCTGCCCCCTGCTGCCCCCCTGCCCTGATACACACACGATTTTCTTCTTGAAAGTATATCACAAGAAAAATAAAGTTCAAATTCAAATCCTGGTTATTTCACCTAGGTTAAAAGAAGGGAAAAATTCCTAAGCTCTTTCCTTAGGAATGAACCCCAGTCAAACCAACTGGGGCAATGGTCAGGATGGAAGTTGAAATAGCACTGTTTTGTTTTTGTTTTGTTTTATTTATTTATTTTTTACCATGCTTCATGCTTCAAAAATTTATTTGCAAGGTATGTGCAGAATTTTTAGTTATTTCTTTGTGACAGAAGTGGTATAGGCATTGATTAGGTTTTCCGGCCAGTTCATAGAAGCCCAGGGGGTAGATATTTACTAGATGCAGAGACTCATGTGAATGAACTTCTACGGAAATGAGACCCTGCAAATTCTTAACTAAGAGATTGTATAGGGGAAATGGGCTAGTTTCCTTAATTATGCTTCTAATTATCCAATACTTAGGTAACTTTTTTTTTTTTACATTTTTCGCATTTAAATATTTTGCATTTTATAAAATGTGTGAACATCATGATCTATGTAGCATCATGATCTTCATGTCGCTGAAGTATTGTACTACAAAGATATCCTGAGTTCCAGGGTCTTGAAAACAGAGAACCAGGTGCTTTTCTCCCAATTTTGGATAAGGGTACATCCACTTAGTTGCTCAGATCATAAGACATAGACATCATCCTGATTCCACTCTTTTCTTTATCCCCAACATGTGCTACATCAGAAAGTCTTGTTAGCTTTACCTCCAAAATTAATCACAAATTCACTCATGTCTTGCTCTCTTCACCACTACCACCCTAGACCAAGCTTCGTTTATCTTTTGGCTAGTGATCCCGGTAGCATCCACTCTTGCCCACTATAGTCCATCTTCAGACATATTTAAAGTGAGCTTTTTAAGGTGTAAGCAGATTATGCTATTCTCCTGTTGAAATTTGTCTCATAGCTCCCATGCCTCTTAGAATAATACCCAAACTTGGTCCTGTGTCAGGCCCTATGTGACTTGGAACCTGCCTACTTCTCCAAATTCATCTTGTTTCACTCTCTGCAGTGTTCACTCTTTTCCCATCACACTGGAATTCTTTGCGTCCCTCCAATAGGCCTGTGCAGTAGTTCTTTCCTCAACCTGGGAGGCCCTTCACTCAGATCTTTCCAAATCTGCTTTCTAGGCTTTGTTCAATATGTAGTTCAAATGTCACTTCTTTAGAAAGATCTCTCCTAACCACGCTGGCTAAATTAGCTCTGCTGCTATCATCAGTTACTCCCTGTACCATTTGAATTTGATTAAATGTATTTTTTTTTGTAGTACTTATTCTCTGAAATTGTGTTGTTTTCTTATTTGTGTTTTTTTGTTTAAAGGTTTATTATCTGACCCTTTGGAATATAAACTGCGTGAGGGCAGCGATTTTATTTTATTTACTATCTCTAGCACCTAAAATAGTGCATGGTACATTATAGACACACAAACATATTTGCTTAAAGAAAGAAAGGAAGGAAGGAAGGAAGAAAGTCCTTTTCTGTATCTGACACTGTTTTCTTATGTCAGGTTCATCTTACTAGCATTGTTCAAGGGCTGCTTTTTAAAGTGCAGAGTCTGTAGGTCAGGGGCTACTTCTGCTCACTTTTGCTAATACTCAGTTCATGTAATGCTGAAACGCTGCCTATTAACTTTATTCCATATGAACGTCACTGCCTTTATTTGCTATGGAATGCCTTTCCTTCACTACATGACAAAAGGGTAGCTGTCCTTTCATTTTGATAAAAAGATAATGGTTTTCCAAAAAATCATTTCATCAGCTGCTTATAGAAAATAGGTTTTCTATAGATTTTCAAATGAATGTTCCTGCTTAACACGTGGCTCCCCTCAAAACCGTGATGCAGGGACCCTGGCTCCTTTCCTCCTGTGGTTCTAGCATCGGCAGTATGTGCCTCCCGAGGTCACCAGGGAAGGGGAAAAGAATGGAAAGTTACCAGTGGGAGGTTTTTATGGGCCAGGGCTGATTACATTTCACTGGCCAGAACTCAGATGGTGGCTATATCTAACTGCAAGAGAGGTTGGTAAATTTCATCTAGCTGTGTGCCCAGGAGGAAAGAAAAATCTGTTTTGGTGAGTGGCTTTTTGATCTTGCCAGCTTTTCCAGTTATTTAATGAAAAAAATCTCCTCATTAATTATAAGCTTTTTACTTTTTATTTATTTCCTTTTTCCCATAAATGAGTTCTGGCTTCAGTTGATGGTACTGAAGCTTGCTCACTTGGAGACCAGACAGGATTTAACTACTTAACCATGCCCCTTTCACTTTCCTGTTGCGTTATCTCCAGGCTTCCCTGTGGCACCCACTGTATCACCTCATTCGGATTTGTTCTATCCTCAATATTCCTCATGTCTCAAGGTGACCCATCTCCTTTCTTTCCAAGCAAAATTCACAGTTTCCCATGTGCTACAGTTCTGGGTTTTATGCTCGAAAGAAAGCAATTCATGGAACAAGCTTACACACATTTGTAAATGATTGATAGCCAGCTAACGTTACCAGAGGTAAATGTATTCTTTAAAGAGGTTGCTTGTTAATTAAGAAAGTCTTCAAACCATTAAATTCCAAGCAACATAGCAAAAGAAAGTAAAAATTAAAGTAATGTGAACATGGAAGAGAGAACTGCTTAGAGGACTAAGCAGATTGTCTCTGCCTGGGAGTTTGTCTTGGTGGTCAGCTATCCTCAAATATTTCTGCTTTCTAACATTTTTCTTCCCTCCATTTTTTTCCCCTGACAACTCCCAGGGGAGTGATGTAGTAAAAAGCAAAGCAAAAAACATTGAAATAGGGACAAGAATATCTTGATGGGTCCTGACTCTATCATTTAGCAGCTGGGTAACATTGGAGAGTCACCCAATTCTTGTGTGTTTTAGTTTCTTTCATGTTCTAAACAGGACTTTTCAACAAGGCCAAAATAAAGGCCTTACTTTACCAATTGGTTGTGGAAGCTAAATAAGATATTGAACATGAAAGCATTTTGCAAATGCTAAAGCAGCATAGCTATGTACCGTAACATTATTTATAATTATATTATCATGCATTATTATACCAACAATAAATATTATTTTAATCATTGGCAGTATTTGTCCTAGAACACTAGAACACAGGTCTTTAGATCTTCATGGCGTCTATAAATATCTAATCTATCTCTCTGTCCATCCATCCATCCATCCATCCATCCATCCATCCATCCGTACTCTGAACATAGAGATGTATCTACCAACCTGTATATTGAGCCGTAGTTCGTGTAAAGCCATTGTGGGCTTTATAAAAGTGGGGCTTCTGTGTTGTACAGCTCCATGGGGCATCATTTTTGTAGTTGTCTAGGTGAGTGGCAGCTGCTGGAATTATGCAGTATAAAGTCTGCAAGGTTGTACACTGCAGCCCTACCAAAGGCATAAAGGAAAGGGTCAGGCCCAGAGTCTTGTCTCAATCTTTAAGTGAAAATTAATTGACCATCTATTGTGGCTGGGTCTTGTGTTGGCTTCCAGGAATCCAAAGATGATTCAGCCATAGATCGTATCCTCAAGGAGCTTAACAGTATAAAAGGAGGAAAAGAGCCTTGTGTCTGATAAGAAAATTACAATAGGATTTGTTCCATCCTAGGATTTAAATAGTGTTGTAGGAATACAATGGTGAGAGCAATACATTCTGCCAATGGAAGTCAGCACAGGCTGCCCAGAGGAAGTGACGTTTGAACTGAGTCCTTAAGAATAAGATGTTCTACAAGAAGAGGTATGCAGGAAGGCCATTCTCAGTAGGGGGATCAGCAGATACAAAAGCTCAAAGTGAGAAGTTTGACATGGCTGGACCAAAGGATTTTGTTAGGAGATGAGAGTAAAGATATGGTTGATAGTTGGATGGGGAAAAGCATTGTGAATGTGCTAAGAAGTTTCAATTTTTGTTTTGTAGGCCAATATATATGCATATTGGATGCTGGTATCACAGTGGGTGCAAAACTGGATCCACTGGGTTATGGAAAAAAAATCAGAACTTTTATTTATGCTTTTTTTTTTTTTGTATTTTTAGTAGAGACGGGGTTTCACCGTGGTCTCGATCTCCTGACCTCGTGATCCGCCCCCCTCGGCCTCCCAAAGTGCTGGGATCACAAGCGTGAGCCACCGCGCCCAGCCTATTCTTATTTTCATGTCATCCTCTTAATGAAATAGTTGTTGTCTTGATGAGTTTTCAAATATGGCTATGATGGGTAAGAAGGAGATAAAGCATCATTGAGGTCATAAGGATGAACTTGCATGGCCTTGCTTGGTGTCTGTCCCCAAACTCTCGCAGTCAGGCTGCATCTGATTCTTGATCATGACTTCCCTCTGATAACTCAGATACCTGGCATTTTTCCAGGTGAATCTGTCTTGCTCTGCTTGTGGCTGGGTTGTGCCCAGAAGCCACGCCTCTGTGTATGGCCTTACATTATTTTTTAGTGATGTACCTTCACCTTAAGAAATCACGCTGAGACATTTTTTGGCTCACTTAATAGCATTTTAGGACTTTAGCGTATCTCCTTGAAAGACATTATGCATAAATTATGTTATTTATAGTACTTAGCATTTTTATGTGGCAAAAAGAAGGAAGAGAAGAAGAAAAAAACAGAAGGGAAAAACGTCCCTGCTTTTCAGAGACAAGTCCAAGTTTTAGAGCTTTAAATGGAAATAGAAATGTAGTCACTTTAAACTTTTTTGGTTATTTAAAAATAATACCTTCCAACTATCTCCAAGAAACCTAATATCCAGACAGAAATGAGAATTGAACTCACTCAGTTTTTATTGTACTCTTGTTATTGCAGCTGGTATGTTAGTGCCTGCTATGACTCAGCTTCCTGGTGAAGCTTGCCTGGATAAACAATTAGAGAAGAATAACACAGGTTTAGTGGAAAGTTTAGATTTAGATTTGGGGTACCTGGCTTAGAAATCCTGGCTTTATCATTGTTTTGTGAACTTAAGCAGGGAACTTCATCTCTCATCATTTTCCCTTTGTAAAATTAGTGTGCTAATACTTATCTCAGTTGTCTTTTTAAAGAATTGCTATCAAGAAAATGTAGCACATATACCCCATGGAATACTATGCAGCCATATAAAAGAATGAGAGCATGTCCTTTGCAGGGACATGGATGAAGCTGGAAGCCATCATCCTCAACAAACTAACACAGGGACAGAAAACCAAACACCACATGTTCTCACTCATAAGTGGGAGTTGAACAATGAGAACACATAGACACAGGGAGGGGAACAACACACACTGGGGCCTATTTGGGGGTGCGGGGGGCAAGGGGAGGGAGAGCATTAGGACAAATACCTAATGCATGCAGGGCTTAAAACCTAGATGATGGGTTGATAGGTGCAGCAAACCACCATGGCATATGTATACCTAGGTAACCAACCTGCACGACCTGTACATATATCCCAGAACTTAAAGTAAAATAAAAAATTAAAATAAAAATAAATTGCTATAAGAACTATGGGGAATGAAAAGATTTAAGGCAGAATCCAGCACACAATAGGTGTTAGTTAAATTTGAATATAATAAAGTTCAATAAGATATCAGTAAGTCCTAAAATATACGGTTCAGGGTGTGTATCAACGAGTAGTGAGGAAGGGGAAGGCTAATTCTTGGAGTTAGCAGGAAAGATACCAGTCAAGAGGGGGTAGGTTGAAAGATCAGGACTACAGTGACTATGATGAATGCTGAATGTCTGATGGAGAAGTGTGGGGTGGTATAGGAAATTCACACTGAGACCGTAGGATAAGATAAAATTAGAAACTAGAGGGAGGCTGAGAAGAGAGGAGGTTGATGTACGAGTTTGGAGTAGTGTGACTGAAAACCTGGAGGTACCAAAAAGCAAAAGAGCATTTAGTGTGTTTGGAGCTCAGTGTGGGAGATTGAGAGTGTTGAGCGCAGAGAGAAAAACAACTGGGAGGCATTGTAGGCCTTGTGAAATCTGGATTCAGTAGGAAATGAAATGTTGATGAGATTTTAAAAGAGGTGATAAGATCCAGTTTGTATTTCTGAAAAATCATTCTGGCTTCAGTGGAGGACAGAAGGTAGCAGCAAATCAGGGACATCAGTTGTTAGTCTGCTGCTGTAGTCCAGACAAGATGCAATGGTGGACATGGAGAATGTGGGCAGGAGGTGAAACCCACAGGATCCATTGATTGGGTGTGAGGAGTAGATTAGATGTTGTATGAAAAGTGAATTTAGAATCAATTCTCTGGCTGCTTCATCTTTATTAAATCAAACTCTAATGGCTATTTTGAGGCTTCCTCCTCTGGGTTCTAGTAGCACTTTGTCAAAACTTATTAGAGTGCCTATCAAACAGGATCTTCATTACTTTTTTTTTTTTTTTTTTTTTTGAGACGGAGTTTTGCTCTTGTTGCCCAGGCTGGAGTGCAATGGCACGATCTCAGCTCACTGCAACCTCCGCCTCCCGGGTTCAAGTGATTCTCCTGCCTCAGCCTCCTGAGTAGCTGGGATTACAGGCATGCACCACCACCCCTGGCTAATTTTGTATTTTTAGGAGAGATGGGGTTTCTCCATGTTGGCCAGGCTGGTCTCAAACTCCTGACCTCAGGTGATCCACCTGCCTCGGCCTCCCAAAGTGTTGGGATTACAGGCATGAGCCACCACGCCCAGCCTCTTCATTACTTTTTCTTAACATATTTTTTAGGTTAAGAGCTATTCAAAGGCCAGAGCTGTTTCTGATTCATTTTTATATCCCCAGCCTAGCACCTGGAATATACTAGTTACTTTCTGAATGAACTGATGAATAAATGAAGGTAGAAGAATGTGATTCCATGGATAAACTTTAGTGCTTTATGGATTCTTTCCACTGACATTTGGC
Source organism: Symphalangus syndactylus (assembly GCF_028878055.3). Classification (NCBI taxonomy): domain Eukaryota; kingdom Metazoa; phylum Chordata; class Mammalia; order Primates; family Hylobatidae; genus Symphalangus; species Symphalangus syndactylus. Next base: position 35,257,665 of record NC_072428.2, on the reverse strand, counting down.
ATCTCATAGATGGATCTCGTTAATTTCTTTCCAATTTTAAGGTGGAAAAAGCCACCTTGAAATGTGTTCCGGTTACAGCTTGCACGTCTTTATAAGAAACCTCTTGTCCTCCTTTTAGGATTGAAAGGATTTACAGAAAGCCCAGTGCTAGCTAACAGTTTCTAAGGAGCTGCTATAGAGATTCAGGGACTTTTTCCCATTCATTTCTGGATGTTTATCACTTTTCCTGCTACTGCTGAATGCTGAATTTTGTCTTTTGATGCTGACACCTGGCTCCTCAAAACTCTAATGGGAACTTTCTGAGCCCAGCTAAAGAAACTTGGTTTGTCAGATAGATTATAGTTCACGTGTTGATGCTTCCAGCATTGTGTGAAGTCATGTGTTGCATTTGGCTGAAAAAGGAATAAGTTTACTTGTTTAGGCTCGGGAGGAAGGAATGGAAATGAGCATTCTCTTTACAAGTGCCAGAATGTAAGCCTTAGGAAGACTGGGATTGTTGCCTGTTTTGCAGATTGTTTTTTCCCTAGCACCTCGGACAGTTCCTGGAACAGAGTTGGTGCTCAGTAAGTATTCGTTGAATAAATGAACAGCTGGTGGTATGATGTGGGACATTCCCAGGTGTTTGATAAGTTTTTCTCGGTAAAAAAGGAAAACTAACATTTGTGTCAGGCATTGTGCTAATCAGGTCTTAACACCTGTCATCTTGCTGAGTCCTGTCTGTAATTGGTCAATAAATAAACCAAGGCTTGTCACACAGCATATGACAGAGTCAGGATTTAATCTCAGACCTGTCTGACATCAGAAATAATTCATGGCCCTATAGAATGATCCAGAGGAAAAATAACTCCAATTGATTCCTGTTACCTTTTTTTTTTCCCCAGGATACATTTGGTTAGTTGTCCATTTTCTCCAGTTCTAGACTTTTGCAAATTTCTTTCACAGAAATAATATTTTCTCTGAATTTGTTTTTCTGATACACCAACTCAGCATTTTTTGGTGAGGACAGTAAACCGATCATCCTTTCACAATTTCTCACAAGCTATGATGAATAGCAATTCTCAGGATTGTCAAAAATCTTTAGTTAGCTCTCCCTTCTGGGCTGCTCTTCTGGGAATCTATAGCAGACTGGGCGATTTCTCTTACACCAAAGGCTTCAGTATCTCTATCGGTCTGGGATATAGGCAGTCAAAGGGAATCTGCTTAATGTAAATTTGGAAATGCTTAAATTTTAAAAAGATATATGGTTTTAATACTTTCTACTACCTGATGCCTCAATCTACTTTCAGAAAGTGGATTTTTTTCCTAAATCAACTTTGACAAATTGCAACTCATTTTTAGTGAATGGTTATTCACTGTTATTCATTAACATTACTTCCATAGATGATAAAAGTCAGGGCCTTTTTTTTTTTTTTTTCTCTTTTCAGATGGAGTCTTGCTCTGTCACTCATGCTGGAGTGCAGTGGTGTGCTCTCAGCTCACTGCAAACTCCACCTCCCAGATTCAAGTGATTCTCCTGACTCAGCTTCCGAAGTAGCTGGGATTATAGGTGCCCGCCACCATGCCTGGCTAATTTTTTTTTTTTTTTAGTAGAGATGAGGTTTCACCATGTTGGCCAGGCTGGTCTCGCACTCCTGACCTCAAGTGATCCACCCTCCTCGGCCTCCCAAAGTGCTGGGATACAGGCATGAACCACCGCACCTGTCTGGGGCTTCCTTTTTGTGTTCTTGAACACATCTAAATGTATATCATCCATTCTTCTCCAGTCCAGTGGTAACAGCTTGCCCCTCACTGAGAATGCCATTGAAATCCACTGTTTATTGTATGATTCGTTCTGGTATAGCTTCAAAATAGATATTTCTTATTCTTCATGGATATAGCTATATATTCAATATATTATTATTATTATATACACATATATGTACAGATATATGTGTATTTAATACACATATGTGTACATATGTGTATATAATGTGTATTATATGTATATTATATAATGTGTATTATGTGTATGTGTACATATGTGTATTATACGTATATTACATAGTACATATATGTGTATTATATGTACATTATATCTGTACATATATGTATTATGTGTATTATATATATACATTGTAAATATACACATCTGTACATATATATGTATAGATAAGTACATATATATGTACAGATATAATGTGTGTATATATGTACATGTAATGTTCAGGTTGATTTTTTACTTTGACTTTTGAACATAATTTATAATAAATTTTAGTACAGACAATGAATGCCCATGACATGTAGTAATTGGCCAAAACACAATCAGAATTTAACTGGCTGCTGAGTGACAAGCAGACAATTTGATATCTAGATCCTAACCCAACTTTGGGCTTTGTGGTTCTCCACTGTCACTGAGTATTGAATGTCTCTTGTTGAAAATTCAAAGGGGTAACTTAAATGTTTCAGCTGTGTTTACTTAAAGTTTCTTAAAGTTTATTCCATTTTTCCTAAGAAGAGAGGGAAAATGTTTCCTTGTTCAAATATGTTTAGAACATTTTACATACCAGATATCAAACTTGCATATAATGGTTTTGAAAAGCTCACTGCAAACTTTAACATAGCATCTGTTTAACTTACTTGTACATGGAATTATTGTAATTCACACATGAAACTTATTATCGTTCCATAAAACCAGAATTCTGTGGATCGTATTTTCAAAAATGCTCCTTAATGGCTTTTACTACATAATTATAAGCTTTAGTAATATTTACAAATCTGGGAATTCCTAAAAATCTCTGTATATTTATAAGTGGCAGGATTTTTTTATGGTAACTATAGTGAGTTATAAAAGTTTGTTTTCTTTAACGCAAACTCCTGCAAAACCTGTTGTTTCTCTTCCATTATTTACTGAACCTATGCACAAATTTATTTTTTTGAATCATAATTAAGAAGAGAATGGTTCGTCATTTTGCCTTCCTCTTTGGGTAAAGTTTGGGTATGATGTTCCTGAATATGTGGCCATTAAGCACGTGTATAGCTAGAATAAATATGACAATAACAAATATTTGTATAAGGCATTTTAATTTATGAAGTGCTTTAATATATATTGTTTTCTTAGTATCCTATAAACTCTCATAATTTAGGGATTTTTTTTCTTAGGGTATTTTATAGTTGAGGAAACTAAGGTCCAGAGAGGTGAAGTGACATGTCCAAGAGTCAGGCAAATTAAATCTATTTTTTTTTTTTTTGAGATGGAGTCTTGCTGTGTCACCCAGGCTGGAGTGCAGTGGTGCCATCTCGTCTCACTGCAAGCTCCGCCTCTCGGTTTCATGCGATTCTCCTGCCTCAGTCTCCCGAGTAGCTGGGACTACAGGCACCTGCCACCACGCCCTGCTAATTTTTTTGTATTTTACTAGAGACAGGGTTTCACCGTGTTAGCCAGGATGGTCTCTATCTCCTGACCTCGTGATCCACTCGCCTGGGCCTCCCAAAATGCTGGGATTACAGGCATGAGCCACTGCGCCCGGCTGGCAGATTAAATCTTAATCCAGGTTAGGACTTTTTTCATGCTGTCCTCTCTTAAAACATACTCAAATTATTAAATAAGTACTTAAGTGCACAAGACACTCTTATTAGCATGGAGAGCAGGCTCCAAGATGTCAGAGATTTTTGTCTGCTTCATTCACTGTTGACTCTCTAATAACCAGCCTTGCCTGGCACATAGCAGCTGCTTGGTAAATAATTGTTGAGTGCATAAATGAATAAATAAATCCTAGTTGTTGTTGCTGCTAATATTTATTAGTACATTTTCTATGTTTATATTCTAAGTACCTTACATGGTTTTTCCTATTATACTCCAGTAAAATATTGTTATTCTCATTCTACATGTGAGGAAACTGAGACTAAGAAAAGTTGAGAGACTTGCCTGAGGTCATCTAGCTAGTTAAGTAGTGGAGTTAGAGCTCTGATTCTGCAATCCTATTTCTCATCTTTGTAAGAGGGAATTGAGACTTACCCTAAGCTTACCTAGGAAGTTAAGTAGTGGAGTTAGAGCTTTGATTCCACAATCCTACTTCGCATCTTTGTAAGAGGGAATTGAGGCTCACACGTACTTAAACTTGTATCTTTTTATACTGAATACAGTTGTTTCTGTACGAAACCATCTCATTTCTCTTGTTCTGATTCAGTCGTAGTTGACGAAAGATGACAAGGTTGCTGCTGTTGTTGACAGCGAATATTTCCTCAGCATGTACCCTATGATAGTCACTGTGAAGCTAGGTATTACTATTATCCTCATAAAACCAAAGATCCAAGAGAATTAATGATTTACCCAAGTTTATGCTGTTAATAAATAAATGACATGCCTTCAATCCTAATCCAATATTATATTTGTCTTCATGAAAAAAAAACACACAACGAAGACCAAATATCAGAGTCTAAATGAGGGATTTTGCCTGTTTATATTTACTCTATGGGTCCTGAGGGAACATAATTTGTGTATCTTAGATAGAAGACAGTTTGGGCAACTCTTATTTTACAGTTTTAGGTCAGCATAGATAAGGAATTAGTCTCCCATAGATTCAGGCATGCTTCCACAATCCCATTCCAAATTTCTCCCCTATGGAGAACTTCAGGATAGAATTTAGCAGAATACTTGACCCGGCCCTTTCTATAATAAACCTGTCCTTAGCAACCTTCAGATTCTCATCCCCTTCCTTCTCCCTTCAAGATGCAGGAGTCCTCTCCCTCAGCCTCTTTTCTTTCTTTTTAGGTTATCCTGCAAAATCAGCTTCTCCCACGTAACTGCTCTAGTTCTCCTCTCTTTCTAATTGCCCAATTCCCTCCTTTTCCAATTATTAACATTATTGATGCTTACTGCTTAATGTGATGGGACAGGCTGCTTGCAATGGCCACAGGTAGTTACACTTGAAAATGAGTGGATAGGATTTTGCAGGCCCCCCAGCATATTTACTGGAGAAAGGCAAAGGGTTTAAATTAAAGGATTAATTGGAAAGCTCTTAGGTGCCTTTAGTTTTTGGTTGACTGAACCAAGTTCTTCTCTTGAAAGGTCAATGAGCTTTTCCATAATTTTTAGCTGCTGTGAGGAAGAAACTGTAAATCTTTCCATTTATTTGCTTTATAAATCTCCCTTCAGCTCATTTAGTAAAGAGCTGAACATAATAAATCTGTGGCTTTCTTTTAGAAATGAAAAAAAGCATATTGGGTAACCATGCTACCATAAAAGGAAACCTGAATTGCTAAAACCTTAAAAAACTATAAATTAAACTTTCACTGAATGGAAGATGTGTCAGTGTGTGTGTGTTTGTGTGTGCACACGTGTGTGTTTTATGTTAGAACAAATCATGCTACTGGGCCTACCCATGTTATCTTCCATGTAAATAGCATGTTTTATGATGTTCCCAAAAGAATGAAATAATCTTTGCTCTGAACTAATACCTGCTTTAAACCAGGCACCGTAAACTTGGAAATAATGGAAAACACTTTCAAACTGATTAATAATGTACTCAGAGAATGGCGTGTTCTGGCTAATTGTAATTTTTGAGTATCTGAGGAGAAAATCTTGGAACTCTTAAATTCCCCCTTTGTTGTTGACATCTTTAAATTCTTGAATCCTCTTTCTGGTCTTAGAGTGATAGGCCATGTTCATTGTTGAATTTCTTCTTGGTGACTAGGAATACTCATGGGGCCACCAGGCTAACAGTAGGTATTGCTTCTGAGCCTCTTCATTTACGATGTTAGATTTGCATGGCCAGGTTGAGGCTTCTTGCCTGTAGTTGTGTGTGCTCCAGGGCACAGTTTTGGAGGTTATTTCTGTACCCCATTTATCATTTTGGCTTTTTTTGTTGAAGTGACACACAACAAAGGAAGAATGGGATCTTCTTAAGGTCAGGGATGAAATCTTATTCACTGTCGCATCTCTAGCAGTTAGTATTGTACATGGTACATTGGTCAGAATGCATTTTTCTAAATATTCAGTGACTTAAAGTAGACATATTTGAATCACTAAAGTTTTTTAAAGTTTGAAAAATTGATTTTTCTTCGCTTTTCCTTTTATTCTCTGAATTTGTTGATCATCTCTTGTTCTCAGATACTGTGCTAGGTACTAAGACTACAAAGGAGGAAGTAGGTTAATGTTTCCTGAATCCCTCTTACACAGCAGACATTGTGTTGGGTGCGTTTACTTGTATCATTTTATTTAACGGTCATAGTGGACTATACAGTAGATTTCACAGTCTTTCAGTTTTAAAGATGAAGCTATAGTTTCCAGAAGAATTAGGACTGAGATTGGAATTTAGATTGGCCCATTATACCTATTCTTTTTTCCCTGTGGTTCTTGAATATGGTGACCTGCAGTTTCCCGATAAATTCTGCAAAGATTCGCTCTTCCCTAAGACCTTTCCTGGACCTAGAGTCAGAGTTGAATCTTTAGAGACCTGAACCACTGAAAGGTTTGTGGTGTATCTCTCCCATAGGTAATTCAACATTTTTGAAAATAAAATGTAGAAATAAGCCTAAAGAAGTCCTATACAGTTCTGAATTTTTAAAGGTAATAACTCGACAATATTGTATATCAATTTATCTCTAAAATTCTGTCTGTTTCCTCTCTCTCTCTCTCTCTTTGCTTTGCTAATGCCCTATCCCATACTCTGACCATTGGGTAACCCAGTGAGTCCAAGGCCCTGGGATTCTGATGTGTAGCTATTAAGCAGTGCACCAAATATTTTTTATTCTACCCCCTTCTGGGCGCTAATGTGTTTGCCAGGGGACTTGTAGTTCTGGCCAAGGAGTTATGAACAGAAGCAATGTGTGTTGCTTCCAATCCAGAGCACTGAATTAGTGAGCAATACCTCCAAAATTCCTTCCAGCCAGCAATCTGAGAAAAGGACTGTTTTGTCAGCCTAGGTTCCTGAGGCTTTCAGTAATCTGAGCCCACCTGCTGACCTGTAATCATCATATAACATGAATTAAATGGACTTTCGTTGTTTTAAACTACTGAAATGTTGAGATTGTTTGTTATCACAGCTAAACTGTGATAGCTGTATGTGGAATCCACCAGGCAAGGCACTTAAAACTGAATTTTAATGAATTTTGCCAGACAGATAGGGAGAAAAAAGGATGCCAGACAGAAGGAAAGGCATATGTATTTTGACAACTTTATTTATCAAATTCTTAATTTTTTTCATTTTAAAAGTGCTTTTAGAAGAGTTTGTAGAAGTTGGCTAAATGATTTTAGTAGGAATCATAAGTCTGTTGGTATCTCAGGGCCCATCAAAGTCATGTGGGTATGACAGAAAACAGTTTCTAGACTGAGCAGGAGATGATATGATGGCAAAATACAGTTGAAAAGTTGACTGTATCTAGAACATAAATTACATGTGGGACAGTGGTAGGATACGAAGAGATGTAAAGTTCTTACTTTAACTATGATTATTAACAGTGCCCACCATGCACTCCTAATCTTCTGAGCAGAACAGAGCCATATTGGGGGTTGTTTTCTCAATTTTGTGAATAGTTTGCAAAAATCATTAGATCTTTGACAAGTGCAGTTAAGCCTAAAACATTTGCCTTGGCCCTATTTCTATTTGTCACCTTCTGATTTCTCTTATATCAACAAGCTAAGAAAGTGTAGATGTGTGGTAGATTCATTAAAATAAGGAACTCGTGTTGGTATATTAAAGGGCCAATTGTGCTGATCAGGATTCTTTGATATGCAAATGGTGGAAAATCAAACTCAACATGGCTTAAGCAGAGAAAATGTATGGCTTCAAGTAACTGAAAGTTCAGGAGTAGCCTTCGGGAAAAGCTGGATTCAGGGCTCAAACAATGTCACCAGGGCTCTCTCTCTTTGTCTCTCTCTCTCTCTTTCTCTCTTTCTGTCTCTTTCTCCTCCTGACTTTTGTTCACAGGCAGATTGGTTCAACTGCTACCATCATCTTCAAGCTTGTCGTCTTAACTAAGTAATCCCAGTGGTTCTAACAAGTGTCAGAGAATTGATGAGTCCGTGGGGGTCCAAGGCTTGGCCCCAAATAACTCAGGCATCCAAGAATCTGTAACATAGTGAGTAGCTAGTCCTGAAACACAGTCCCATGCCTGGAAAGTGAGGATGAGAATTCACCTTCACTCAAACCATGTGGCTGAGAGCAGGGCAGAGAGGCCCGCTCAAAGGAAACTGAGGGTATTGTATTAGAAGTGAGAGGATAGTTTCTGGATAGGAAAAACCAATAGCTATTTTTTACTCTGATGTCTTTCAATTTTGCAGATGAGGGACCTGCAAAATGATGATATGATTGAGAATGATTATGTGGAGCAAACACTGAACTGAGATTTAGGAGACCCAATTTAAGTCCCTATTTGCTGCTATCTGGCTATGTGATCAAAACCCCAGGTACCTTAGTTGCCTCACCTGTTTAATGGTAGTAATGATACTCATTTGCTATGAGATGCCACAGTGCTTGTAGTGAGATATAGGATGTTATTCATATGATGTCTCCAGTATTATTTAGCCCCTTCATTTTGTAGAAGAGGAGGGTCAAGTGACTTGGCCAAGGCCATATAGTCAGTAAATGTAGAACCGTAAGCAAAGTCTCTCTCTCCTCATATTAAAGACAGAATTTTAATAGCAGTTGAAAACATGCCCTGGGAGAGTTTTAGAATTGTGCCAATGTGATTTACAATTTCTAAAAAGTTGTTTGTATAGGGAATTTTTGTTAAATAATCTTAAAAGGGCAGAGCTTACTACTTGAAGGATTTCTATGGTTAATCACTCGGAATCTTTAAGTGAAAAACCTCTAACAAATTTATTTTTGTTTTGGTAAATATTTTTCAGATATCTCTTTTACTTAGAGTATGGTCACATCTGTTTATTATGTTATTTTAAAATCTGATTTTCATTGTTTTCAGCATAGTACAGTGGAAAGAGTCCTTCGGATCCGTAAGACTTGGGTTCCAATCTTGGTTTGGCTCCTGTTAAGTTTTGTGACTGTGGCAAGTTATTGAGCCTCTGGGGACCTGCGAGTATTCACTGTTTATAGTTCTGTATCAGTATCCTCAGTAGCATTCTAAACTTACTCAATTCACACTCCATTTGCACCTTCTTAAAACACATTTTATTTTGATATGTCACTCTGGAATTTGTGCCACTTCTTGGCTCACTTTCCTGTCCTCAGACAATAGATGATGGAGTTCCTTAAGGCTTGATCCCAGACATTGGCCTCTGCTCACTCCCCACCCCCCATACCCAACCCATCTATACCAGTGCCATAACTCTGATAAGTGGTTTGCTAACACAGTTATATATTACACCCCCAGCTCAGACCACTTGTCTAAACTTCATGTTTTAAAGATGTATGATCTCTGCCCTGAACACCTGCTCTTCTTTCAGTGTTTCCTCTATCTGTGAGGGATAGCACCAACCCTCCCATTACATAGTCACATATTTAGGAGACATTCTTAATGCTTTCCTCTTTTTCACCCTAAAGTCCAGTCAATTACCAGACTCACTTGTTTTTATCTACTGAGTATCTTTTCAAATCATCAACTTCCCTCCACATGTTTTGACACCCTTTAGACCCAGCTTTTCTTGTCTCTCATCTCAGCTGTGGCAGTGGCCTCTTCACTTCCTTCATTCTAGCTCTCTTTAATTGGTTTTGGATGTTGCACACAGAGTAATCTTTTCACAATGCAAAACTGAGCATTTTGCCCTCTTGGCCTTGATGCACAGTTTCTCATTGCTATAAGGAACAAGATGGATCCTTATCACAGGCCACAGGAACCTTCAGGATCTCTCTGCCTTCTGATCTCATTTTGCACCATGCTCCCTCTTTATCTCCATTCACATTAGCCGTCCCTCAGTAACATATCTGCTAGTCCCTCTTCCTGCAGCATTCTTCCCCTACTCCTTACTAGCTTCACTTAGTTATCGTCCATCTTTTTTTTCAGATCTCAGGTTAGTTACCACCTTCTCAGTTGACTTCCCTGCGCAGTTCCAATGTAATTTCCAATATGCATTCTCCTAGGATCGTATATCTCTCCTTTTTTGTACCCTTACAATGCTAATTTTATATTTGTTTATAGGATTTCTCAATAATTCTGGACATTTTCCCCATGAACATTGTATCCCTAGCACCTAATAAACTGTTTGATACATATATTATGTAAGTAATAAATATTTGAATCTCAGCTGTTATTTTACTGAAAATGGAAGATCACTGAAGCCAAACAGATCTGAGTCCATATCTTGGCTTCACTTCTTAATTGCTACCTGACTTTGAGTCAATTACTTGAATTGTCTTGATTCTCAGTTCTCTGATCTGCAAAAAGGGTTAGTAATTCTGCTGCATAGGTTGGAATCAAATGAGGTAATGTAGTTTACCAGTATGGGCTTGTCTGATGTAATTCATTCCCTTTCTTCTTTCCTCCCATCCTTCCAATCCCCACTTAGAATAGAATAGGTTATGTTTCACAAATGTTGGGAAGCTCTTTCTTTACATTTTTCCTAGCCTTTACGGTCATCTCCTCCTTTAGCCTGGCCTGGCATCTGCATGACTCCTACTGGATGCTGTTCAGTTCATTAGTGATGAGTCATCACCATCCTGTGTCCTCTTGGTGGTCTCTGCAGAATCATATGACACCTTAATGACCAACATTTATGATGATGGGTCATTTGCAGAGAGAAGGGAGTAATTTGCTTATTTTGAAGGTACATTAACTCGCTTTGGTCGCTAAGACTAGATGATTAAATTTCTTCTTAGAGTCCCCAAATAGCATTTCTACTTGGACCCTCTTTGATTTAAACCAGGTTTCAATGAATTTTAAAAATCCACATTGGTCTGACCAAGTTAGTGGTTTCCTCTCAGTTACATTGATTCCCAAAAGGTTTCAGGTTGATTGGGTCAACTTTGTTTGCTGAAAAATATGTAAAATAATTTTTTTTGGATGTGATTCACCCGCTCAACTTACAGAATGATTAAACTGGGTCAAGTTAATTTACCTGTTGTTAGATATATCTTGCTTCATTTCATAGAATTTGAAGTGGTTACTATTCTTTGAATAGTAGAAAATTCATTTCTACTATTTTACTGTATTTACGAGAATATGCAAGTACAGTAAAATAGTAGAAATGAATTTTAAAGTAAAGTTCCAGTAGTCAGTGAAATCATGGCTAGCTAGAAAGATAAAACTTTATATATGTTTTCTTAGTTTATCTGCACAAACCCTAACCCATAGTAAGTACTCAATAAAATATAGCTATCATTTTTATTTTTGAATAGCTGTCTATATTCAACTTTGCTGAGCAGTAAGTAGACTTAGGGAGATTTTAGAAATGACATACAGTTATGGAAAATCTATGACTGCTGCTCTCAGCTTGGGGGAATGGACAGCTAATTAAATGAGTCATAGAGCTGTGCGGTGAGGGCAATGTGCAGAGATGGGTATGGTTCCATAAGAACCCACAAGATGAGGGACTGAGGGCATCTCTCAGAGAATGCCGGGCCCTTTTGAATCTCTAATTTTTCAGTTTCCTATATTTTGGGAAGTGGGGGGAAGAAGATTAGAGTCTTTTCCTTTATCTGAAGAATAAACCCATGCTAGTTTAGATAAACTGGCCAAAAGTCAAAGCGGGGGGAGAATTTATATCTGAATTTCTTGGCCACAAGTCTTATATAATTAGTGAAATTGTGCTGTACTTTTTTTTATGGAGCAGAAGAACCTTGGTTAGTTGCAAGATTCACATTATCCATGCACAAAAATTATGACATTTCCTTGGAAGAAGGAGGCTTTTGGATTCAGAGCTAGGCTACTGCTGTCACTGTCTTGTGAGGCTTTACTAATGGACTTCACCTCATTGACCAGTTTCTATCTTCGCAATGAAGAAGTTAGAATTAGAAGCCCAAAGTTGGCATGCTATGAGCTACACTTGATATGAAGTTTTGTTTTTTTTTTTTTTTTTCTGGCTTACAGGCACTTTGGAGACTTTAATTTGATGCCTATTGGCAGAGTCTGCAGCCTCCAGTTTGCCACGCTCTCCTCTGCTCCCTTTTGTGATACAGCCAGCCCTCTTCTCTACAAGCCAGGGAGCCTTCAGCAGAGCAGACTAGGCAATACTTCAAGTTAGTCTTGAAAGAGAATATGTTAGATCAGGACTTTTCAGAGTCCCAGGACCCTCCTTTCACATTTGCAGTTGTATTCCAGGTCCCGTTCTCTCCCATGACAGATCTGCCCATGTTCCAGATGTGGAGTGAAAGGCATTGTTAAGAAAGATTGCATTTTTTAGCTGGTCATTGTCTCCTTCACCTCCAATTTGGAGATGCTTGTCTTATTGACCTTTCCCTTGTGCACCTTTGGCAACTGAAATCTTTAGCACTTGCACAAGGCCCTAGAGGATCAGTTTTACCAGATGCTGGTGGTTCACAAACTTCTATGTGCATCAAAATCACTTGGACCCAGGTGTCTGGGCCCCACCCTTAGAGTTTCTGATTCATTAGGTCTCAGGTAGGGCTTGATAATTTGGCATTTCTAACAAGTTCCCAGAAGACACAGCATCCTTCCCTTATTTCTGAGGTCAGGAACATGCTTTTAGAATCACTGTTCTAGACATTTGGGCACCTTTTTTTTCTTACCTTTCTTAAGCCCACGTCAATAAAACAAGCGACTGTATCATCGTACATGCTTTCAACTACAATGATGAGAAAATATAGCACTCTTTAAGAAAATTAGGGAATGCAGTTATCACCAGGTATCTCCCCTACACCAATTTTATAATCTTCACTTACATAATATGTAAGAAAGCATTTTCTATGTAAATAAACTTCAACAGTCATAATATTTGTTATTATTTAACTGGGTTGAAGAATTAAATATTTTAAAGAATTAATTCAGAAGAAAACTGAAAACTGCAGAATATATAATGCAATTTTGCCTGGTACACCCCTGGCATATGGGAGGCAATAATCAAAATGGCTTTTTTTAATAGATAAGAAGGAAACCCCATAAGGCTAAAACATTGCCTAATTCTAATGAAAAAGGCCAAAGCCATTTTAACTTGGGTAGATTTTACTCTACACTGATCCTATTTTATTTCTTATTCCCCATTTGAAACCATCCTTAACTAACTTAACCTTGGATGTACTTATTCTTATCTAATCAAAACCTATGCATCATGGGCTCTGGAGAGATATTGCTTAGGTTAAAATCCCTTCTCTACAAGTTACTAGCTATGGATGTTGGGGAACTTTATTAGTCTGTTTTCATGCTGCTGCGGAGAAATACCTGAGACTGAGTAATTTATAAAGGAAAGAGGTTTCAATTGACTCACAGTTCTGCTCCGCTGGGGAGGCCTCAGGAAACTTACAGTCATGATGGAAGGGGAAGCAAACATGTCCTTCTTCACATGGTGGCCGCAAGGAGAAGTGGAGAGCGAAGTGGAGGCAAAAACCCCTTATAAGACCATCATATTTTGTAAGAACTCACTATCACGAGAACAGCATGGAGGTAACCACTCCGGTGATTCAATTACCTCCCACCGGGTCCCTCCCAGAACACCTGGAAATTGTGGGAACTACAATTCAAGATGAGATTTGGGTGGGGACATAGCCAAACCATATCAGCAACTTAAATTTCTTTGTACCTCATTTTTTTTCTATCAGTATAATGAGGATAACAATAGTACTTACAGCATACCATTGCTCTGAGAACAAATTTATTAATATACATAAAGGATTGGAACAATGCTTAACACATTTTAATATTATAATGAAATTCTTACCTTCTTCAGCTCACAGAGTATTTTGTGGAAATAATTTGTTGGTTCTTAAAACCATGATATATTGATTCCTAGTTAATAGAAAATAAAACTAACACAAAAAATTGAGATTTTCATGTGTTTACAACTAAACCATCCCTGTGCTCAGCATTCTGAGTCATGCTGCACTTACAACTTCTACTTCAGAACTTAAATATGTTGTGGTATCTTCAATCTGCTATTTGGTAGTTGAAATTTCATGTCGTTTAAAGAAATAGTGTTTCCTTAATGTAATAAACTCCCCTTTGCCTTTTCTGCTATTTTATCACATAGGGATGGACTGTACTTCATCTATTAAGAGCCCTTCTTCTGGGTAGAAGTTCATCATCTGAATCAGAATTGAATGACCTATCATGGTGAATAATAACTGTAAATTTAATTCCATATATATACACAGGTACATATATATGTGTATATATATACATATCTATATATACACAGGTACATATATATGTGTATATATATACATATCTATACACATGTACATATATATCTGTGTATATATACATATATGTATGTATATATTTGAAAGTATTTTTTTTTTTTTTCTTTGAGATGCTCTGTCGCCCAGGCTGGAGTGCAGTGGCATGATCTTGACTCAGTGCAAGCTCTGCCTCCCGGGTTCACACCATTCTCCTGCCTCAGCCTCCGGAGTAGCTGGGACTACAGGCGCCTACCACCACGCCTATTTTTTTTTAATTTTTAGTAGAGATGGGGTTTCACCATGTTAGCCAGGATGGTCTCGATCTCCTGACCTCGAGATCCGCCCACCTCAGCCTCTCAAAGTGCTGGGATTATAGGTGTGAGCCACTGCGCCCAGCCGAGATTTGTTATTTTCTCACCTTGGTGCCAAATACAGCTTTAGAGTTGGACATATCTGAGTTCTCCACTTGACTCCTCCACTAGCTAACTATTTGATGCTAGTTCTTGCAAGGTGCTTAACCTCTCTTGACTTCAGTTTTCCCATCTGTAACAATAGTGTCTCTTGGTGGTATTGGTGAAAGATAGCAAGGTTAAGCCACTTGCCTATACTCATATAGCCAACAAGTGCAAAGCTGGGTACAAGTCCAAGTCTTCGTGATGCAGAATACACTCTCTTCATTGTTTTCCTCAGTTTCTGAAGAGGAAGAGTTTGTGATCTCTGGTCCTAAGCCCCTGCGGAACATGTGAGGCCTGGGGTTCTCTGAATAGGGGCTTCTATCCCAGCAGTTTGTTTGTAGTGGGTAAGGCAGATGCGCTCCATTCCTGGGTATTAGCATCTTCCCAGTTCTGGGCTGAAAAATCAGGCCTGTCTATTCACTCAGAAAGGTTATCAATACAAAAAGGGTGATCATTACATAAAAGGCCAGGGTATTGAGACTGCTTTGACCTCTCCAGTTCCTTTTCCCATCCTCTTGTTACCCTTTCTGTTCCATTACCTTATGTTCTTCACTTTGATTTTCTTTTCAGATCTTGACCTCGTTTTGTACTTGACAGCAGAATTTGGCATAACTGATCAATTGAACAGTCTGAAATTAGCTGGGGTATAAAGCATGAAGCAGTTTTATTTTCTTCAATAACTGCCCTCAACTATTCCCTTGACAACATCATAGGCAGATTCCATAGCTTTTTAGTGACTTCTGTTTATAGAAATTCCAGTCTAGGCTGGGTGCGGTGGCTCACGCCTGTAATCCCAGCACTTTGGGAGGCTGAGGTGGGCGGATCACGAGGTCAGGAGATCGAGACCTTCCTGGCTAACACGGTGAAACCCTGACTCTACTAAAAATATTTTTAAAAAAATTAGCCGGGCGTGGTGGCGGGTGCCTGTAGTCCCAGCTACTCAGGAGGCTGAGGCAGGAGAATGGCATGAACCCGGGAGGTGGAGCTTGCAGTGAGCCGAGATGGCGCCACTGCACTCCAGCTTGGGAGACAGAGTGAGACTCCGTCTCAAAAAAACAAAAAAAAAACAAAAAAAAGAAATTCCAGTCTAGTTTGCGACTTAAGTTTCATACCCAATTTAAAGCTCTTTTTCCTCCTTTTAGCACTGTCCAAGCTTTGGCCTGAGGGCTTGCAATATGGAGGGAGTACAGTTTGTTTTTTCAGTTTTGCCTTGCCTTGGGCCTGCAAATATTTGCCCTTTCATGGGTCAGTAAGGTCTGTGGCAGGTCCTGTATGACCATCCCTTTGCACGTGTCCCTAACAGGGAGAGTCATTCTGGCCTGGCTTCATATCTAACCACTCCTCCTTTTTAGATCCTTTTCTTAATAGCACGCCTCTGTAGCCTCTTACTGCTGAAGTCTCCTCACCCAACCAGTAATTATTTTGGATGTGGCCTTGGCAAAGTGGCTCAAGGCTAGTTACCTTTCACAGTGCCCACTTGACCATAGAAAACATACATTCTTGACATGACAGTACTAGGACATGCCAGTACCAGGAGATTATTCTGCTGTTGAACTCTTTTTGTCATTTTTCTGCCGTTTTTCTCCAGCATTTTTCTCTCCATGCTCAGACACAGACATCGGTAGTTTCATTGCATAAATAGATACCCAGCTGAGGAATGGCATCTCAGGCTGTTCTTCTTGCTGGCACCTCCAATCTCTTAGAAGGTCAAAGCATTCCTTCTGAGCTAGTGACTCATACCACATTATCCTTTCTCCCTGAGTTGTCATTTTTGCTTCTATGGATAGGCGAGGGGATGGAGTTGTAATGATTTAGATAGCAACACTTGGAGATGGTGTCTGGCACCTAATTGTTTTTTTTAACTTTCTTTAGGATTTGAGTACTTGGCTTCATTTCATCCTCAGCTTTGATACTAATTCTGGCTCTGGGGAGAAGTCCTGCTCAACATCCAATTATACTGGCTTCTCAGGCTCTTGACCCCAGGTGCTTCCTTAGCCATGCTCTGTGGGTATCTTCTGGTGGTTTCCACTCCTGGATTCCACAGCTCACTATTCTCCTGACTCAGTCCTGATCTTGAAAACCATCTCCGGTGTTTGCCCAACAGGTCCAGCTTTTTCAGATGGCCTCTGATTCCTGGGATGGGGATTATCCTAAGGAAGTATTCAGACACCATGATCTGATGAGAGCCTAGAGCCATGTGCCATCACAAGGGGAGCAAAGTCTTGCCTACTAAGGGAACACATGCCCTGGACTGCATTTCCCTGTCTCATTATTCCTGCCTCTGACACCAACATTTCTGGAGACTAAGATTTTTATTGTAACGCATTGGCTTTGTTCCAGCAGATCAGGGACTGGGCAGAGTTGTAGAAGTCCACTGTTTTACTGCCACTGAGATTTCTAAGGTGGATTTTCAAAAAGGGAAAGACAACATATGTAAACCCTTATCGAGTGCCTTCTAAAATTAATAATATGCTCTTATTTAATTTTTGTACCAATTATGTGTGATAGGTGACCTTGTTCCCATTTTAAGGAGGAGTAAATGGAGGCCCTGACATAGGCAAGTCACATGCTCAGTTCAGCTAGATCTTGGGCTAGAATTAAAATCCAGATTGGTCTGATTCCAAAATTCATTGCTCTTTCCCCTACATAACAATAAAACAACAATGGAGAAGGCATGTCTGGCCAGGCCAGCACATTGGGACATGCCTAGGAGTGGTCATTTGTTTGCATCAAATGGCACATGCCTCAGTCAATGCCTCCTGGCACTGATACTGCTTGCCTTGAGGTGTGGCTGCTTTTGAACTGGAACCTGCTCTGGGAATGATACTCGCCAGTCCACACTGACTTTCCATTCTCCAGGCTTATCGTTATGCATGTTACTTGCAGCAGCAGAGGAAGTTAATTTGGCAGAAGGAAATTAAACTCATCTCTTATTCTCCATTCTCCCAGAAGTGTTGTACTTGAGGAGAATCACATTCCTGAGGTGACAGGTATTGTACAGAAAGGGCATAACAACCCCTCTCCTTCTTTGGTTCTTTCAAAGCCAGTGTAAAATGCAAAAAAAAAAAAAAAAAAAAAAAAAAAAAAAAAAAAAAAAAAAGTTGAAAATATTTGTATTTAACTCAGTAATGTTTTTATGAAGACGAAGATATTTACATGCAAGGTTATTAATTCAGAGATACAGGCTGCTTAATATGCAAGTAAGAACAATTTCTGGGGCAGCTCTGTAAACAGGGCTTCTAAGATGGGGAGGCTAGGCCAGGAGACTGTTTCAATTTAAATGTGATCTCAATTACTGAATGCATACCTGACAAGTAGGACTGGGTTTCTAGGTTTCCTGCTTAATCCATGCTTTTAATTTCTGTGCAGTCCTTCAAAATGAATTCGTTACATATTTCACTGCTGTCCAGGATGCTGGATGCCAGGATTTGCAGTCTGCCAGGGGATTGAATGCTTTTGGGTATTTTTTTGTTGTTGTTGGTTCTGTTTTCAACTTTAGCTTATGGAAATTTAGCCTGTAGGGACCTTTGGAAATTATTTCAAACCTGCTCATTTTGTAGATTAGGAAAGGGGATCCAGAGAAGTTAAGAACGTGAGTTCTAGTTCTGTTCATAGTTTTTTGTCATTTATAAGTCTGTAGCCTTGGGAGAATCTTTTCCCTTCTCTGGCTTTGAATGGGTCAAGGTCAGGTGAAGAGTAATTGGTACTGCCTAGAGCATAAACTTTGTCTTCTAATCAATGTCCAGGGCTGTTGCCATTGGATTGGAATGACTGCTACTTCCCTAGGCAAAAGTGGAATTTTTTTTTTTTTTTTTGAAACAGAGTTCCTCTCTTGTTGCCCAGGCTGGAGTGCAATGGCACGATCTTGGCTCACTGCAACCTCCGCCTCCTGGGTTCAAGCCATTCTCCTGCCTCAGCCTCCTGAGTAGCTGGGATTACACGCATGCGCCACCACACCTGGCTAATTTTGTATTTTCAAGTAGAGATGGGGTTTCACCAAGTTGGCCAGGATGGTCTCAATCTCTTGACCTCGTGATCCACCCGCCTTGGCCTCCCAAAGTGCAAAAGTGGCATTTTTGACCACCTTCTAGAAGCTTTGTGTTAGGAGGTTTGTGGCAATCATTGCCGTGTCATACTTTCCTCTTTTAATGAAGTGAGTTTCCATCTGTCTAGAATGCCATCCTTACTTTGTATGCCTGGCAAACTCTTACATGATATTCATGGCTCGATTTAGAAGCTATCTCATTGAAATTTTCCTTGACTCCCCAGGCAGACTTAGATTTTCTCTACTAAGTTCATTTTATGTCATCTACTCATTATAATTCCACCTAACATAATCATGATGTCATGATTGCTGAGTGACACATCATTCACCACAATGGGTTCCTTGTGGTCAGGGGATACTATAACTAGTTTATCACTGGTGCTCAATACTTGTTTGTTGACTGACTACGTGAACACACAGAAATGGGCCGTGGCAAATTTGATGGTAAGGCTTTTGTTGGAAGCATCCCATCACTTCTTAATTAGACATGATGGCCGTGGAATGATTTGGGCTAGTGTCCATTAGCTTGGCCAGTGAACAGAGTCTTAATGAATATAGTAAAATGTACATTCATCCCTCAGTATCTGTGGGGGATTGGTTTCTGGATCCCCTCAAGGGCACCGAAATCCATGGATGTTCAAGTCTTGGACATAAAATCGATAGTATTTGCATATAACTTATGCATATCCTTCTGTGTACTTTAAATCATCTCTCTAGATTACTGATAATATTTAGTAAAATGTAAATACTATGTAAATAGTTATTATACTGTGTTGTTTCAGGAGTAATGACAAGAAAAATGTCTGTACATATTCAATACGGACACAAACATCCATTTTTTTCCCCAATATTTTTGACCTGCAGTTGGTTGAATCCATGGATGGGGGGATGGGGGACCCATGGATACAGAGCTGACTGCATTGTCTTGTTGCCCCCCCCCCAAAAAAAAATCAGTATGAACCAGGCATTACCATTTTATGCATCCTCAATAATATTCGATTACAAATGTGATTCTAATATTCCTTTATAACTTCAAAGATAGAAATGCAAAGATAAACTGTGGTAATCATGTAATCCCTATCTAGCTTACAAAATAATGTTCTAGCTAATTAGGACAACTTTTAAGAAATCTAATTTACTTTTGTGTATTTTTGTAGCATATACAGGTTCGGGGCCTTATATTAGCTTGTAAGCCATTATTAGTAAGGATTTGAATGCCGGATTTGAAGACGCATACACCCATTTCCTCCCCATACAGCACACTATCAAAAAACAATCATGATACAAACTCAGCAGGCCAGTTTTGAAAATAAGCACTGAGTATTGTCATGAAAAAACATGAAGATTCTCTGAGCAGTCAAAGCTGCGGTAAAAGAAATTTGATGAAACTTATGTTAGACATAACAGTTAGAAATATCTGTAGTGCATCAGTGCTTCTACTGGCTCACAATAGCATGCCGATTTTTATAATCTGATGTATTGTTTACTATGATTGAAAGAGCAGAAAGTCAATCAGCTAAAAGCTATGCTTTGACATCCACAATTAAAAACAAGAAAGAACAACAAATGCATTGCTAATGAATAAAAAGTTTTTTTAAGCTGGAAAATGTAAAACCAAGGAGTGGAAATTTGTAGGGAAAATGTAAATTACATATGTCCCCAAAGTGGCAAATATATAATATTTATCCTCATGCTTGCAGTAGATAGATTGCTTACATTTTCCAAATATGCCATTGTACTTACAAGTGAATTAGTTTACATTTTATATTACAAGTGCCAGGCCTTAGAAGAGCTAAACTAGAATTATTTGTTGTCCCCTGGAGTTACTCTAGTTATTTTAGTGTAATATCCTGCTGAGATTTATATGAAAATGAATTTTAATTTCTAATAAGGTAACCATATGCTTTGGAGGGTGTTGCAATAAAGTGTCATAAATAATTATTGTTTCTAACAAATTCCACCTTGAGACAATCAGATCTTGTTTTAGCAGCCCATGTTAGACATGGATTTTAGCCATTTTCATATTTCCACCACCCTTACCTTGAAGTCTTCAAGTGGCAAAGGAGAGATACCCTGGTGGAAACTTTTTTTGTCTTTTTACTCCTCACTTACGTGATGTTATTTTGTTTTAGAATTGCAAGCAAGCTTCAAAAGGAGGAAGATATCTAACAGACTTAATTTTTTTTTATTCCTAATTGCTGCAGAGAAAATTGATCGCATTAGGTATAGTGTGTGTGACTTGTCCAGAGGAATTAACTTTGCTCATCCTTTTCTTGTGATTAATAGTTAACTAATTTTAGTAGCTGTAAATAACTAAGAGTCAGAGGGAGCAATAAAAAAAAATCAGCTTCTGGCTGGGTGCAGTGGCTCTGCCTGTTATCCCAGCACTTTGGGAGGCCGAGGCGGGCGGATCACGAGGTCAGGAGTTTGAGACCAGCCTTGCCAGCATGGTGAAACCCCGTTTCTACTAAAAATATAAAAAATTAGTCGCACATGGTGGCGCATGCCTGTAATCCCAGCCACTCCAGAGGCTGAGGCAGGAGAATTGCTTGACCCCAGGAAGCAGAGGTTGCAGTGAGCAGAGATCGCAGCACTGCACTCCAGCCTGAGCAACAGAGCAAGACTCCGTCCAGAAAAAAAAAAAATCAGCTTCTATAAATTGTTTCATATTTCTACATCCCAGAAGAGCAGAGTGGCTCCAATTCTTAACTCAGTTCTTCCCCTTTGTTATATCCCTTCAACCAGCTTTCTTTGCCTTACTGTACATCAATCAATAAGTCAATCAACACATATTTATGTGCTGCCCTGTTTCATGCTGGGCAGTGTGGGATATCAAAAAAGAGTAAGACATGATCTCTGTCTTCTGTAAATCACCTCCTTAGAGCTAATCTGGCTCACTGGAATGCTACAGAATTTAAGTAAAGGAGGAATTCAGAGAAAATTTAGGTCACTGGGCACTGAACTAGATGGAAGTTTCATGAAGGAGGCGAAGACTGAAGAATGAACAAGATTTGGATTAAAGGACAAAAGAAGAGAAACATTTTATGCTCATTCTGCAAGGGTTTATTTTTACTTAATATATTAATCTTCAGCTATCAGGGTTGAAATTATTACCCTGCCATTTAATGTGTAAGAATTTATTTTCTTTAGTATGATCTCATTCCCCTGCCCTGTTCTTAATAAAAGGAGGACCTGTGTGGTTATGGGTCCTTGGATCTCACTTAAAACTCTGGGAGGTAAGCTCATTTAGGTAAGCTAAGTATTCAGCTTACTCAAAGTTTAAAGCTTCCTCACAGCTTTTGGAGACCTCCTCTTTCCCTTATGCTCAAGATAGTACTTGCATGTACTGTCAGAGGACTGGAGTGACTGATGTAATTCCTCTTACCCAGTCTTTGGGTGGTAGTCTCTGTTCTTGCTGTAGCCTAGCATGGGTTTCCATGCATGATGAGTGCTGCCAGGAAGCCTTTCTATCTTAACCGCTGTGCTCCCACCTCTGCCGTCACTGGGGCTACTGATTCTCCAGGACCTAATTTCAGCTTCCATTTGCTCACCTGGCTGGGCGGTCCACCTTGAAATCACCTGTATCTCACCCTGTGGCTCTTCCCTGGTGACCTCACCAGCTGGATACTCAGTAAGCTTCTCATGGTGGAGATAGGAAACTCTGGATCCCTTCCTTCCCATATCAGGAGTTCAGGGACCCTGGATATGCCACATCCCCATTTCTGTTAAGTTACAACTTTTTCCTGTGGGCATGGGAGTCCATCTTTAGAGGCTCTCCTTCTAGACTTCCAGACAGCAAATTGAGTAGCAAATTCTTTGTTCTTTAATCCTCCTCTACCCTCTCTAGGGTTTTTATCTTCCTGATTTACCCACCTCCATAAGACTGAACAGTTGGAGATAGTAGGTCCTTAACACCTTTGTTCTCCTTGCATCCTCTCTGAATCTCCCCCACCTCCATATCCTCCACTGGAATGGCTTCAACTTCCTTTTCCTATATTTTAGGAATTTCTCCTACATCACATTTCTTCTTTTTCCCGCTTTTTCAAAAAAACTTTATCCTAAAGATGAGAGAAGCTATAAGGGAAGGAAAAAACAACACTGTAACAACTAAATGATTAAGAGGAAAAACACATCAAGGTGTATTTCACAAAATTTGTCTACTAATAAATACAATGTATGACTATAACCAGATGGGTACAATAATATTTTTTGGTTTCCAATTCAATGATTATTGAAAGGTGGTGAGTGCTTTGGATTTAAGATTTCAAGTTTCCTATCACCATGTCAGTAGTATGGGTGAGACATGACAAGAGTAAACATTAGGCATCATCAAAAAGCTAAAGGACAAGACACAGCGACTCTCAGTGGTTTGTCTGTACATTACAGCCAATCCAGAGCACTGGGATCAGATTCTATTGCCCCAAGTCAGCCTGAAAAAGAGAATGATGCTAAATGTAGCATGTTATCATTGGTGGGGATTGTGGAACAGAATAAGGGCATTAGTGAAAAAAATCTGTGGAATATGAATATAATTTGGAGTTTAGGTAATAGTGATGTGCCAATCAATGTTGGTTTCTTAGTTTTGACAAATGCACCATGGTATATAAGATGTTAACATAAGGGGAAACTGAGGTAGAGGTATTCAGGAGCTATCTGTACTATCTTTATAACTTTTTGTGTGTGTGTAAAATTATTCCCAAATAGAAAGTTTATTTAAAATACATTGTTTGGGATCAGGCATGGTGGCTTACACCTGTAATCCCAGTATTTTGAGGATTGCTTGAGCCCAGGAGTTCAAGAGCAGCCTGGGTAACATAGCGAGACCCTGTCTCTACAGGAAATTAACAAATTAGCTGGGTGTGATGGTGTGCCTCTAGTCTTAGCTGCTCAGGAGGCTGAAGCAGGAGAATCACTTGAGCCCAGGAGTTCTAGGTTTCAGTGAGCTATGATCACACCATTGCATTCCAGCCTGGGTGATAGACCAAGACCCCGTCTCTAAACAAACAAACAAAAAATAAATAAATAAAAATAAAAAATTAAATTATTTGTACCTATGGACAAGCCCAGAAGCAACATGCAAAATGCAGACTATTATATTTCTTGTTACAATCTTCTTAAAATTGTTAACATTTTCCATCTTCTGAGACTTTTAGAATATTTTAAAAATTACAAGAATATTAAGAACTGAAAAACTCATATTTCTTTGTGTATATATATGTATATTTTCATTGTTTTACTTATAGCCCTGTTTTCAATAAATAGCTATTTAGTAAATAGCCATGCCGATATTACAAAAGAGAGAGAAAAATGTTGATTTTCTAACACTCCTGATAGATTAATTTTCCCTCAGAGTCCAAGATATTCTGCATTTAGTTTAGATAACATAAGCTTTTTTTTCATTTTGTTTTAGCCATAGCTGAATTTTGTTTGTTACCCCTTCTGAAGTTTCTTTTGCTAACGTATATTTTTGTACTCTCAGTTTACAATTTTTTTTCACAGTGAGGATGATGACAATTTTCATTAAACACCTTACAAATAGTCCTACACCATGTCTATGTACCTCCAGTTCTGTTATTATCCAAATTTATCGTCTCTCCTAGGTGTGTAAGCACCTCGACACAAAATGCACCTTGAGAACTATTAAGCCAAAGCAGCAGCTAATTTAACAGCTTTGGCTTGGTCAATAATGTTGACCAGTAGGAAAACGTTGGCTGTCTTCCATCTTCCTGCTGGTCAGCATTAGTAACTCCACAGTTTAATGAGTGAGCTTGAGAACTGCTGCCTGTGTATGCTTCTCTAGAAGATGAGATTGGATTAAATTAAATATATATAATGCCAGGGATGATGAAAATTGCATGTCTTCTTACATTCATGTCAAAATTGCTTTTATGGAGCTCTTCCTTCTTTCTGTAAACTCAGCTTTTCTTAAAATGAAATATACATTTTCAATAGGAATCAGACAAAGGGTGACTTCTACCATTACTTGAAAAGCAGCAAATGCAACTAGGACAAAATTAAATGAGAGTTCTATCACACATTTGGCTAAGTTCAGGTTTGCAAAAAAGACTTGTAGAGCCCAAGTTTGGTGTATATGGTGGTTTGTGATGTTTTACATTATTTGCCACTTCCCCATGCTAAGTCAATGATGGATGTCAAATGCTGGGGTTAAGGTTCCAAGCCTGTAAGACTCTCAGAAACCCTGTCATGGCAGAATTCTGTACATAAAAGAGATACCACAACCTTCTGTTTAGTTCCTTTGCTTCTTTGTTTGCCACATTGCCCATCACTCTTGGCTCCTATCTAAGATTTGGGACTCCATTAAGCTTTAATGTGATGCTACTGTCTCATCCTCACCTTAGTCTGTTCATAGCTTTGCTTTTGTTCTACATGCTAGTTCTTAGGACCCTGGCTGCACTCTATGTGGTGTATGACGTTTTAAATGGTGACAACCACCTGTTGTTCTGTTCTGCGAATGTGGGCTTCCATCCATTGGGCAGAAAGAGTCCTACCTAAGAGACTCAACTGATTCCTTAGACTTTCCTCCTAAAAATGTGTGACCAGTTTGAATTTCCTTTGATTACATGCTATTTTTTACTTCCAAAGCGTGAGTATGAGTCTTTAGGGGAAGTTGAGGAGCATCCATTGAATTCACCCTCAAAATTAGTAGCCTCTCCCCTCATATGCATCTTCCAGACCTTGTTTTCTAAAAAGTTCATTATATAAAACTTTTGATACCCTTGCAAAAAAAAAAAAAAAAAAAAAAAAAAAAAAAAAAAAAAGCCCCAACTTCGCTTGGGTGTTCCGACTTTAAAAGGCATGGACTTTTCTTGATTTGAGTTTTCAGCTGTTTTAACTGGAAATGTCTCTCAGCTTCAATCAAATAAGGTAACTTCTGTTGTTCTTTTCTTCATTATGGTATTAAAGTTTTAGCTCTAATCTGCCACCTGCCCTGTAAAGGACATCGATACTCCAGAACATGTTTGCTAATTATATTTGATTAGTTGAAAGGTCATATGAAGGTTGCGTCTGTGTGTGTCTTTGGATGGGGATGTTTCAGTTAGAGCACAGATAGATGATGTTTCTTAGATCCACCAAGGGTAAATAAATGGAGTTGAATAAAAGGTGTTGGCAATGATTGACTAAATCACAGTGAAAGATGTGGATCTGGCCTTGGGAAACTTTTCTACTTAGCTGACATTATTAGCTATTGTTTGACCTTGAATAAGAATCTTAATCCAGTTTACTGTGTCAGAGGGTGGTGAGATTCAAGATCATTATAAAATGTTTGTGTATTATCTACTTAAGGGAACCTTTATGAACTTTGTCATTCAAATAATCTTTTCGGAACCCAGAGTTAAAATTTCCCAGAGCTATTGTTGGCTGTTGATCTTTAGCCAGAATCCTCTGATGGAATTGGATTCCCAATCTAGCAGTTAGGACATGACATAATGCACTTTTAAAAAGGCAAAAGGAAAACCTAGGAAAGACAAAGCCAGCTTTAAGTCACTTTCAAAATCTCATGATTTTCCTGAAGTGAGGAGACTCCATGGAAGAGAGTGATATAATGCCTCCAATTCATCTCAATGGAGTACATTTGACTGGGATTTATATAGATCAAATTGATTGCTTTTCTGCAAGATACAGCAGAAGATGAGGCTTTTGATAGTCATTATTTCTGAAGTTAAATATTCTTTATGCGGCAGGATGTTAAAATAGAACTCTTTCTGCCCCATGGGTGGAAGCCCACACACGTAGAACAGAATAGCAGGTGGCCACTCTACTCCCCCATTCCAGACAAGATCGAGTGCGTTCAGGGTGTTATGGCCATAGACAGCCTACAGCACCCGGTGTTCCCAGGTGGTCTCCTATGGAAGTACTAACCAGGCCTGACCCTGCTTAGCTTCCAAGATCAGATGATCCTCCCCTATTCCAAACTGGAGATGCTGAGCCACATAAGCAGGGCTGACAAAGAACTCTCTTTTCTTAAACTAAAGTGTGATTGAAATGTAAAACTGCCCATATTTTGGGGATGAGTATACACCCATGAAAACAGAACCATCTTCAAGGCCATAGATACATTGATCACCTTCCAAAGTTTTCTCCTATCCCATCATTATTATTGTTTTTGTTATTATCCTGTGGTAAGAACTCTTGATTTCTCACTTTATTCTATTAAGTGGTTGGAAAGGTATGAGGGGAGCTGAGGATTAAATAAAACATTTATTTGGACAAAGTTGTTAAGTTGTTCCTACTTTCTCCCACATTGGAAAGGGGAGAGGTGGATACTGTCTTCCGCTGAAGCCTAGTGAGAACAGCCTCAAGGATGCGCTGGAGAAGTTGTGCATCTCCTGGAGCTAGGGGAAGACCATTCACTGATGTCTGACTCACCACTTGCCAACCTGAAGAGTGACAGCTGATGGAAGCAGCCCTGGGCAGCAGGCTAAGGGGCACAAATGGAAAGGACCTGCACCCCCACTGGAGTTACATTCCAGATATCCCTGATGTGTTATTTGGGTTCTCTGGGAAGCGGATGCTAAGACCGAGCTAGAAGCGCAGATGGTTTATTAAGAAAGAGGGGAATGCCTATGAAAAATGAAGAGGAAAGAAGCAGAATAGGGAAAATAAGAGAGCCTCAGACCAGATGTGAATCTTACAAAGTCTTGGCCAATCAACGGGGAGCTCCCACATTGGAACAGGGAAAGGTGGATTCTGTCTTCCTCTTAAGCCTAGTGAGAACAGCCTCAAGGATGCTCTGGAGAAATTGTGCATTTCCTGGAGCTAGGGGAAGACTGTTCACTATCTGACTCACCACTTGCCAATCTGAAGAGTGAGAGCTGATGGAAGCAGCCCTAGGCAGCAGGCTAAGGGGCCATTTGAATGAAGACTGTCTGTTAGAGTCCCACGTTGGGCAAAATTGGCCAGCCTTAGTACCCCTGTGATACTCAGTCATTGGTTGAAGAAACCTCAGCTCTGATGCCGCTGTAGTGGATTCCAGGGCTAATGCACATGAAGTCTGTTGGCTAACTGTACTTTTCACAACTGAGTAGCAAGGTCATTCTTGAAGAGAGATTCAAGCAGTGCACCTCTATGGGTACTGGGAATGGCAAACTGCCTCTCCATATACTTCACAGCCATTTCAGCATCTCTACAGCTAGCAATTCAGAGGAGAATCTACATATCAGGGCCATAAAAGTCTTTAGACTAGAAGAATATCAAAGCTGAGCAAGAATATATTATAACAGTTACCTATATTAATGAATGTACAAAAGGAAAGTCTGTGCAGATATTTGGACATTCTGACTATTCTGTCTTTGATAAATATTATGCCTATAGCAGGGAAATGCTGTTAGTGGGGTTAGGGTTGGGTAGGTGGATGGTAGATTGGAAAGTCTTTCTGTTTGTTTGGACAGATTACTACTTTCTGTTTTATTAGAAAGCTTTAATCAGAACAATAAAGATAGATAGGATACTACAGAGTAAGGATTAGCTACACTTAGGGACTTTCTCAGCCAGAAAAGTCTCCATGGGCCTGCATTAAACCTGCCTCTACATTCCATCCAACAATAGTCTCCCCTGCTCCATCCAAAAACTATGGCAGAAAGAGGTTCTCTTGTCTAGGGTTCTGCTTTACTGAGAGAATTGCCTCATGTATTGTGGATCTAAGCCAGTGGAAAATTTTCCTCTTCTTATAAGTCACCTTGGTGAGGCACAGTGTCCTTAAACTTGTTCTTCTGCCAATCCTATTTCCACCTGCAGTTGTCACACTCTGTCTCCTGCCAGTTTCACTTGCAGTGAATTATTTTCAGCAAACTTTGGCTATTCTAGGAGTATCCATGAATGCTAAGAATTTATCTTAATTCCCCCAATTCCTCTTATTCTTGGGTTTTGCACTGAATCCTTAACATGATTATATTTTTTAACTACTAATAGAATTAATATTAAATTAATATTTCATTCATTAGTGGAATTGATTTCTGTGTTCTTAAATGTGCCATCTCTTTTCATCTAATTGATAATTAATTGAATAAACATTTTCTATTGAATAAGCATTTGCTGAGCATTTCCTATGTTCCAGGCTCTGTGCTGGAATAAATTTGTGAATAAACTAATTTAGATATAGTCTCCAACTTCAGGATGCTCAGTCTTTAGATTTTCCTACAAATCATGCCTATAAACATATAACTTCCTTTCTGAAAAATGTATTGTTTTTCCCATTTAGCTTAATGATTAGATCTCTGGTTTCTTGGCAGAGTGGGGAAATAATTGGTGAACAGCTACCTCTGAATCAAGATATACTATGCAAAGAACAAACTCAAAGTGCATCAACAATGCAATGGTTACTAAAATGCCAGTTTTTGCTAGGTCACATAAATCTTGTGCTTTGGATAGCCTGAAAAGTTTAGGCTTGCAGAAGTATTAGAGGTCATCTAGTGCAAACTCTTTATTTTGTAGTACAGAGACAAAAGCTTGAAGAGAAAAAAAATGTCTGCCTATAGTCATGGGGCCTGTAAATGAAAGAGCTGGGACTCTGTCTCCTTCTCTATACTCTGCTTTGCCCTGCTGTTTTTGGTACAGAGACCTATGGACCTGTGTCAGGGAAGCTGGAAGAGATTTTGTCACTTGGTAAGCTGCAGGATGAGTTGGAGCCAAGGTCCTCCTCTCTGAGGGTCTCTCACTCCAAGAAACAAACTGTGAGCACTAATGTGAGATTACCTTTTGCATTATCCATAAATTATTAAACTTCAGTACCTCTAAACTTTGTAGATTCAAATTCTCCAAGTTGAGAAGTACTAAATATAATATACAGATGAATATTCTCCTAGATAATTGTGGAGTGATGAATGTGAGGAAAATAGAGGACTCATACAGATTTTCTTGCAATTTCCACTGCCTTTGAATCTCTTCCTCAACTTCTCTGCCTGGGAAACTTTTATTCGTCTGTGCATCACTAATGCCCTTTGATCCATCTTGCAGAATAGATTGTTGTCCCATCTGTGTTCCTATGCACTTTATAGTACTTGCGGTACTAAGGTTTAGTTATTTTGATTATTTCTGTGACTCTCCCTGGCTGTGCTGTGAGTTTGAGTGGTGGGGAATAGCTATATTCATCTTTATATCCCTAATGCTTATTATGTGTGCTGGCATGCAGTAGATTTCAAAATACAGTAATTGAAATGGTTAATAAAATCTAATTAATTAGAGTCAGTCTAGTTTAGCTAATATTATACATTATAATAAACAGTTTTACAAATATTTTAAATTATAAAGAATTTTTGTTTATTGTCTTGCTTGATTATGATTCTAATATCAACACCATGAGGGAGTTATTATTATCCCTGTTTCTATAGGAAGGCACAGAATCAGAGAAGCCATATTTAATGTTATCTAATGAGAAACTGAGTTTTCCACCCATCCTGGCGTCAATCCACATGCGCTGGTCTCTACAGGGAGGTTTTCAGGTACCAAGTATGGATTGCTAGTAGTTGGATAATTTTCATATGTCCATGATTAAGTGAGATAAAAGTAATAAAAGTGAGGTTTTTTTAAATAATGCTAAGATAGATTAATGTATAATGCTAAGATTATGTTAAGATGAAGGGCCATCCGTGTGTGTGTGTGCTAAAATGTCCGCTTTTAAAGTAAAATGAGAGTGGCAACATATAGTATATTAAAAAATTATAAATGTCCAAAGGAACATTGGCTGTAATTTGTAAGACATATATTATTAAAAATAATTTTTTTGAAGCATTACTAGTCTGCTAAACCTCAAAGCCTAGGAACCATAGCTACCTTTGTGGAACACCTCAACTAGTTAATTTTTTCTATACCTGTCTTTTGGAAGCAAATAATGAGAAAACAAGCTTATATCAGGAATTTAATTAAGATAACATCCATCCAAAAACCATTTAGGGTGTGTCCTGGAGTAAGAATGTACCAAATTTAATTTCTTATATTTGTTTTATCTATAGCCTTGAAAAGGGAGAGCTCATATTCAGAATAATAACTCTGTAGGCATGTCATTCTTATCAACTTGTGTTTCGTTATTATATTTACTGACATGAGTGGTTAAAAACATTGACATGATGATTTTCCACAATATGGTTTAAAGTGAGGTTTACTTCTACTTCTCATTTAAGCCACTTAAAATTAATATTGTATTATGTCCAGAGCATTGTAGACAATTACATGTTTTGTTTCTGTGTTTATAAATTAGGTAACATCACAGATTTCACTCTTTTTGACCTAGAGGCTAATGCAACAGAGTGAATGTGGTTTTATCTCAGGCTGCATTTCCACCCTGTGGCTGTTCAGACTGGACTGTGGCAGGGTTTTTGCCAGGGAAGGAACATTGTTGGTTCACCAGACTGGTGGCATTTAGAGCCCAGCTCACAGCACAGGGGTGCTGCTGCTTGATTGCTGGCATTTTGCTACCTTCTGGCTCTTGTCTTTATAAATGGGTAGCATGTATTTCCAATCTCTTCTCTTCTTGATAAAGACTGTGTTCATGAGCATTGGCATTAACAACACAGTTTTGCAGCCTGAGGTTAAAAGCTTTCTGATGTCTCATTAACTCACAATGGCATTTCATTTTTAATACTGTCTGTGCACCATTGCTTGAATCATCACAGTTCAAATGACTTTAATTTGCAGTGGCAAACGTAACCGTGATGGATTCTTTAGAAATACTAACCAAAGTGGTGGGTGCCACCACAGTATACTTATTCTTGGTTAATGCCTTTTCAAAATATTAGGAACATCTCTTCTGTCACTGGTATGGCAAAGTAGCAATCACATAGGCTTTGGACTTAGACCAACTGAGGTTTGAATCCCACCTGTGTCAGTTATTAGTGGCCTTGAGCAACTCACTTCATCTCCTTTAATCACAGTTTCTTATCCATTAAATAGATATAATTGATAATTTCATAGATTGGGGGGGGTGGGAAATTAAATGAGAAAAAAATATATACTTACCATCTAGTGAAGTTCCAGGATGGGATCTGCTATGGTTTGAATGTGTGGGTCTGCTATGATTTGAATGTGTCCCCCAAATTTTATGTGTTGAAAGCTTAATCCCCAAATTTAGATGTTGATGATATTTAGAGGTGGAGGCTTTGGAAGGTATTAGAATTAGGGTGGGGACTCCCATGATGGGAGTGGTGGCTCTATAAGAAGAGGAAGAGGAACCTGAGCTGATATGCTCTTGCCCTCTCACCATGCGATGCCTTCTGCCACGTTATAATGCAGTAATGCTGTCTTCCCCAGATATAGCCCCTTAACCTTGGACTTTCCAGATTCCAGAACTATAAAAAATAAATTTCTTTTTCTTATTAATTACCCAGTCTGTGGCATTATGTTATAGCAACAGAAAACATATTAAGACAGGATTTCTTCTGTATGTTATTTTCCTGGTGATACTCAAAAAACATTTTTATCAAATGCTTTGCCTGGAATCTCTAAGACTCAGAATGGCAGCATGCATAGTCAATCTCTCGAATCCCTTTTTGTTTTTTCTTTTCCCCTTGGTGGTTATAAGTTTCAGTGACACGGTCTCTTTTTGCAGCTGGCTGAAGAGGGGTAAGACCCCCAACGCCTTTCAGGGTTGAAAGCTTCAACTACATCGTGTTTATCTCAGAGCTTGGCGGTGGAGTTTTGGCCACTGTGGTACAATACTTTCCACTTGGTATTACCCTTTACAAGACTATCGTCTCTGACAACCCCACAGGGAAATGCGCAGGCTGGGTCAAAGGAAATTCCTTGGTCTTGGAGTGAAATAAATATCATCTCTAGCAACCTTTAACATGGTGAATACCTTAGAATGCAAAGCACAAAATAAAGATCGAAGTTAACTTTGTATGGATATCTACGTGTTGGAGGGGTAGCTGGTGATATATTGATATATTTATATAACTTAGAAGCAATTGTGAGCTGACCCTGCTTTATTCTTATGATTAGAACAGAGTCACAAGAATAGGCCTGTTCTCTTGAGCAAGGAAGAATTCTATTCCAGACTTAATCTTCCATCCTGTCTCATAAGTAGGGAGACAAGAGAAAGCAGTCAACTGCACCTCGCATCTTTCCCTTATCCTCTTATTGTCTGGTTATACATTTTGTTTTCAGTGTTGAGGGTAGGCATTTCTGAAATCACTAGAACCTTTAAACTTGTTACAAATGTCAGTTTTTAGTCATCTGTCCTCTGCAGAAGACATAATAACATGTGACATTGATAGGATTGGGGCATTCACAACCAATGTGTATGTGTATGTACACACACACACACACACACGCACGCACATCAGGCATGCAGTGAGAAACTGCAGAAATAATTGGGATGAAAGTTAATGTTAGCCTGGGGCCGCTGTCTACAGGAACTGCTGAAACTCTTGCTTGGAGCTTTTTGCATGCATATCTTACACTCCCTGTTAGCCTTCCTCACTGGCATTCTCTTCCCACTCTAAGATTTCATTTTTTGTTAGAAACAAGGCAGCCAGATTCCATCCTTTTGGTGTCTCAGTGATGGGTTTGTGTAGGAGGGACACCTGTACATTCACACTTAACTTGCAGTTGTAGGTGCTATGCAATTATGACTTAACAGTGAGTAATTTTAACACATCCTTCCATTCTCAAATTAAAGAACAATGATAATCGGATTTAGATGCCCACTTACAAACAAGAAATTTTGAAGTTAAGGTATGGCCCACTTATATAAGATGATTTCTGTAACACCTCAGATACATAGCTAAAGATGTCAGTATGAATAGAAATATCCACATTTGTTTATCTGCAAAGGCTCAGATGAAGTTAATGCCTCAACCTGAAGCTTTCTGTGATTTGTTCTAGAGACATATCAAGGAATTCAGAGCTCAAAGTGATTTTATAAATCACTTAATTCAGATCCTCAATTTATGGTAGGGAAAATGGATGCTTAGAGAAGTGAAGTAACTTGCCTTTAACTACCTGGTAAAAGAGGTTGGACTCGCCAGCTCTCATCTCCTACAATAATTATAGCTCTGAATCCCCAAATAATTACAGACTGATCACACATTTTGGAACTTCTTACATTACTCTTTATTGTTTCGTATGTGCAGACTTGTCTAACCGACTTCATTGAATATATTTAACGTATTTTTAGCTATACCTTTAATGTAGCTGAATACAAACTACATCTTAAATCCTTTCTATCATGAAGGCT